>NW_025767481.1:53114-513363 GCF_003918875.1 Haliotis rubra | reverse complement strand
TGCCCTGTGCCTTCCACTTATACCACCATGTTAACAGGTGAAGTACCCGTCCTCGGACACTGTTATACTGCCCTGTGCCTTCCACTTATACCACCATGTTAACAGGTGAAGTACCCGTCCCCGGACACTTTGTTATACTGCCCTGTGCCTTCCACTTATACCACCATGTTAACAGGTGAAGTATCCGTCCTCGGACACTTTTATACTGCCCTGTGCCTTCCACTTTATACCACCATGTTAACAGGTGAAGTACCCGTCCTCGGACACTCTGTTGTACTGCCCTGTGCCTCCCACTTATACCACCATGTTAACAGGTGAAGTATCCGTCCTCGGACACTCTGTTATACTGCCCTGTGCCTCCCACTTTATACCACAATGTTAACAGGTGAAGTATCCGTCCCGGACACTCTGTTATACTGCCCTGTGCCTTCCACTTTATACCACAATGTTAACAGGTGAAGTACCCGTCCTCGGACACTGTTGTACTGCCCTGTGCCTTCCACTTATACCACCATGTTAACAGGTGAATTATCCGTCCTCGGACACTCCACTTGTTGTACTGCCCTGTGCCTCCACTTTATACCACCATGTTAACAGTGAAGTATCCGTCCTCGGACACTGTTATACTGCCCTGTGCCTTCCACTTATACCACCATGTTAACAGGTGAAGTACCCGTCCTCGGACACTCTTATACTGCCCTGTGCCTCCCACTTATACCACCATGTTAACAGGTGAAGTACCCGTCCCTCGGACACTGTTATACTGCCCTGTGCCTCCCACTTATACCACCAATGTTAACAGGTGAATTATCCGTCCTCGGACACTGTTATACTGCCCTGTGCCTCCCACTTTATACCACCATGTTAACAGGTGAAGTACCCGTCCTCGGACACTCTGTTATACTGCCCTGTGCCTTCCACTTATACCACCATGTTAACAGGTGAAGTACCCGTCCTCGGACACTCTGTTGTACTGCCCTGTGCCTTCCACTTATACCACCATGTTAACAGGTGAAGTATCCGTCCCCGGACACACTGTTATACTGCCCTGTGCCTCCCACTTTATACCACCATGTTAACAGGTGAAGTACCCGTCCTCGACACTCTGTTGTACTGCCCTGTGCCTTCCACTTATACCACAATGTTAACAGGTGAAGTACCCGTCCTCGGACACTGTTATACTGCCCTGTGCCTCCCACTTTATACCACCATGTTAACAGGTGAAGTACCCGTCCCCGGACACTGTTATACTGCCCTGTGCCTTCCACTTATACCACCATGTTAACAGGTGAAGTACCCGTCCCGGACACTCTGTTTTACTGCCGTGTGCCGTCCACTTATACCACAATGTTAACAGGTGAAGTACCCGTCCCGGACACTCTGTTATACTGCCCTGTGCCGTCCACTTATACCACAATGTTAACAGGTGAAGTACCCGTCCCGGACACTCTGTTATACTGCCCTGTGCCTCCCACTTATACCACCATGTTAACAGGTGAAGTACCCGTCCTCGGACTCTGTTATACTGCCCTGTGCCTCCCACACTTATACCACCATGTTAACAGGTGAAGTACCCGTCCTCGGACACTCTGTTATACTGCCCTGTGCCTCCCACTTATACCACAATGTTAACAGGTGAAGTACCCGTCCTCGGACACTCTGTTGTACTGCCCTGTGCCTTCCACTTATACCACAATGTTAACAGGTGAAGTATCCGTCCTCGGACACTCTGTTATACTGCCCTGTGCCTCCCACTTTATACCACCATGTTAACAGGTGAAGTATCCGTCCTCGGACACTGTTATACTGCCCTGTGCCTCCACTTATACCACCATGTTAACAGGTGAAGTACCCGTCCCCGGACACTCTGTTATACTGCCCTGTGCCTTCCACTTATACCACAATGTTAACAGGTGAAGTACCCGTCCCCGGACACTGTTATACTGCCCTGTGCCTCCCTTTATACCACCATGTTAACAGGTGAAGTACCCGTCCTCGGACACTCTGTTGTACTGCCCTGTGCCTTCCACTTATACCACCATGTTAACAGGTGAAGTATCCGTCCTCCGGACTGACACTGTTATACTGCCCTGTGCCTCTTCCACTTTTATACCACCATGTTAACAGGTGAAGTACCCGTCCTCGGACACTGTTATACTGCCCTGTGCCTTCCACTTTATACCACAATGTTAACAGGTGAAGTATCCGTCCTCGGACACTTTTGTACTGCCCTGTGCCTTCCACTTATACCACCATGTTAACAGGTGAAGTACCCGTCCCTCGGGACACTGTTATACTGCCCTGTGCCTCCCACTTATATACCACAATGTTAACAGGTGAAGTACCCGTCCTCGGACACTGTTTGTACTGCCCTGTGCCTCCCACTTATACCACCATGTTAACAGGTGAAGTACCCGTCCTCGGACACTGTTATACTGCCCTGTGCCTTCCACTTATACCACCATGTTAACAGGTGTTTTACCCGTCCTCGGACACTGTTATACTGCCCTGTGCCTTCCACTTATACCACCATGTTAACAGGTGAATTATCCGTCCTCGGACACTGTTATACTGCCCTGTGCCTTCCACTTTATACCACCATGTTAACAGGTGAAGTACCCGTCCTCGGACACTGTTATACTGCCCTGTGCCTTCCACTTATACCACCATGTTAACAGGTGAAGTACCCGTCCCCGGACACTCTGTTATACTGCCCTGTGCCTCCCACTTATACCACAATGTTAACAGGTGAAGTATCCGTCCTCAGACACACTTTGTTATACTGCCCTGTGCCTCCCACTTTATACCACCACAATGTTAACAGGTGAAGTTTCCGTCCTCGGACACTCTGTTATACTGCCCTGTGCCTTCCACTTATACCACCATGTTAACAGGTGAAGTACCCGTCCCTCGGACACTGTTATACTGCCCTGTGCCTTCCACTTATACCACCATGTTAACAGGTGAAGTATCCCGTCCTCGGACACTGTTTTATACTGCCCTGTGCCTTCCACTTATACCACCATGTTAACAGGTGAAGTACCCGTCCTCGGACACTTTATACTGCCCTGTGCCTTCCACTTTATACCACCATGTTAACAGGTGAAGTATATCCGTCCTCGGACACTGTTATACTGCCCTGTGCCTCCCACTTATACCACCATGTTAACAGGTGAAGTACCCGTCCTCGGACACTGTTATACTGCCCTGTGCCTCCCACTTATACCACCAATGTTAACAGGTGAATTATCCGTCCTCGGACACTCTGTTATACTGCCCTGTGCCTCCCCCTTATATACCACAATGTTAACAGGTGAATTTTCCGTCCGGACGTCCTCTGTTATACTGCCCTGTGCCTTCCACTTATACCACCATGTTAACAGGTGAAGTACCCGTCCTCGGACACTTTGTACTGCCCTGTGCCTTCCACTTATACCACCATGTTAACAGGTGAATTATCCGTCCTCGGACACTCTGTTATACTGCCCTGTGCCTCCACTTATACCACCATGTTAACAGGTGAATTATCCGTCCTCGGACACTCTGTTATACTGCCCCCTGTGCCTTCCACTTATACCACACAATGTTAACAGGTGAACTTTATCCGTCCCCGGACACTGTTGTACTGCCCTGTGCCTCCCACTTATACCACCACCAATGTTAACAGGTGAAGTACCCGTCCTCGGACACTCTGTTATACTGCCCTGTGCCTTCCACTTATACCACCATGTTAACAGGTGAAGTACCCGTCCTCGGACACTTTTGTACTGCCCTGTGCCTCCCACTTATACCACCATGTTAACAGGTGAAGTATCCGTCCTCGGACACTGTTGTTATACTGCCCTGTGCCTCCTCACTTATACCACCATGTTAACAGGTGAAGTACCCGTCCTCGGACACTCTGTTATACTGCCCTGTGCCTCCCACTTATACCACCATGTTAACAGGTGAAGTACCCGTCCCCGGACACTCTGTTATACTGCCCTGTGCCTCCCACTTATACCACCATGTTAACAGGTGAAGTACCCGTTACCCTGGACACTGTTATACTGCCCTGTGCCTCCCCACTTATACCACCATGTTAACAGGTGAAGTACCCGTCCCCGGACACACTTTTATACTGCCCTGTGCCTCCAAAACTTATACCACAATGTTAACAGGTGAAGTATCCGTCCCCGGACATTCTGTTATACTGCCCTGTGCCTTCCACTTATACCACCATGTTAACAGGTGAAGTACCCGTACCCGGACACTCTGTTATACTGCCCTGTGCCTCCCACTTATACCACAATGTTAACAGGTGAATTATCCGTCCCGGACACTCTGTTATACTGCCCTGTGCCTCCCACTTTATACCCACATGTTAACAGGTGAAGTACCCGTCCTCGGACACTCTTGTACTGCCCTGTGCCTTCCACTTATACCACCATGTTAACAGGTGAAGTATCCGTCCTCGGACACTGTTGTACTGCCCTGTGCCTTCCACTTATACCACCATGTTAACAGGTGAATTATCCGTCCTCGGACACTGTTATACTGCCCTGTGCCTTCCACTTATAATACCACAATGTTAACAGGTGAAGTACCCGTCCTCGGACACTGTTATACTGCCCTGTGCCTTCCACTTATACCACCATGTTAACAGGGAAATTATCCGTCCTCGGACACTTTTATACTGCCCCGTGCCTTCCACTTTATACCACCATGTTAACAGGTGAAGTACCCGTCCTCGGACACTGTTATACTGCCCTGTGCCTCCCACTTATACCACCATGTTAACAGGTGAAGTACCCGTCCTCGGACACTGTTATACTGCCCTGTGCCTTCCCACTTATACCACCATGTTAACAGGTGAAGTACCCGTCCTCGGACACTGTTATATTGACCTGTGCCTTCCACTTATACCACCATGTTAACAGGTGAAATTATCCGTCCTCGGACACTGTTATACTGCCCTGTGCCTTCCACTTATACCACCATGTTAACAGGTGAAGTATCCGTCCTCGGACACTGTTATACTGCCCTGTGCCTTCCACTTATACCCACCATGTTAACAGGTGAAGTACCCGTCCTCGGACACTCTGTTATACTGCCCTGTGCCTCCCACTTATACCACAATGTTAACAGGTGAATTATCCGTCCCGGACACTGTTATACTGCCCTGTGCCTCTCCACTTATACCACCATGTTAACAGGTGAAGTATCCCCGTCCTCGGACACTGTTATACTGCCCTGTGCCTTCCACTTATACCACCATGTTAACAGGTGAAGTATCCGTCCTCGGACACTGTTGTACTGCCCTGTGCCTTCCACTTATACCACCATGTTAACAGGTGAATTATCCGTCCTCGGACACTCTGTTATACTGCCCTGTGCCTCCCACTTATACCACCATGTTAACAGGTGAAGTACCCGTCCCCGGACACTGTTATACTGCCCTGTGCCTATCCACTTATACCACCATGTTAACAGGTGAATTATCCGTCCTCGGACACTGTTGTACTGCCCTGTGCCTTCCACTTATACCACCAATGTTAACAGGTGAAGTACCCGTCCTCGGACACTTTTGTTATACTGCCCTGTGCCTCCCACTTATACCACCATGTTAACAGGTGAAGTACCCGTCCCCGGACACTGTTATACTGCCCTGTGCCTTCCACTTATACCACCATGTTAACAGGTGAAGTACCCGTCCTCGGACACTGTTATACTGCCCTGTGCCTTCCACTTATACCACCATGTTAACAGGTGAAGTACCCGTCCTCGGACACTCTGTTATACTGCCCTGTGCCTTCCACTTATACCACCATGTTAACAGGTGAAGTATCCGTCCTCGGACACTGTTATACTGCCCTGTGCCTTCCACTTTATACCACCATGTTAACAGGTGAAGTATCCGTCCTCGGACACTCTGTTGTACTGCCCTGTGCCTTCCACTTATACCACGATGTTAACAGGTGAATTATCCGTCCTCGGACGCTCTGTTGTACTGCCCTGTGCCTCCCACTTTATACCACAATGTTAACAGGTGAAGTATCCGTCCTCGGACACTCTGTTGTACTGCCCTGTGCCTTCCACTTATACCACCATGTTAACAGGTGAAGTACCCGTCCCCGGACACTCTGTTATACTGCCCTGTGCCTCCCACTTATACCACCATGTTAACAGGTGAAGTATCCGTCCTCGGACACTCTGTTGTACTGCCCTGTGCCTTCCACTTATACCACCATGTTAACAGGTGAATTATCCGTCCTCGGACACTCTTTTGTACTGCCCTGTGCCTTCCACTTTATACCACAATGTTAACAGGTGAAGTACCCGTCCTCGGACACTCTGTTGTACTGCCCTGTGCCTTCCACTTATACCACCATGTTAACAGGTGGAGTACCCGTCCCCGGACACTCTGTTATACTGCCCTGTGCCTCCCACTTATACCACCAATGTTAACAGGTGAAGTATCCGTCCCCAGACACTTTTGTTATACTGCCCTGTGCCTCCCACTTATACCACCATGTTAACAGGTGAAGTACCCGTCCCGGACACTCTGTTATACTGCCGTAAAGAAACATATACATGGTTCCCAGTGGGAATTCTAGTTAACATGAGTAAAGAAACATATACATGTCTCCCAGTGGGAATTCTAGTTAACATGGGTCAAGAAACATATACATGTCTCTCTGTGGGGATCCAAGTTAACCTGGGTCAAGACACATGCTCGTCGGACTCAGGATTAAAGTTCCGTCTTAGTGTCAATCATTGGATTTGTTATCCATACCCAAGTGTATACCCATCCACGTTGTATGGCTAGGGCATTGCTGAGGGCGCCACAAAGCAACAAAGTCATTTGTACAGTGGATTAATTTATTTACAACAAATATCTACAGCATGATAAATGATTGAGTGGCCCTTTTTAACTTGAAAAACAATGATAGCATATTTGTACAGCGCATATATCATGCCTAAGCATGCTCAAAGCGCACAATCAGAATCTGACTATTATTACCCCGGTTAACCCAAACTGCCTGTGAAGCGCAAGAAGGTTGTAGTCACATGACTCATATCACTCATGAACAAACTCACGTGCCTATAGTGAAACCACATGTATCACATGTGCTTCATTGTGGGACAGGACTGACGTCCTAGAAACTCTCAGGAGTCAAGCTACCAAACACGGTCACCCACCCAAGGACTCTCCGAGCTCGACGCTGCTTAATTTCAACTGAGTTGTGACCTGAGCTCTATGCTTGACATCACGCTACAATTTACTATGTTAGCAAAACTATGACTATATCTAATTTTGAGTAGTCATTGTGAACAACCGATCCCACACCTTGAGTGATATGTACAGAAATCAAGGGACAAAGTTTAGTAGCAATACTAAACTAGTTGAGCTGTTTTCCAGCTCCATGTAATATGATCTGCCTATACAACACCGGTTTGACTTGGGCCTGCTTAACATTTACTTTACCGTAACAGAACAGTGACAATTTCGTCTGGATCTTTGTGATCCATAAAATGTTTAGATATCTTTCAATAATAATAATTAATCTCAGTTTGTAATTCGGAAAAGAAATTCTTTAAATTATCATTCTATTTAGCAAATATCGTTACTTTCGGAATATCTTAGCCCATAACATCAAAATTCGTTACAAAAAGAACAATATGTTTTAATGAGTGAAAACAATAGCTAAGTAAAACATCCGATTCTTGCTGTGTAGATTACACTAAATGAAAAATCATGTGCAGACATCGTCTGATTCAATATTGGCACATTTCCATTCAGATAATACAAACTATATTAGTGACGAAACAATGTGATTTTATCTGATCCGGTGGAATACTGTTTAAGGTTAACACACAGCGCCATATAGCATTACTCATGAATCCCCCAAGTTATTGTCCCCTGACAAAAGCTTATTGAAAGAAAGGATTAGGATCGATATGTTCACTTACTTACATGTAAACACCTTTACTACATCTGATGTACACAAGTACATACAACCACGACCACCAACACACAGTCCCAATGGACAGTAGACACCATCATGTGATGTCAGTATGTTTCTAATAAACTGTCCTGACTCTGTCAGATGGGTGACTCTGTGTTGTAGGGAGTCTGTCACCAGGATGTCGCCTGTGCTGGTTCTTGTGATACCCCGTGGAGACTTCAGTGCTGTGTGTCCTGTAGGTCTGTAGTTGAACACCACATCTCCCTCGGGGGTCATACACACGACAAACTTGGTTCCTTGGTCAGACACCAGGATGTTTCCTGTTCTCGTGGTACAGAGAAAGATTGGGAACTTTAAGATGTTTCCACGTCTGTGGTCTCGACAAACTGACTTCAACACGTGTCCCGACATATCCAGGATATCAACAAAGGGAGGGGACTCGGAACATGCTGCTAGTGTTGATGGTGTCAGAGACGTTATACCCCAGTACTGTTTGCTGGTTGTGATGGTCGACAGTAGCACCAGGTCAGGGGTCACTTCAACTGTTACAATCTGACTGGTATCCGGCACAGTGACAGCCACCTGGTTGTGTTTCAGCCTTGTTATACCCCATGGTTCACCTTCCAGACTGAGCTTGCTGTGACCCGGCTGACTGTTCCTGGTGTAGAAGGACTTTACACTGTTGTTGTTGAAGTCTGTAACTACCACTGTGTCTGTACCATTCACCTCTAGCACCGCCACGTCACTGGGGAATCCTCTACATACATCTCCTGCTACTCTCACAGTAATGGTGTCCTGTAACACAGGAGCAGCCTTCAGGTCCAGCACATTAATGGTGTCCTGTAACACAGGAGCAGCCTTCAGGTCCAGCACATCGTCATACTGGACGTGTATCTCACCCAGAAGGAGATCTTCAATTGCTCTACTCAGCTTGTCCGTGTCCTGTCTGAATGTTATCCTGTCTATTCTTCCCTTCTGCTTAACGTCTACGACTCCGACAGCATCTACATCACCGGCCTCACAGCCCTGATACATCTCATACACATCCATGTCACACTCAGATTGTAGAGCCTGGTCTATCAGCTCAGTCTGTTGTTGGTACATCTGTACGGACATCTCACCTGACTTTCTGCCTGCCTTCAGTTGTCCAATGTGTCTGTCAGACATCTCTTTCAGTTCAGACAGAAGTTTCCGTTCCTTGGCTTGGATCACTTCTATTGCTGTGAGACTTGCAGACTTGATATTCGATTCTAATTGCAAATAATGCGTCAATTCTTCATCGACTTTGCAGGTTTGTTTTTCAACATGTGTTTTCATCTCATCGTGTTTCTTTAACAAATTCTCTTTATTCTTTCTCAGCTCGGTTTTCATTGCAGGAATCTCTGACTCAATTTCAACAACCATGTCACATTTCCTATGATGAATAATGCAGCATGTTTGACACACAGCTGTTTTACAATCTTTGCAAAGATATTTGATATTCTCGTCCTTGTGAACTTTACACATCGTTCACATAGTGCGTCGTCACAAACAGAACACCAAGACGTAGCTGGAGTTGTCTCCCCTTCCTCCTTACAATAACTGCAGAAGTCGTATCTGAAATAGTTATGCATTCATTCATTATGGAGTTGTTTAACTTGTGATGTCGCCATGCATTATAGTACTTCGTGTGTTGCATCATGTAAGTGACTCACATGAGTGAGAAAATGTAAGATATATAGAAAATCAGATATATATACCAGTCTCAGGTTGATATGTTATATCATTACTCTTGGATTTGTTCCTCTGGTAAGGGATACATGGCCCTCAAGTCATGTTTATTTCTACCACTCTGTTATTCGTTAAGCACACGTACACAACAGGATTATATTTTCAAACACAAAACGTTCAAATAACATTGTCAGTGGTTTTAGATAATTCACAGAAACAACGAACTATCTTCTCAACATCACACACATTCTTAAATCGCAAAATGCAATTAAGTGTGTAGATAATTGTTTAGAAAGAACACGTATACTCATACAACCCACAAACACTCACCTTTAGATCCGGGGCCAAACGAGTCCAACAGTCCCTGAATGACAAAGATAGGCTTGACGTCATCCGCCCACTCATCCACTAGTCTCTCGGGGGCAGACACTTTCGTCATCTTGCTGCAGAATGGACACAGGAGAGACTTGGCATTGATGGCTTCTGGTCTGGTTTTGGTGTAGTTGACGACACATTTCCGACAGAAGGTGTGATTACACACAAGTGTACATGGTTTGTCAAACACCTCTGTACATATGGTGCATGTCAGGAAGTGTTCTGTCAACTTCTGGGAGGTCGCCATCTCTCCTACAAAAAGATCAACCAGACATAAGATACATGTAACCATCAACCCAAGCCAAATATCTTTTACACAAACAACTACTTTATCTGTGGTCTATATTTAGTGTCTTATTCGGAAACAGGAAAAGCTATTTTGTACCCACACATCCGCACGTTTGGAATCAGCCAGTTCGGCAAAACGTGAACCAATATCTGAACGAAAAAATAACCTTCCAATTGACTGTACATGTCTCATGTTGCTCCTAATCACTGTACACATTGATGGGTGTCTTCCTACCACTGTTTTCATAAGTGACTTCCAATCCATTTATATCCAATCAATGTCTATCCTTCTCTTTGTATCTCTATACCAATCTATTGCATGGACATCACCACTTAATCCCTCTGAACTCTGTACATCTCAGTCAAAATAAAATCATCCCTGTATTTTATCAAATGGTTTGATAGGCATTCAAGACGTTGGTGAGTCAAAAATGAAACATATAACTTTATGGATGACAGCTTCTTGATTTATTTCATAGAGCGACGTTTCGATGTAGATTCATACATACATACATTGTTATTATTGCCTTTGAATGTCGTAGCGCTACGAACGTTTTGTGGATCAGGGCCCAGGTTTGTAACTCGCACTCTGTCAGGTACGTTGTTGTTGTTGTTGTTTTGTTGTTGTTGTTGTTGTTGTTGTTAAATAGGTGGTAATAGCAATTATGGAATTATGCTTATTTCCGGGTATAGCTCATCTGACAAAATAGGTGCTCTATGGAGTCCCTCTTCAAGTGGCGGCCAGGGCACGTGCCATACTTGCCATACCTCAGGTGGGCCACTGTGTTCTGTGAGCAGCTTGTCAGTGGTGTTTATCAACTCGTCGTCACCAGCTTTACAACAAGAAATATCTGCAGTTATGAATCGTGTGTAGCGTGTCGATCACCTGACAGAGATACATGGCGACACCCGCTCATTACCATATCGAAAGTAGGAGACGTTAAGTTCGGGTTCCTCTACATTAGATCTAGAGTGATATGGTTATGTAAACATATTTTACCATACTTTGTGCTCTAGCATTTATCAGAGATCACTTCATTAATATCTTCAACATACATACATGATGCATACATCGGGACAGATATCAGTATTGAAATCAAGAGGCCGATCAAGAAAGTAATGAAAGTAGATACTTTATACACTATGCTCAGTCTAAATATTGCAGTATATTAGGTGCCCGGGTTTGAGAATGTGCCTGTAGATGACCTAACAGTTAGATGAACCATTGTGGTGTTACCTGTACACAGCAGGACAGGTGTGTTGCGTTCTAACTGGAATAGACGCAGCCCCTGTGACAACACACTTACCTGAGACAGCTAGGTAACCGGTGTAGAGGGAAACTGAGCACCAGGCGAGATAGATCCCGGAGTGGGCGGAGTCTGCTTATGTCGACATTGACAACGGCACGAATGTTCATGAAAGAACATGGTCATGGTGACTATCTCGGGGGCTTAATTCAACTGCATTTATTATTCCTCCTGGGCATATACGTATGCAGGCATTAGTAGATCTCATCGAAGAGGGATTTTGTGTGTTGTAAATGCTCTGAATGCAAGAAGGTTACAAGCAGACCCACATACTGTTCAGTGCAACGCGGGGAGTCATTGCAGTCTTGTACACTCAAGCAGCGGGAAATTGTTGGTGTGTTGAATCATGTTAGCAATATGTGGCGGAAAAAGACACATAGTGCACATATAACATGATATACACATGTCAATGCCCGATAACTGGACACTCTGTTGTACTGCCCTATACCACGATGTTAACAGGTGAAGTCCCGGATACTTTTGTACTGCCCTGTGCCTTCCAACTTATACCACCATGTTAACATTGAATTATCCGCCCCGGACACTCTGTTATACTGCCCTGTGCCTTCCACTTATACCACCATGTTAACAGGTGAATAATCCGTCCTCGGACACTTTTGTACTGCCCTGTGCCTTCCACTTATACCACCAATTTTAAAAGGTGAATAATCCGTCCTCGGACACTTTTGTACTGCCCTGTGCCTTCACCTTATACCACCAATTTTAAAAGGTGAATAATCCGTCCTCGGACACTTTTGTACCGCCCTGTGCCGTCCACTTATACCACAATGTTAACAGATGAAGTATCCGCCCCGGACTCTCTGTTATTCTGCCCTGTGCCTCCCACTTATACCACCATGTTAACAGGTGAATAATCCGTCCTCGGACACTTTTGTACTGCCCTGCGCCTTCCACTTATACCACGATGTTAAAAGGTGAATTATCCGTCCTCGGACACTTTTGTACTGCCCTGTGCTTTCCACTTATACCACCAATTTTAAAAGGTGAATTATCCGTCCCCGGTCACTTTTGTACTGCCCTGTGCCTCCCACTTATACCACAATGTTAACAGGTGAAGTATCCGTCCTCGGACACTTTTGTACTGCCCTGTGCCTTCATCTTATACCACCAATTTTAAAAGGTGAATTATCCGTCCCCGGTCACTTTTGTACTGCCCTGTGCCTCCCACTTATACCACAATGTTAACAGGTGAAGTACGCGTCCTCGGACACTTTTGTACTGCCCTGTGCTTTCCACTTATACCACCATGTTAACAGGTGAAGTTCCCGTCCCGGACACTGTTATACTGCCCTGTGCCTCCAACTTTATACCACCATGTTAACAGTTGAAGTACCCGTCCCCGGCACACTGTTGTACTGCCATGTGCCTTCCACTTATACCAACATGTTAACAGGTGAAGTACCCCTCCTCGGCACACTGTTGTACTACCCTGTGCCTCCCACTTTATACCACCATGTTAACAGGTGAATTACCCGTCCTCGGACACTCTGTTGTACTGCCATGTGCCTCCCACTTATACCACCATGTTAACAGGTGAAGTACCCGTCCTCGGACACTCTGTTGTACTGCCCTGTGCCTTCCACTTATACCACCAAGTTAACAGGTGAAGTACCCGTCCTCGGACACTCTGTTGTACTGCCCTGTGCCTCCCATTTATACCGCGCTGGTAATATGCGAATTCCTCCCTCTTATATGTCACCCTAAACAGGTGAATTACCCGTACACGGACACTGTTGTACTGCCCAGCCTCACCCACTATACTCGGACAATCATTTGTCTCTCACAAGATCCGTGAGACCACTTCTGTTCAGAATTGCTGGGGTGCTCACCCCAACTTTTGTCCTGAAACTTTAATAAATGACATTAAAACTCTCGTGAAAACGGGTGAAAATAAACTGTGCACTCCCCCTTAACACCTTCTTATCAAAAAGCTGTATCCGCCCCCGCTTAATGTATCTCGAGTGATTATGAACAACATGTGTATAAACAACATGTTAATCAATGGTGTCGAAAGAGCCGAGTTATAGCAGATCCCTCATCCCAACTACAAAATCCTAATCACTACATAGGTCCTGCTCGAGTAGATCTTAATAAAGACAACAAAAGCTTTTCCACATTCGCTGTAGAACGCAGTGTCGATTGTGTCATTCCGACTATACCACGAGCAGTGACAGCGAGCATATATTAGTGAACACGTCAGGTGTCGTCACAATGAGACAAGCGCCAGTGACACAGTCCCTCAAAGGAAATACAAAATCCTGCAGCTGTTCAGCAGACACATAAGTCTGAATAAAGACATGACAGACATCTATTCAGTAATAGGCCACTGGCCCAAAATACATTCATAAATATAATAAAAAGTTACATGCGTTTTACCAGGGAGACTATATAATGTAGATTTTCCCTGGTTTTACATAAAAACGTCAGAATCTCTTATTTTCCCAACATTATATAAAAATAGGCACAAATTATTTATAACATTTATGTTTATAAAATAGAATGTTTCAAATATTTACCCAGAAACTTATTCCTTATATCTAAGTAGGCTTTACAATAAAGTAAAACATGTCTTTCATCTTCAATTAAATTAAGATTATTTTTGTAGCAAAAATGACAGAATCTTGAATAATAAGGGACATTGTTATATCTACCGGTCTCAGAACTAAGTTTAAATTTACCGCATCTAAATTTTGTTAAACAATTTCTTAAATATGGGGCAATACCTAAACTGAGATAAGTTTCAACATTCAGGAAGGACTTGAAAAGAATATAATTAGAACACTTGGTTGTACTATGTAGGGATGAGTACCAATCTTGTGAAAGATTATCACACAATCTTTGCTTAAAAACAGAAATGAAACCATCAATATCTCCAATATCCTGTGAAATCCAAGCAAAGCCAAAGCCAAATCTAAATAAAATATTCTTGATATGAGATGCCCATGTCGTCCCTCCAGATTCATCCAAAGACTTAAGCATTAAATAAAACTGATGAGGTAATCTACAACTTGGAAGAGTTAAAAGTCTACACCAATATTTAACTGCCCTTGACATATAAGTAAGTTGAAGAGGGAATCTGCCACATTCACCAAGAACCATATTGTTGCATGTATTTTTACCAACTTTTAAGAAATATTTACATGTCTTTATCTGGATTTGTTCAATGATTTTACAATGGGTAACACCCCAAATTTCTCAACCGTAACAAAGAATAGGTTTAACCATAGCATCAAATACTTTAAAAAGATCCACACATGACAGATAACCTACTCTTTTTTTATATCTATAGATAGCCATAAGGGCTTTATTGGCTTGAGAAGCAAGAGTAGTGTGAGCTTTAGTCCAAACTAGCCTAGGAGTGAACACAATACCCAAGTACCTGTAGTATGAGACAACTTCCAGCCTTTGCCCATTAAGAAACCACTTTTCATACTGACTAAGGGGCCCGCTATTCCTGAAAACAATAACTTTAGTCTTATTAATATTGACCTTCATACCGGTGAGTTGACAAAAAATTTCAAGCCCATGAATCTTCTTCTGAAGCTGGAGAGCAGTATCCGAGACTGAGGAAACATCATCCGCAAACATTAGAGCATATAGATTATTAACATCAGGTGTAATAAATATACCACGGCCACCAAATTGCTCCATACGTTCCATAAGCTGATTAATAAAGATAATAAACAATTGGGGACTGAGGATGCAACCCTGCCTAGTACCTATACTACAATCAAAATAGCTTGAAAGGCCTTGAGATGTTCTGACACAAGCTGACAACCTACCATACATTGATTCAAGGATGTTATAGAATTTACCACCAACACCAACTTTTTAGACTTGACAGAAGAATTTTATGATTAACTGTATCAAAGGCCTTTGAGAAATCTATAAACAGACAATAGAACCTTCCTTTCTTCTTACATGAATATTTCTGTACCATAGCTTGAAGTGAGAAAATGTGGTCAGTAGTAGAATAATTACTCCTGAATCCTGCCTGAGCTTCATGAATAATATTCTTCTCCTCACACCAAACCTGTAACCTACTGTTAAGAATGGAAGTGAATATTTTACACACAGAATCAATAAGAGAGATACCTCTATAATTATTGGGGTTACTTTTACACCAGATTTGTAAAAGGACAGATAATGCTTTTACCCCAAAGCACCGGAAAAATACTGTCTTGGAAAATCTTGTTAAACAACACTGTAAAATAATTGCTGATAAAAGTCTTAGAAGCTTTACTAAAGTCAATTGCAATACCATCTGGTCCAGGAGACTTATTTTTTGCCAGTTTATCAATGTGAAGTAAGACTTCGTTTTCAGTAATGTCACAATTTAATGTTTTTAGCTCTTCATCCTTGATGGACTCTGAATTGATATCACTGTCATACTCATTACCAGAATTCTCAGTTAGAAGCCCTGAGAAGTAACTGAACCAGTCTTCACAGCTTATATTGTACGTAGTGTCACATGTTGAGGTTAAACCTGATTGCTTTAATGTTTTCCAGAATTCCTTTGGGTTGTCTCTTGCTGCAATAAGTTTCTCTTTTTGTACATCGAAGTATGCTCTTCGTTTGCTGTTAAAAGTCTTCTTGAAAGATTTACGTAGAGTTTTATAAATCACAATATCCAAGTTAGTGTCTCTATGATCTCTTAATGCTTTATATTTCAGATGGTTTAATTGTTCGAGTTCTTGGTCCCACCATGGGGGTTGAGGTTTAGAGTTAATATCATGGTAACCTGAAAATATCTTCTTATTGTGGTCTGCAGCTCGCTGATACAGTTCAGTGAAAACATTTAATGAATCTTCAATATTGGTGTCTATACAGTGATATAATTTACTACGTAGATTTTCAAACAATTCTTGGAACTTAGAGATAAATAGATCACAGAGCTCTCCATTCCACACATATTTAGTCCATATTGTTGTTGAATTACTCTCTGCAGAATTACTAGTTGGAGAATTTGATAGTACAGTTGGCTGTAGTGCACCAACCATGTTGGGTAGCTGGATGTTCAGAGAGCAGTAAATAGGGAAATGATCAGACACATCACAAGTAACAACACCAAAATCAGCAACTCTAGGAAACACAGATGTCGATGCAATCATGTAGTCTACTAGACTAGAACCGTTATGTGTAACACAAGTAAACTGCCCTTGTTTATCCTCAAATAGTCTACCATTCATGATATGGATTCCAAATGTACAGCACAATTCCATCAGTTTTTTGCCAAAGTTATTATGATATAAGTTACCTTTACTTGATCTTGGCATTTCAAAATCATCTGAAGGATAATCATCAACATCTCTCACAATAAAATCAATATTATCATTAGGAATGAAGTCCAAAAAGTCTTTAGTCCTAGCATTTAGGTCACCAGCTAGAAATAATTGTTTGTCCGGGTGATCAGCAGCTATAATGTTTATATAATGTTCAAGGGTGTCAATTCCATCATTGTCACTATTGCCATACACTGGAGAGCCCTCTGGTGAGATATAAGTAAATATCAATAGTGTCTCTATCCCAATGCAAACATTTGGTTGAAAAAAGTAGAACAACAGTATTCTGGAAGTGGTCATAAAGCCTTGTAATTAGATTATCATGTAGCCATTTCTCCTTTATCAAGACGGTGACACCGCCACTGTGACGGCCTAGTTGTTTCATTTTATCTCTCACAGCGTTGACTGCTCGAAAACCGGACAAGAATGCCGAAAATTCGTTTTGAGCTTTCACAAATGATTCGCAGAAACATACAACATCGAAATTATGACACAAAGGTTTCACCTGAGAAAATTCATTGTCATGTTTATGTAGACCACCGATATTCCACGTCAAAATGTTGAAAGTAGGGCCATGACCATCGTATCATTCGTCGGTTTGTTTACTTCCCAACTGGCTCCGTCCTTCACCTTGCTTGTCAGTTTCATTTCCGGGTCCAAACAAACCTGCCCACGTGGTTGTGTTATTGTTTGTGTGGGGTAGTTCTTTGCGCGATCCTTTCTCTTTTACAATGTTCTGAGAGTCCCTATCGTACACAAACACTTGACCATTTACAATCAGCTTATTTTGTCTCATTTTCGGGTTGTTTCCTGCATTCCTTGCCTTCACAAACCAAGGTGAGAGTGCTCGCCTGTCCTCTCGTATTTTCTGGGGGAAATCCTCTGTCACACGCTTATGTTGTGATCCCTCCGTCCTGTCGGTTCGTGCTGCCTTGAAGATGTCGCTCTTATCTTTAGATGTCAAGAATTAGCGATGATTGGAGAACCTGGCTTCCGTGGATTTAACCGATGTGCTCGTATTATCACTATCTCATTGGCGTTGTCCATATGCATGGTTTGAGATAGAAAGTCGCACACCTTACTCTCCGATTGCTCCCACGTCTCACCTTTATCACCGGGGATCCCATGGAATATTAGATTTTCTCTTCGGTTCCTAGATTCGAAGTCGGTAATCTTATCTTCCATGGCTGATAGTTTTGACTTTAGCTCTTTATTTTCTTGTTGTAGTTGATGAAGTTGGCTGCTAAAATCTGACGCCATCTTGTCAACCTTGTCGCCAAGATTTACAAAGTTTTTGTTCATAGATTTGATATCAACTTTCATTTCAAGGAGTATTGTCAATATATCAGTGTTGTCCTTTTCACTCACGTTTATGCCCAGTGCACCAGATTCGTCCACAGCCAGTGTTTGTTGTCGTGTGGTGGGTCCCGGGTTCGACTCGACATCGCCACATGTGATAAGTAGGACGCTCATCAGACACATCCAACGCACTCCTAGCGAAAGATAATGCCTCTCAAGTTTTAGTCCATGTAAACACTGACATTTTGTTTTGCTTGGTTGACAAAAGGTGCCTATTTTGACTCTGTATTGGGCTAAAGAAATGCCCATTTTTTAGAGCTCGTGATTGACACGTCCACACACAAGCTCCCGCATGCGCATTGTCTGAATAAAATGTCTGAATATAAACACGTACAGTAATAGTGAGCATCATCTAGTAATGACACCGGGTGTTAGTGTGACATTGCATGTCCTGCCCCGAGAGTCACTGTGTTCACAAACACAAAGGCAAGTTCGTTGCTGACGTGAAGGACCTACCAGAACGTGTGGTACAAGTAGTGATTCGCTCGAAATACCCTTTGTGTCACTGATGTGTCAAATTTGGAAATGTCCCCCACCACAAAACGTTTCCAGAGATTTGTTCAGGCTAGGAATAAGTTAACCTCCTCAAACAATTTTTCAGCAAGTATGGTATTTCCCTCTTTGAAACCTTCAAGAATTCATTTTCGATGTCCACCTGACGGAATGTGGTCAGTTAACCGATCACTCGAATATCTACGGTTGGGATTCTTTTGGAAAACTTTTAAGTGTCTCCTAACATGTACAAATATTTGAAACATGGCAAACAGTGTGCAAAACACTGTTGCTTGTCTCCAAAAGGGGATTCAGGATGAAGGATTTAAAGAAACATGCTTGTCTCCCAGTGAGTAATTACATTATTTTGGGTAAAAAACATTCCTTCTCTTTCAGTGGGGAATCTGATTTCAAATTGGTCAAGAAACATATGCATGTCACCCTGTGGAGATTCTAGCTAACATGGGTCAAGAAACATATGCATGTCACCCTGTGGGGATTCTAGTTGACATGGGTCAAGAAACATATGCATGTCTCTCTGTGGGGATTCTAGTTAACATGGGCCAAGAAACATATGCATGTCACCCTGTGGAGATTTAGTTAACATGGGCCAAGAAACATATGCATGTCACCCTGTGGGGATTCTAGCTAACATGGGTCAAGAAACATATGCATGTCACCCTGTGGGGATTCTAGTTGACATGGGTCAAGAAACATATGCATGTCTCTCTGTGGGGATTCTAGCTAACATGGGCCAAGAAACTTATACATGTCCCCCTGTGGGATTCGTGTTACACGGGTCAAGAAACTTATACATGTCCCCCTGTGGGGATTCTAGTTGACATGGGCCAGGAAACATATACATATCCCCCCTGTGGGGATTCTACTTGACATGGGTCAAGAAAGATATGCTCGTCGGACGAAGTGACCACGTGGATGGGAGTGTCAGCATCTGTCACTTGGTTGACTCAGGATTAACGTTCCGATGTCAGACATCGGATTTCCTGTCCATACTCAAGAGGTTGTACAGCTAGGACATTGCTGAGTGCGCCACAAAGCAACAAAGTCATTTGTACAGTGGATTAATTTATTTGCAACAAATATCTACAGCGCGATCAATGATTAAATGGCATGTCTGACTTGAAAAACATCCATATTTTACCGCGCCTCACAAACATCAGGTTAGCGTTTATCTCCCCCTTGACTACTCGGTAGTCAAATAAATGTCCGAATTTAGTAGCAATATTAAACTAATTTAGCAGTTATACAGCTCCATATATTACGATCTGCCTCTACAACATTGATTTGATGTGCGTCAGGTTAACATGTACTTTACAATGACAGAAGAGTTGAACTTTCATCTGGATCCATGTGATCGATATAATGTTAACATAACTTTAATAATAATAATAACAATACATGTAATAATAAATGTGATATAATGCGCCTTTTGCATGCACAAAGCACTACCAAAGTGGATGGATAATATACATTTATCTTACCTCACACATAAATGTCGCTTTCTGATTGGCTGAGCGCTCTGCTATTATTCAATGTACCCCGCTTACAAGCGAGTAACATTTCAATGTACCCCGCTGTCAATGGCAACTCATTTGGTACTTCGTGGTAGTAATTCTTTATCTCAAATTACATTGAATCACGTATGATGTACGGAAATTACCGATATTTTGCGAATGCAAATCGATGGAAGGGAGATAACTCTAAATCTGTGTTTCTTGTCAGCAAAATCTAGCAATGGCTACAAAAAGATTTGTACCCGTGCTTCAAACAATTCAAAATTAACATTAATGTGTTCGGTAAGATAAATACGTTGTTCACTGGTCCCTCGGGGCCCATGGGTTGATGTACCCTCGATGTTTGTTTATGTTCCCATAACAAACATCGAGGGTACATCAACCCATGTCCCCCTCGTGACCAGTGAACAACTTATAATATACAATGACGGACTTGTATACTAGTCATAATGCAATGAAAACAGATGACTCTTGAGCGGTGGTTTGAAGGAATTAAAGCCAACTGCTGATTTAATGGTGACAGGGAGAGAGTTCCAGAGTAGAGGGGCAGGACAGGCAAAGGATTTCCTTCCAAACGTTTGCAGTTTGAAACGAGGCACAGAGAGTAGGTTCAGATTCTGAGAACGGAGCATTCTTTCTGGAATGTATGGGGTAAGAAGTTCTTTTAAGTGTTCTGGACCTTCGCCATTGAGGCATTTGTACACAAAACACATTAATTAAAGTGAATTCTTGAGTTAACAGGAAGCCAGTGGAGGTTTTTCATGACAGGTGCTATGTAGAAGCGCTTAGAATTTCTGCTTATGATTCGGGAGGCTGTATTTGGGACATTTTGTCATTAGCTTAAGAGAAATACAAAAAAGGGGTCGGTTGCAATAATCAAGTCATCTCTAGTTATTACAAAAAAACTCATGTTATTCATCTCAATGGGTAATTGGGGAATAATGTTTTAATATTATTATACTATTCAGCAAATACAATTATTTTTGAAATATGTACGATCAGAAGTTCTTCACAAAAAGAAGATTATGTTTCCATCAGCGCTGTTTTCAGACAAGTTAAAAGTTATCGGTTTATGGCTGTATAGATTGCATTAAAATGAACACTTATTTACAGACCTCATCTGACACATTCAGATAATACAAACTATAGTAGTGACTAAACATTACAGCATAATGTGATTTTGTATCTAATACAGCAAGATGATGTTTCAGGTAAACGCAGTGATATACAGCACTACAAATTATTCCCCCCAGTTACACATGCCAACAGCTTATTGAAAGGAGGGATTGTGATATGTTCACTCACTTACAAGATGTCAATACCTCCACTCCATCTAATGCACACAAGTACATACGACCACGACCACGACCACGACCACGACCACCAACACACAGTCCCAATGGACAGTAGACACCATCCTGTGATGTCAGTATGTTTCTAACAAACTGTCCTGACTCTGTCAGATAGATGACTCTGTGTTGTGAGTAGTCTGTCACCAGGATCTCGCCTGTGCTGGTACTTGTGATACCACGTGGAACCTTCAGTGCTGAGTCTCCTGTATTCCTGTAGTTGAACACCACATCACCCTCAGGCCTCAGACACACGACACATTTGGTTCCACCGTCAGACACCAGAATGCTTCCTGTCCTCGTGGTACAAAGGAAGCTGGGATACTTTAAGATGTCTCCATCATTGTGGCGTGGACAAACTGACTTCAGCACATGTCCCGACATATCCAGGATATCAACACAGGGAGGGGACTGGGAACTTACTGCTAGTGTTGATGGTGTCAGAGACGTTATACCCCGGTACTGTTTGCTGGTTGTGATGGTCGACAACAGCACCAGGTCAGGGGTCACTTCAACTGTTACAATCTGACTGGTATCCAGCACAGTGACAGCCACCTGGTTGTGTTTCAGCCTTGTTATACCACATGGTCTACCTTCCAGACTGAGCTTGCTGTGACCTGGCTGACTGTTCCTGGTGTAGAAGGACTTTACACTGTTGTTGTAGTGGTCTGTAACTACCACTGTGTCTGTACCATTCACCTCTAGCATTGTTACATCAAGAGGGGGGTCCTTCTATGGCATCTCCTGCTACTCTCACATTAATGGTGTCCTGTAACACAAGATCAGCCTTCAGGTCCAGCACATTAATGGTGTCCTGTAACACAGGAGCAGCCTTCAGGTCCAGCACATCGTCATACTGGACGTGTATCTCACCCACATGGAGATCTTCCAGTGCTCTACTCAGCTTGTCCGTGTCCTGTCTGAATGTTATCCTGTCTATTCTACGCTTCCCCTTCACCTCAACGGCCAACGACAGCTTCCACATCACCGGCCTCACATCCCTGATACATCTCATACACATCCATGTCACACTCAGATTGTAGAGCCTGGTTTATCAGCTCAGTCTGTTGTTGGTACATCTGTACTGACATCTCACCTGACTTTATGTCTGCCTTCAGTTGCCCAATGTGTCTGTCAGACATCTCTTTCAGTTCAGCCAGAAGTTTCCGTCCCTTGGCTTTGATCTCCTTTATTGCTGTGAGACTTGCAGACTTGATATTTCTCCTACCAAAGAACAACCAGGCATAAGATACATGTAACCAACAAACCAAGCCAAATGTCCTTTACACAAACAACGACTTTATCTGTGGTCTTTATTTACTGTCCTATTCGTTCACAGGAAAAGCTATTTTTGATCCACCCTTCCGCACGTTTGGTATCAGACAGTTCTGGAAAACATGAACGAATATCCCGTTTAATAAAAACATGTCAGGCATATCCAGATCGTTCTAACAATCTGAGCTAGCATTGTTAGGCACGTTCAGTTAAACCTATCGACCGACTTTAGTTGTGTGTGTGAATGATAATAGTTACAGACTACCGTTAATCCTGTTGGCATATAGGTCATTTTTCAAAATTGGTAGTATTTTCTGTCCGTTCTAAAAAAAATCTGAGAGTTTAAAAGTTGTTGGTTTTTTTGTTCCAGAAAAAAATATTTAGATGTTTACTAGTCAGTACATGCGGTAAATCTTTAGTCTTCTCATTTTGAAATATATACTCAACCACATTTTGAGTCCAAAATTGGCAGATTTACTCCGTCCTCAATGTTAAAAAAGTGTAAAAATCAAAGCAAATAAACAAATTAATTCATATTATGCCAATTAGGATTGATCAAGAATGCTCCAACTGTAATTAATTTTTATTTAACTTAAATAAAATATCTACAAATTATTACATGCTTGTCCTGTGATTTTGTGTCCTGACCGTTACAAGTGTATAAAATTACTGCAATAAGTTCCCCCTTGAGCTGGATTGTAAATGTTATGTGTAACCCTAATTGTCAAGACTGCTACCAATGCATTTTGCGTCAAATAGATATCTTTTTTTCTAATAGCAATGGATATGTTGCCCAGAAATGGAAGAGGTGGAAACCATATCCTTTGAAAACTTGTAGGGATCATTCATTTTTTCATTTTAGATTTATTTACAAATTGCCCTGACCGTTACTGTCTGAACCGTTACAATTCTGCAAAGTAACGCATTGGACAGTCCTTGTCACCGTCAGGACGAAATGGTTTGTATTTTGAGAAATTGATAAAGTTATTCATTAATATTTTAAGAAATATAACAAATTTGTAATTACTTTAAGAGTTAAGATGGTATAAATGTTAGTATGTATGATGTGTGTATGTATAAGCATGGAAATTTACTGTTCAAATCAGTTTTTTTCATGTATGTAGTAGCATAAAAAGCACAGTTTCTAGTAATGGTTTGGACAAATAATAGTAACGGTGCGGACATAATTAAAATACATTCCATATTTGAAGAATATTTTGTATGGTGTGATAATGAATTTATATTAACATGTACTTAGCTGTCTGCTTTAAATAATGAAAACCAAAATGAATTTATCATGTTAAGTTTCTATTTTCTGTAAGATCAATATTGTTTATGAATTAAATTTAACGGTTAGGATATCAACGGTTACAGTTTGCACAAAATGTAGTAAAGGTTTGGAACTTTTTATCAGAATTTTGATTACTAGTATATTTCAAATTATCTCTCTAAATGTAATGAATCTGTGTTCATATGGAATAATTCATTATACTTTTCATTGATATTTCCAATCTTCCATATTTACCGAGTGTGCCAAAATGATACAATGTTCAAGCAATACCATATTCTAAGAACTGAAATTGAATTGCCATTGTGGTATATTTTTCTATTCTTTAGGAGCTATTATTTGTTTTATTCAAAAGCCACAAAATGTATTCACAAGTTTTATATTGATTGCACAAATGTCCAAACCGTTACCACAGCATGGAAGAAAGCATGCCATATTTGTTACAAGTTACTATTTCTAATATACATATTTCAATGTCTGTCCAAAATAGGGTTAGCAGTTGAAGTAAATAATGTCTTTTTTTCATGTTACCTTTTTCTATGTTGAATTAAATTGTTTAAGGTTATGTCAGCCCGTTACTATTCCTGTCCAAACAGTATTGTCATAACCGTTACCGCCAATTGACTACTCTAATTAATTCATGATAATACATGAAACGCTCCTCGTTATGATGGTGTCATCAAAACATGTGCTGGGCTTAGTAGCAGATGTGTCTTAGGCAATTCCAACTGTTGAAAGCTATATACATATAAATGTTTTAGACAAATGTTATTTTTTTGTGTTAAACACATGAAAGATTCAAAAAAGCACTTTAAAGATTCATGATAATAGTTTTTACCCTCAGGTTCGATTACGTCGGTGTAAAAGTCATCCCAAACACGGAAAATACTAGAAGCCATCAACATCAGGAGATTAACCCCAGAGATTAATAGAGATCAAGGCGTATACCTCCCTAGTGCCTGGAACATCACAAACGCCGAACCACACCCACCTCTATTGTCACTTAATTAGCTTTATATCATACTGCTGTGTCCACATCTCCTTATACTCATTGTTTGTGTCAACTGGCTTTACCTTATCCATTATCATTGTTTTTATAACTTCTTTTCATCTGGCCTCATTGATTGATTGTATATACATGTACATATCTGGCTTCCTGTAAATCTTGTATTTATAGTTTGCTTTCTACATCTGTCTTTAATCACCTGAAGAAGGGGCAAGAAGTAGCCCAGAAACGTTGTGATATAGAATAAACAAGAAGTTGCCATCCATATACTCGTCTTATATAAAAGATTTTTCTGAATTATTTAAATTTTCAAAATCCTTTTTCCTGATTAAGAAATGGTAAAGGTCAGGAATTTCACATGCCCTATTTATTATGTAATATTTTTAATAATTAAGTTTTTGAGATTTTATTTGAATGAAAACTAAATCGTTTTTGAAGAGTTTATTTTTACGGTAATAAGGAATTTAAAATCCTACCAATTTTGAAAATGACCCATATAAAACACCCAAACATGGACAACAATGAACATGTTTCAGAATGTTCATGTCTCAGAAAATAATCATCCCTGTCTTTTATCAGTAAGATATTCACGCTACACAATAACGATGTCCTGACATTAGCATTGATACGGTAACCGTTGAAGTACTTGCACTACACAATAACGATGTCATGACATTAGCATTGATACGGCAACTGTTGAAATATTCGCACAACACAATAACAATGTCCTGACATTAGCATTGATACGGCAACAGTTGAAGTATTCGCACTACATAATAACGATGTCGTGACATTAGCATTGATACGGCAACAGTTGAAGTATTCGCACTACACAATTACGATGTCCTGACATTACCATTGATACGGCAACCGTTGAAGTGCTTACACTACACAATAACGATGTCCTGACATTAGCATTGATACGGCAACTGTTGAAGTACTCACACTACACAATAACGATGTCCTGACATTAGCATTGATACGGCAACCGTTGACGTATTCAGTGCTATTCACACTATACAATAACGATGTCCTGACTTAAGCACACTGATACAGCAACTGTTGAAGTACTCACACTACACAATACGATGTATAAGTACATACATACAAATACATCGGGAGAAAAAGTAGAAGTCAAGAGGTCGATCAAGGAAGTAATGAAAGTAGACACTTCATACACTGTGCTCAGTCAATATTGCAGTATATTGCGGATTTGAGAATGTGCCTGGAGATGACCTAACGGTTAGATGAACCTTTGTGGGGTCACCAGAACACAGTAGGACAGGTGTGTAGCGTTATAACTGGAACAGACACAGCCCCTGTGACAACACACTTACCCGAGACAGCTAGGTAACCAGTGGAGAGGGAAGGAAAGTGAGCACCGGAAGAGAGAGATGTGTTGGTGTGGTGAATCAGTCGTAAGAGATCCGATCCACGAGAAAACAATGGACAAGAAATAGGCGACGGGAGAAGCCACATTGTGCACATATAACATGGTATAAACAAGTGAAAGCCCGGTCACTGGACTCCGTTGTACTGCCCTGCATCTTCCACTTTACTCTGACAATCTTTTGTCTCTTCACTGCTGACTTTGTATTGCTGAGTAAACTCACAAATGCTGCTAAAAAACATAATACTTATCATATGCGGATCTGGAGGGGGATTGCTGGGGTGCGCACCCCCACTCTTGTCCTGAAACTTTAATAAATGACCATTGAAACTCTCGTGAAAATGGGTGAAAATAAACTGTGCAGTCCCCCTTAACACCTTCTTCTCAAGAAGCTGTATCCGCCCCCGCTTAATGTATCTCGAGTGATTATGATATCGATCCTACTATATCCTCCAAGTTGTTTGTAACTGATGTATGTTAAGATGCAACACTTAAGGTCATTCCAACACTTTGAAACCATCAGGACACCAATGGCCACCATCGGACCAACACAGAGAGTTCAGATTTCCACAAATATATGAACCTCATAAGTGATGGCACAGTTTGTCAGTAGCCACGTTGAAAGACAAAATCAACAAAACGATGAATTGAAAGAGTGACATAATTTATTACAATTGTGTACATGGTCTCACTGTATCTGACTGCCAAATATTCACACTGTCAGGATAAGACAGCTGTAACTCCCTGAACCACACCTTCCAGAGTTGTCCTCATGCAGTGTTCACAGTAGATCCATGACGTGGGCTATCTAACACCTCAGCATGGCCATCAACACTAGGAAACTGACAGCAAAAGTTGAAATATGTCCTTATGTACAATGTAAGTCACATCAACATGCCTATCAAGTCACATCAATGTGCAGTTTCTTCCATCTTTCCATATTTCTTCTCCCATCGTTCAATGAACTCCTTCTTACGTATTTCCCTCTTCGCAAAGTATTCTGGGTACTGTGCCTTCTCCAATGGATGCCAGGTGTCCAAGAGCTGTCAAAAAGGACAAAGCAGAGGTTGATATTCAAAACCACCACAGATTTTTATACATTCGTGCACACACATCACGCTCTCATTCATTTGTTGTGTAATGCATACATGATGTTTTCCCAATCTTTTATACAACTGTCAGTAATCAAAGCTGAACCAAACAATCTAGTGACTGACATAATGAGCATCCATCCAGTAAACTGCAATATTAGAGCATGCAAGCAACCATAATATTTTAACCTCATAAGAGATGACACAGTTGGTCAGTGGTCTGATCATGTCGGTAGCCACGTTGAAAGACAAATTCAACAAAACGGTGAGTTGAAAGAGTGACCTTATTTATCATAATTGTCTACTAGGTCTAACCGTTTCTGATCTTAATAACAATTCACTCCCGTGTTCTTACCTTTTGTCCTGATGCGTACCTCAAATAGCCCGGCCTTCGTGGCAGCTGGTAAATGCTTCCTTCTGGAAGATGATCCATTCCACATACTGACAAGAGAATCGTATATATTTTTCCAGCCCGAACATTTTACTTGGGGAATGAATTAACCTTTACATATCCAGGCGCATAATTCGAAATGGATACGATTCGGGTGACCTGTAATCAATGAACAGCATCTCACTGACATCAGAAGAATTCTGATATATTTATTCTGTCATGTTGAAGTGTGTTCCCATACGGGTCACCGCAACATTTGTCTGTGATCGAGTCACTAGCGGTCATCACTATTAACTTCAACTGACATATAGCTAAATGAGAGATGAATCAGAAAATAGGGTTTGAAATAATCTGGGTAAATTGTAACTCGTGCCAGGAGCACGATGATGAGGGCCCGAACCATCGTTGTATCACCAGTACCCAATAAAACTGGTATGTGGTGTTATTACAAAGGTTCACCCATGAAAAGTACCAGGTAACATAGTCGGGAGTCAGTGGTCACCAGGTATGAAATGACCTTGTGGAATCAAGACTTCGTTATCGCTGGACGCACGTGTATTGTACATTGCGCATCCCCGGCACACGTGCCTCATGGACGCGCCTGCTCCGGTTGGATAGACAGAGGAACTTTGTGCATATGCTATGGGTATTTATATACGGATGAAGTGTAAGATGTGGTAGTCACATGGATGTCCATGTGTAACTTTTAATGATGTATTATATACAAGACCACATACAACATAATGTGTTCCTACCATAGAATATGATTATAGTCTGCACTGCTACTGATGAACTCCCTCCGTTGTGTATACAACTTGTTAATCAATGGTGTCGAAAGAGCCGAGTTATAGCAGATCCCTCATCCCATCTACAAAATCCTAATCACTACATAGGTCCTGCTCGAGTAAGTCTTAATAAAGACAACAAAAGCTTTTCAACATTCGCTGTAGAACGCAGTGTCGATTGTGTGATTCCGACTCTACCACGAGCAGTGACAGCCAGCATATACTAGAGAACACGTCAGGTGTCGTCACAATGAGACAAGCGCCAGCGATACAGAGTCCCTCAAAGGAAATACAAAGTCCCGTAGCTGTTCAACAGACACATAAGTCTGATTAGAATGTCTGAAAAAAACGTGACAAAACCTATTCCGTATTCACTGCTTATAGCAGAGTGTATTGTCCGATTGCGGCTGTATCATGTACAGTAATAGCGAGCATCATCTAGTAATGACACCGGGTGTTAGTGTGACATTGCGTGTCCTGCCCCGAGAGTCACACTGTCACATGTCCTGCTCCGAGATTCACACTGTCACATGTCCTGCCCCGAGAGTCACACTGTCACAAACACATGGGCAAGTTGGTTGTTGACCTGAAAGAGCTACCAGAACGAGAGTTGGGAATCTGATTTCAAATTTGGTCAAGAAACATATACATGTCTCCCTGTGGGAATTTTAGTTAACATGAGTAAAGAAACATATTCATGGTTCTCGGTGGGAATTTTAGTTAACATGAGCAAAGAAACATATGCATGTCTCTCTGTGGGGATTCAAGTTAACATGGGTCAAGACACATATACATGTCTCTCTGTGGGGATCCAAGTTAACATGGGTCAAGAAACATATGCATGTCTCTCTGTGGGGATTCAAGTTAACATGGGTCAAGACACATATCCATATCTCTCTGTGGGGATCCAAGTTAACATGGGTCAAGAAACATATGCATATGTCTCTGTGGGGATTCAAGTTAACATGGGTCAAGACACATGGTTGTCGGACTCAGGATTAACGTTCCGTCTTAGTGTCAGTCATTGGAATTTTTATCCATACCCAAGTGTATACCAATCCACGTTGTACAGCTAGGACATTGCTGAGGGCGCCACAAAGCAACAAAGTCATTTGTACAGTGGATTAATTTATTTGCAACAAACATCTACAGCACGATTAATGATTAAGTGGCCATTTTTTACTTGAAAAACATTAATATTTTACTGGGCTTCACATACATCAGCTTACAGATTTTCTCCCTGAGACCGCTCGGCAGCCAAATGAATGACCTCACAACAAGATATATAATAATGATAATGATAGCATATTTGTACTGCGCAGATATCATGCCTAAGCATGCTCAAAGCGCACAATCAGAATCTGACTATTATTACCCCGGTTAACCCAAACTGCCTGTGAAGCGCCAGAAAGTTGTAGTCACATGACTCATGTCACTCATGAACAAACTCACGTGCCTATAGTGAAACCACATGTATCACATGTGCTTCGTTGTGGGACAGGACTGACGTCCTAGAAACTCTCAGGAGTCAAGCTACCAAACACGGTCACCCACCCAAGGACTCTCCGAGCTTAAAGTTGCTTAACTTCAACTGATTTGTGACCTGAGCTCTATGCTTGACATCACGCTACAATTTACTAATGTTAGCAAAACTATAACTATATCTGATTTTGAGTAGTCATTGTGAACAACCGATCCCACACCTTGAGTGATATGTACAGAAATCAAGGGACAAAGTTTAGTAGCAATACTAAACTAGTTGAGCTGTTTTCCAGCTCCATGTAATATGATCTGCCTATACAACACCGGTTTGATTTGGGCCTGCTTAACATTTACTTTACCGTAACAGAACAGTGACAATTTCGTCTCGATCTTTGTGATCCATAAAATGTTTAGATATCTTTCAATAATAATAATTAATCTCAGTTTGTAATTCGGAAAAGTAAATCTTCAAATTATCATTCTATTTAGCAAATACCGTTACTAACGGAATATCTTAGCCCATAACATCCAAATTCGTTACAAAAAAACAATATGTTTTAATGAGTGAAAACAATAGCTAAGTAAACATCCGATTCTTGCTGTGTAGATAACACTAAATGAAAAATCATGTGCAGACATCGTCTGATTCAATCTTGGCACATTTCCATTCAGATAATACAAACTATATTAGGGACTAAACAATAGAGAATAATGTGATTTTATCTGATCCGGTTGAATACTATTTAAGTTAAACACCTGGTTTTTACCCGTGCTTCAAACAATTCAAAATTAACATTAAGGTGTTCGGTAAGATAAATACGTTGTTCACTGGTTCCTCGGGGCCCATGGGTTGATGTAACCTCGATGTTTGTTTATGTTCCCATAACAAAAATCGCGGGTACATCAACCCATGTTCCCCTCGTGACCAGTGAACAACTTATAATACTAGTATACAATGAGAGACTTGAATACTAGTCATAATGCAATGAAAACAGATGAGTCTTGAGCGGGGATTTGAAGGAATTAAAGCCAACTGCTGATTTAATGGTGATAGGGAGAGAGTTCCAGAGTAGAGGGGCAGGATAGGCAAAGGATTTCCTTCCAAACGTTTGCAGTTTGAAACGAGGCACAGAGAGTAGGTTCAGAGTCTGAGAACGGAGCATTCTTTCTGGAGTGTATGGGGTAAGAAGTTCTTGTAAGTATTTTGGACCTTCCCCATTGAGGCATTTGTACACAAAACACAATAAATCAAAGTGAATTCTTAAATTAACAGGAAGCCAGTGGAGGTGTTTCCTGACAGGTGTTGTGAAGGAGAGCTTAGAAGTTCTGCTTATGATTCGGGAGGCTGTATTTGGGACATTTTGTAATTAGCTAATGAGAAATACCAAAAAGGGGTCGGTTGCAATAATCAAGTCATCTCTAGTTATTACAAAAAACTCATGTAATTCATCTCAATTGGTAATTGGGTAGTAATGTATTAATATTATTATACTATTTAGCAAATACATTTACATTTGAAATATGTACGATCAGAAGTTCCTCACAAAAAGAAGATTATGTTTCCATCAGCGCTGTTTTCAGACAACTTAAAAGTTTATGGCTGTGTAGATTGCATTAAAATGAACACTTATTTACAGACCTCATCTGACATATTCAGATAATACAAACCATATTAGTGACTAAACATTACAGCATAATGTGATTTTGTATCTAATACAGCAAGATGATGTTTTAGGTAAACGCAGTGATATATAGCACTACAAATTATTCCCTCAGTTACACATGCCAACAGCTTATTGAAAGGAAGGATTGTGATATGTTCACTCACTTACAAGATGTCAATACCTCCACTCCATCTAATGCACACAAGTACATACGACCACGACCACCCACACACAGTCCCAATGGACAGTAGACACCATCCTGTGATGTCAGTATGTTTCTAATAAACTGTCCTGACTCTGTCAGATAGATGACTCTGTGTTGCGAGTAGTCTGTCACCAGGATGTCACCTGTGCTGGTACTTGTGATACCACGTGGAACCTTCAGTGCTGAGTCTCCTGTAGGTCTGTAGTTGAACACCACATCACCCTCGGGCGTCAGACACACGACACATTTGGTTCCACCGTCAGATACCAGAATGCTTCCTGTCCTCGTGGTACAAAGGAAGCTGGGATACTTTAAGATGTCTCCACCATTGTGGCCAGGACAAACTGACTTCAGCACGTGTCCCGACATATCCAGGAAGTCAACACAGGGAGGAGACTCAGAACTTGCTGCTAGTGTTGATGCTGTCAGAGACGTTATACCCCAGTACTGTTTGCTGGTTGTGATGGTCGAGAACAGCACCAGGTCAGGGCTCACTTCAACTGTTACAATCTGACTGGTATCCGGCACAGTGACAGCTACCTGGTTGTGTTTCAGCCTTGTTATACCATATGGTCCACCTTCCAGACTTAGCTTGCTGTGACCTGGCTGACTGTTCCTGGTGTAGAAGGACTTTACACTGTTGTTGTTGGAGTCTGTGACTACTACTGCGTCTGCACCATTCACCTCTAGCATTGTTACGTCATGAGGGGGTCCTTCTAAGGCATCTCCTGCTACTCTCACATTAATGGTGTCCTGTAACACAAGATCAGCCTCCAGGTCCACAACATCGTCATACTGGACGTGGATCTCACCCAGATAGAGATCTTCCATTGCTCTACTCAGCTTGTCCGTGTCCTGTCTGAATGTTATCCCGTCTATTCTTCCCTTCTCCTTCACCTCAACGGCCACAACAGCTTCAACATCACCGGCCTCACATCCCTGATACATCTCAAACACATCCATGTCACACTCAGATTGTAGAGCCTGGTCTATCAGTTCAGTCTGTTGTTGGTACATCTGTACTGGCATCTCACCTGACTTTATGTCTGCCTTCAGTTGTCCAATGTGTCTGTCAGACATCTCTTTCAGTTGAGACAGAAGTTTCCGTTCCTTGGCTTTAATCACCTCTATTGCTGTGAGACTTGCAGACTTGATATTCGATTCTATTTGTACATAACGAGCTAATTCTTCACCGACTTTGGAGTGCTGTTTTCCAACATATGTCTTCATCTCATCGTGTTTCTTTAACAAATGCTCTTTATTCTTTCTCAGCTCGGTTTTCATTGCAGGAATCTCAATCTCAATCTCAACAACCAAGCCACATTTCCTGTGATGGATAATGCAGCATGTTTGACAAACAGCTGTTTTACAATCTTTGCAAAGATATTGGATATTCTCGTCCTTGTGAACTTTACACATGACCTTCCTATTAACCTTGACCTTTGTCTCTCCAGACAGATCAACGAGGTCATGGTGACGGGAAGATGGGATTCGTTGGTGCACCCGTATACATCGTTCACATAGTGCGTCGTCACAAACAGAACACCAAGACGTAGCTGGAGTTGTCTCCCCTTCCTCCTTACAATAACTGCAGTTAGTTGTATCTGAAATAGTTATGCATTCATTCATTATGGAGTTGTTTAACTTGTGATGTCACCATGCATTATATTAATTCATGTGGAGGGGAAAATATAACTGGAATAAGTCTCAGGTTGATATGCTATGTAATTACTGTTGGATACGTTCCACTGGTAAACGATGCATGACATTAAGGTCGTGTTACTTCTAGCATTATGTCTGTTATTCGTTAAGCACACGTACACAACTGTGACAATAGCATTATATTTTCAAACACAAAACGTTCAAATAACATTGTCAGTTATTTTAGATAATTCTTAGACACAACGATCTATCTTCTCAACATCACACACTTTCGCAAAATGAAATTAAGTGTGAAAACAACTGTAGAGAAAGAACACGTATACTGGTCCAACCCACAAACACTCACCTTTAGATCCAGGGCCAAACGAGTCCAACAGTCCCTGGATGACAAAGATAGGCTTGACGTCATCCGCCCACTCCTCCACTGGTCTCTCGGGGGCAGACACTTTCGTCATCTTCCTGCAGAATGGACACAGGAGGGACTTGGCATTGATGGCTTCTAGTCTGGTTTTGGTGTAGTTGACGACACATTTCCGACAGAAGGTATGATTACACACAAGTGTACAGGGCTTGTCAAACACCTCTGTACATATGGTGCATGTCAGGAAGTGTTCTGTCATCTCTCCTACCAAAGAACAACCAGGCATAAGATACATGTAACCAACAAACCAAGCCAAATGTCCTTTACACAAGCAACGGCTTTATCTGTGGTCTTTATTTACTGTCCTATTCGTTCACAGGAAAAGCTATTTGGTATCCACCCTTCCGCACGTTTGGAATCAGACAGTTCTGGAAAGCATGAACGAATATCCCGTTTAATAAAAACATGTCAGGCATATCCAGATCGTTCTAACAATCTGAGCTAGCATTGTTAGGCACGTTCAGTTAAACCTATCGACTGACTTTATTTGTGTGTGTGAATGATAATAGTTACAGACTACCGTTAATCCTGTTGGCATATAGGTCATTTTTCAAAATTTGTAGTATTTTCTGTCCGTTCCAAAAAAAAACAAACTTTGAGAGTTTAAATGTTGGGGTTTTTTTGTTCCAGAAAAAAATATTTAGATGTTTACTAGTCAGTACATGCGGTAAATCTTTAGTCTTCTCATTTTTATACTCAACCACATTTTGAGTCCAAAATTGGCAGATTTACTCCGTCCTCAATGTTCAAAAAAGTGTAAAAATTAAAGCAAATAAACAAATTAATTTATATTATGCCAATTAGGATTGATCATGCAGGCTCCAACTGCAATTAATTTGTATTTAATTTTTTTTTAAATATCTACAAATTGTTACATGCTTGTCCTGTGAATTTTTGTCCTGACCGTTACAATGTATTAAAATTACTGCAATAAGTTCTCCCTTGAGCTGGATTGTAATTCTACTTCCTGTGCCTGCTTGAGCTACTTGACACCATCAAGTAAATACATGTATAAATGTTATGTGTTACCCTAATTGTCAAGACTGCTACCAATGCATTTTGTGTCAAATAAATATACTTTTTTCTAATTGCAATGGATATGTTGCCCAGAAATGGAAGAGGTGGAAACCATATCCTTTGAAATCTTGTAGGGATCATACATTTTTTCATTTTAGATTTATTTACAAATTGCCCTGACCGTTACTGTATAAACCGTTACCATTCTGCAAAGTAACCCATTGGACAGTCCTTGTAACCGTCCGGACGAAATGGTTTGTATTTTGAGAGATTGATAAAGTTATTCATTAATATTTAAAGAAATATAACAAATTTATAATTACTTTAAGAGTTAAGAAGTTATAAATGTTAGTATGTATGATGTGTATATGTATATGCATGGAAATTGACTGTTCAAATGAGGTTTTTTCATGTAGTAGCATAAAAAAGCACAGTTTCTAGTAATGGTTTGGACAAATAATAGTAACAGTGCGGACATATTTTAAAATACATTCCATATTTGAAGAATATTTTGTATGGTGTGATAATGAATTTATATTAACATGTACTTAACTGTCTGCTTTAAATAATGAAAACCAAAATTAATTTATCATGTTAAGTTTCTATTTTCTGTAAGATCAATATTGTTTATGAATTAAATTTAACGGTTAGGAAATCAACGGTTACAGTTTGGACAAAATGTAGTAAAGGTTTGGAACTTTTTATCAGAATTTTGATTACTAGTATATTTCCAATTATCTCTCTAAATGTAATGAATCTGTGTTTATATGGAATAATTCATTCATGTAAAGTAAAGACTCCACTTGCGTCTATTGTATAGACTACACAAGAAGTAAGAGACATCCTATTATCAGTTGATATTTCCAAAGCCAGTGGACCAGACAAAATAGGTAACAGATTTATCAAAATCATCGTGCCATCCCTGTGTACTCCTCTTACTAATCTATTCAATTTATCCCTAGAATATTGTAAATTCCCAACAATATGGAAGGAAGCTATTGTCACTCCTATTCATAAAAAAGGTAGTTTTAATGAATGTAAAAACTATAGACCAGTTGCTCTTATCAGATGTTTGTCAAAGGTATTTGAGAAATGTATTTTTAAACATGTGTTTAACTTTTTTTTGAGATAATAACGTATTAACGAATTTGCAGTCAGGATTCATGCCTGGGGATGGAACTGTATACCAACTGACATACGTGTATGATTTTATACTACATGCATTAGACAATGGCAAAGAAGTCAGGGCAGTTTTCTGTGACATAAGCAAGGGTTTTGACAAGGTTTGGCATAATTGTCAATTGACTACTCTAATTAATTCATAATAATACACGAAACACTCCTCGTTATGATGGTGTCATCAAAACATGTGCTTCGCTTAGAAGCAGATGTGTCTTAGGCAATTCCAACTGTTGAAAGCTATATACATATAAATGTTTTAGAAAAATGTTATTTTTTTGTGTTAAACACATGAAAGATACAAAATACCACTTTAAAGATTCATGATAATAGTTTTTACCCTCAGGTTCGATTACGTCGGTGTAAAAATCATCCCAAACACCTTGTAGAGCAGACCGTGTAGCTAAAACTCTCAACCCGCAAAACCAACGCCCATCAAAAAATGAACCATCGCCAATCAGGATCAACATCCCCTACCAAGGCCAGATTAGTTATCACATCAGCCGACTTCTCAGAAAAACTGCAAGCATAGATGTGACTTTTTATTCAGACAAAACCTTGAAGACCATCCTAAAATCAAATCAATTAGACGACGACACACACGCCCGAGGCTGCATATACCAACTAAACTGTAACTGTGGCAGTAGCTACATTGGAGAGACATCACGCCCCTTTGATAAAAGACTCAAAGAACACAACACATCTGTTGATAAAGCCGACCACAAATCGGCCCTTTCAGAGCATATAATCAACAACCCCACCCACTCCATTGACTGGCAACAAACTAGCATCTTAGCCACTAATGTTCACGATTGGCGAAAACGGAAAATAATAAACGCCATCAACATCAGGAGATTAACCCCAGAGATTAATAGAGATCAAAGCGCCTATCTCCTTAGTGCCTGGAACATCACAAAAGTCGAACCACACCCACCTCTATTGTCACTTAATTAGCTTTATATCACACTGCTGTGTGCACATCTCCTTATACTCATTATTTGTGTCAACTGGCTTTACCTTATCCATTGTCATTGTCTTTATAACTTCTTTTCATCTTGCCTCATTGAATGATTGTATATACATGTACATCTCTGGCTTCCTGTAAATCTAATTGTCACTTTAATAGCTGTATATCATTCTGCTGTCTCCACATCTCTTTTTCCTCATTATTTGTGTCAACTGGCTTTACCTTATCCCAATTATCATTGTTTTCATAACTGCGTTTGATCGGCCCTTTGTGATTGATTGAATATACATGTACATATCTGGCTTCCTGTAAATCTGGTATATATAGTTTGTTTTCTACATCTGTCTTTAATCACCTGAAGAAGGGGCAAGAAGTAGCCCAGAAACGTTGTGATATACAATAAACAAGAAGCTGGCATCCATATACTCTTATATAAAAGATTTTTCTGAATTATTTAAATTTTCAAAATCCTTTTTCCTGATTAAGAAATGGTAACGGTCAGGAATTTCACATGCCCTATTTATTATTTAATTTTTTTAATAATTAAGTTTTTGAGATTTTATTTGAATGAAAACTAAATCGTTTTTGAAGAGTTTATTTTTACGGTAATAAGGAATTTAAAATACTACCAATTTTGAAAATGACCCATATAAAACACCCAAACATGGACATCAATGAACATGTTTCAGAATGTTCATGTTTTAGAAAATAATCATCCCTGTTTTTTTATCAGTAAGATATTCACGCTACACAATAACAATGTCCTGACATTAGCATTGAAACGGCAACCGTTGAAGTACTCGCACTACACAATAACGAATGCCCTGACATTAGCATTGAAACGGCAACCGTTGAAGTATTCGCACTACACAATAACGAATGCCCTGACATTAGCATTGATACGGCAAGCGTTGAAGTACTCCTACTACACAATAACGATGTCCTGACATAAGCATTGATACGGCAACCGTTGAAGTACTCGCACTACACAATAACGATGCCCTGACATAAGTATTGATACGGCAACCGTTGACGTACTCACACAACACTATAACGATGTCCTGACATAAGTATTGATACGGCAACCGTTGAAGTACTCGCACTACACAATAACGATGCCCTGACATAAGTATTGATACGGCAATCGTTGAAGTACTCACACAACACAATAACGATGTCCTGACATTAGTATTGATACGGCAACCGTTGAAGTGCTCACACTACACAATAACGATGCCCTGACATAAGTATTGATACGGCAACCGTTGAAGTACTCACACAACACTATAACGATGTCCTGACATAAGTATTGATACGGCAACTGTTGACGTACTCACACAACACAATAACGATGTCCTGACATAAGTATTGATACGGCAACCGTTGACGTACTCACACAACACTATAACGATGTCCTGACATTAGCATTGATACGGCAACCGTTGAAGTGCTCGCACTACACAATGACGATGTCCTGAAATTAGCATTGATACGGCAACAGTTGACGTACTCACACAACACAATAACGATGTCCTCACATTAGCATTGATACGGTTACCGTTGACGTATTGAGTGCTATTCACACTACACAACAACGATGTCCTGACATTAGCACTGATACGGTTACCGTTAACGTATTGAGTGCTATTCACACCACACAACAACGATGTCCTGACATAAGAATTGATACGACAACTGTTGAAGTGCTCACACTACACAACAACGATGTCCTGACATTAGCACTGATACGGTTACCGTTGACGTATTGAGTGCTATTCACACTACACAACAACGATGTCCTGATATTAGCACTGATACGGTTACCGTTGACGTATTGAGTGCTATTCTCACTATACAATAACGATGTCCTGACATTAGCACTGATACGGTTACCGTTGACGTATTGAGTGCTATTCACACTACACAACAACGATGTCCTGATATTAGCACTGATACGGTTACCGTTGACGTATTGAGTGCTATTCACACTATACAATAACGATGCCCTGACATAAGTATTGATACGGCAACTGTTGAAGTGCTCACACTACACAACAACGATGTCCTGACTTTAGCACTGATACGGTTACCGTTGCCGTATTGAGTGCTATTCACACTATACAATAACGATGTCCTGACATAAGAATTGATACGGCAACTGTTGAAGTGCTCACACTACACAACAACGATGTCCTGACATTAGCACTGATACGGTTACCGTTGCCGTATTGAGTGCTATTCACACTATACAATAACGATGCCCTGACATATGTATTGATACGGCAACTGTTGAAGTGCTCACACTACACAACAACGATGTCCTGACATTAGCACTGATACGGTTACAGTTGCCGTATTGAGTGCTATTCACGCTATACAATAACGATGTCCTGACTTAAGCACACTGATACAGCAACTGTTGAAGTACTCACACTACACAATACGATGTATAAGTACATACATACAAATACATCGGGAGAAAAAGTCAAGAGGTCGATCAAGGAAGTAATGAAAGTAGACACTTCATACACTGTGCTCAGTCTAAATATTGCAGTATATTAGGTGCCCGGATTTGAGAATGTGCCTGGAGATGACCTAACAGTTAGATGAACCATTGTAGTGTTACCAGTACACTGTAGGACAGGTGTGTAGCGTTATAACTGGAACAGACATAGCCCCTGTGACAACACACTTACCCGAGACAGCTAGGTAACCAATGAAGAGGGAAGGAAAGTGAGCACCGGAAGAGAGAGATGTGTTGGTGTGGTGAATCAGTCGTAAGAGATCCGATCCACGAGAAAACAATGGGCCAGAAATAGGCGACGGGAGAAGCCACATTGTAAACCAAAAGTCACTGATTGGTTGAAAACGTGATCAAATGGTAACATGATTCCCGGAAATTCGCTGCGTATTAATACATACAAACATCGCTCACACCATTGTATTGTTACGTCGTCAGCTGTGATGACGTTATTAAAATTATATTGTGACGTAAAGTCCGAATGACGTCACAAATGAGCAGTTCCAGATGCTACCATGGGAGACAGACGTAACGGCCGGCTGATGACATTTCACTGCTGTACCCGTACTCTATGTCAATGAGTGCACACACAAAAACGTGTGGACCTTTGGTTTACTTTTGAAGTTTATTAATGTCGATAAACATCATGTGTTGGCCAATTTCCAGGTGTTATTGAGTATTTGAAGCACGGGAATTCATTTGGAACCGACGGCGTCAGCCGGAGGTTTCAAATGGAACATTCCCGTGCTTCAAATACTCAATAACACCCGGAAATTGGCCAACACATGATGTTTATCTCCTAAATAGCACCCGGACATTGGCCAACACATGACGTTTATCTCCTAATTGTGCACATATAACATGGTATAAACAGGTGAAAGCCCGGTCACTGGACTCTGTTGTACTGCCCTTTATTACCCAAGAGGTCAACGTATGGGTAGTTGCATACTAATCTCGTACGTCACACGAGTGTCGTATCGCGTTGACCTGTGTCGTAACGACTTGACCTGAGATTCTAACGATGTGATTTGATAACCGATGACCTCTCGATTAGTTCACATTCTGACGTAACTATTTGTTCATTCATAACAAACACGTGAATTCATTCATTCTGCAACTTAAATGCATTGTGTGAATGTAAACATTGCGAACGTTGCCGTGTCGCTGTTTCATTGTGAGTCGAACTGAGACATTATATCCGTCAAAAAACATGAACGTAATGTTTCAACCAGTGATGTTAGCCGAATGAAGCAACTGGAAACCAAGAAACGAGGTACTACGGAGTGGTTTACTGTAGGAGGCTGTACGAGGCGATGACAACTGACATGCATCGTGACGTCGGTTACCAAGGCAGTCACGTCATTACAGTGTGACGTCATGCAAATATTGTAATACAGTACGAAACTCTTCCGCAACCTCTTTATGAAACCGGTTTCGGTTTGAAACCAAAAACATAACAAAATTACGCTATTTTGTCAATTTAATGCATGTAAGACGTGGGTAATAAATAATATACCACACTCGTTTCGTATAATTCGTATGTAATGAGACCTTGTGTAGTATTCTCTATGTACCTCCCACTTATACCACGATGTTAACAGGTGAATTACCCATTCTTGGACACTCTGTTGTATTGCGACCCGTGAAGGTACGGGTTAGAATGAACCTTCAGTAACCCATGCTTGTCGTAAGAGGCGACAAACTGGATCGGGTGGTCAGGCTCGCTGGCTTGGTGGACACATGTCATCAGTTCCCATTTACGCAGATCGATGCTCATGCTGTTGATCACTGGACTGTCTGGTCCAGGCTCGATTATTTACAGACCGCCGCCATATAGCTGAGTGCGGGGTAAAGCTCACTCACTCACTCACTGTTGTACTGCCCTGTGCCTCCCACTTATACTGCAATGTTCACAGGTGAATTATCCGCCCCTGATACTCTGTTATACTGCCCTGTGCCTCACACAAACCACAATGTCAACAGGTGAATTATCCGCCCTCAGGCACTGTTGTCCTGCTCTGTGCCTTCCACTTATACCACGATGTTAACAGGTGAAGTACTTGTCACGGACACTCTTTAACTACCCTGTGTCTCCCATGTATACTACCCTGTAGAATTTCACACCCTAAACTGGTAAATTACCCGACCCCTGGGACTCCATTGTACTGCCCTGCCTCATCCACTGTACTCTGACAATCTTTTGTCTCTTCACTGCTGACTTTGTATTGCTGAAGCAGAGTAAACTCACAAATCCTGCTAAAAAACATAATACTTATCATATGGATCTGAGGGGTTGCTGGGGTGCGCACCCCACTTTTGTCCTGAAACTTTAATACATGACCATTGAAACTCTCGTGAAAATGGGTGAAAATAAACTGCGACCTCCCCGTAACACTTTCTTCTCAAAAGCTGTATCCGCCCCACTTAATGTATATCGAAAGTGATTATGATATCGATCCTACTATATCCTCCAAGTTGTTTGTAACTGATGTATGTTAAGATACAACACTAAAGGTCATTCCAACACTTTGAAACCATCAGAACACCAATGGCCACCATCGGACCAACACACAGAGTTTAGATTTCCACAATTATCTGAACCTCATAAGAGATGGCACAGTTTGTCAGTGGTCTGATCATGTCAGTAGCCACGTTGAAAGACAAAATCAACAAAACGATGAATTGAAAGAGTGACATAATTTATTACAATTGTGTACATGGTCTCACTGTATCTGACTGCCAAATATTCACACTGTCAGGATAAGACAGCTGTAACTCCCTGAACCACATCTTCCAGAGTTGTCCTCATGCAATGTTCACAGTAGATCCATGACATGGGCTATCTAACACCTCAGCATGGCCATCAACACTAGGAAACTGACAGCAAAAGTTGAAATATGTCCTTATGTACAATGTAAGTCACATCAACATGCCTATCAAGTCACATCAATGTGCACTTTCTTCCATCTTTCCATATTTCTTCTCCCATCGTTCAATGAACTCCTTCTTACGTATTTCCCTCTTCGCAAAGTATTCTGGGTACTGTGCCTTCTCCAATGGATGCCAGGTGTCCAAGAGCTGTCAGAATGACAAAGCAGAGCTTGATATTCAAAACCACTACAGATTTTTATACATTCGTGCACACACATCACGATCTCATTCATTTGTTGTGTAATGCAGTACATGATGTTTTCCAATCTTTTATACAACTGTCAGTAATCAAAGCTGAACCAAACAATCTAGTGACTGACATAATGAGCATCCATCCAGTAAACTGCAATATTAGAGCATGCAAGCAACCAAATCAGTCATCTTGACCACCATTCCATTTAGTCGCCTTTCATGGCAAGCATAAGTTGTGGAAGATCAGTTCTAACTCAGATCTTCATAGAATGCCCAATCAATGATAGGGTAACCGATATTGGTCCAAGTCCTGTAAAAGATCAGTTAATAGCATATAAAGGCTCTGCTTATATCATTGAAAGTGAGTGAGTTTAGTTTTACCCTGCTTTTAGCAATATTCCAGCAATATCAGGGCGGGGGACACCAGATATGGGCTTCACACATGGTACCCATGTGGGGAATCGAACCCGGGTCATCGGCGTGACAAGCAAATGCTTTAACACTAGGCTACCCCACAGCCATATATCATAGAAAGAATCCACTTGTAGTGTGTAATGATCAATGTATCGCAATAAAGGATCAGCTTATGACATCTACAGGATCGGTTGACCTACCCAGTCAGGTACATGCTGGGCTCTCCCAAAGGCAACACCTCCTGGCTGGTGTGGAACTGAAAACAAAATACATGATTGTCAGTAAATGCTTGAACAAAAATTAACATCTACAAACACACTACATTATGGGCAAAGGCCACAACAAAACCTGGGCGATCTGTAAATAACTGATCTGGTAAACCAGTAGTTGATATTATGAGCTGAATCCTATGATGTCTGAAGATATGCAATCCACCCCAATCATTGAGTCAGACCACTTTCGTTGCGCATCCATTTTTGTTGCATCAACAAGTTACTGAGGATCAATTCTACCTTCAGAATTTGAGAGAGAAAAATGGCGAGCGGATCCTGATCCTGATCTAAAGTTGACATTCTGAGTCAAATCATAGGTCAGACAAACTAAAAGCCTCTACAATCCCTTGAATTTCAAATACAATCCATAGTTTATTAGGCTATTACTGTTAGAGAGAATCATAATATATTCAATAAATATGGAAATGAAGCTTTCACAATCCTAAAAACTGAAAGTACAACTTATTTATGAATCCTGAATTTGAGATGGATTTTTTCAAGAACAGAATTAGACATTTATGTTCTTATTATTTAATTGAAGTTCACAAATTGGCATGTTACAAGAAACATGACAAAATTGCCTTCCTCATTGCTATAGTGACATGGAGCACTCACACTTAAAGGGTTGAGGATGTTGTTTCAAGAAGAGTTCCCTTTCCCCATCCAGAAGCAACTTCTTGGCTTTCCTCACATCCACTTCACTCTTGTTTTCATCGAAACGAGCTCGGAGCAAAACAGCTTGGTAACGAAAGATGTGTCTGTAACAAGAATTCATGTTTGGAGTAAGTGAATGTTATCATGGCTGCAGTCTGGAGGCAACAGTCCAGCTGTATTATCATGATTAGGGCAGACTCTCATTAACATTATTAGAGAGAAGGGGTGTTTAGTTTTACGCCGCTTTTAGCAACATCCATCAATATCACAGCAGGTGGACACCAGAAATGGACTTCATAAATTGTACCCCTGTGGGAATCTAAACCATGACCAGCAGAAACTTTAACCATTAAGCTACCGCACCACCCCAGTAACCATGGTAACATTGTCAAGGAGCAGACTAAAATCCTTTCAGGTCATCATGAAACAGCAAATGAGTGAATATGTTTTTACGCCACATTTAGCAATATTCCAGCAATATCACAACAGGAGACACCAGAAATGGACTTTACATGTGCACTCGTGAGGGGAATCTAACCAACATTGTCCGGGTGATGAGCAAACACTTCAACCGGTACGCTACCCCAACATCCCCTCATTTTGAAATAGCTGCAATAATGGCAAACAGGTACCGTGTCATGCTTGCTTTGGGAATCATTGTTTCAAACCATATTCAAGTGTTTTACATCCTGTGGTACATTGCTTATCACATGCCAATTGTCAAACAAAATATTCCTGATCATATAGGCCATGTTTAAACACTAATCTGCTATCAACAGGCATCATAGTCCTATACACAATGTGAGTGAGTGAGTTTAGTTCTACGCCGCACTCAGCAATATTCCAGCTATATGGCGGCGGTCTGTAAAGAATGGAGTCTGGACCAGACAATCCAGTGATCAACAGCATGAGCATCAATCTGCGCAATTGGGAACCGATGACATGTGTCCACCAAGCCAGCGAGCCTGACCCCCCCAATCCCGTTAGTCGCCCCCTACGACAAGCATGGGTTACTGAAGGTTCATTCTAACCCGTTCATACACGATGTGTCACTAGCAAGCAACTATCCTTTCTGGTGGCATGTAACACATTTCATTTTATGATGGAAGATGAACAGAACAATGTACTACAACAGGTACATACATGGTACACTGCAAACGACTTATGATTTTGGCAATTTATCCTCCCATATTTATCATATCTCCTTTCATACCCAGCATTCCTGCTCTAGGCTTTGCAAATTTTTCTCAACTCTCCTTTTCCGTTTTGATAAATAGTAACAAACATTTTTAGCCTGTTCTTACATTTTGACATGCACATACTGAAAAGAGCATAAATGACTGATGTTCATGATGTATAAAATACAACAACTAGGGACATGTATGTTTGCAATATTATCCAGTTATACCTCAGGAAACGTACATGTACAAAACAGGCAACATTATGTGCATGTATTTCAGCAACAGACAGACATTTTTAGGCCACTTTTAATATAATACATCATATTACAAACAGATGTCCTCAGATTTGTATGCGTGCATATCCTCGGGGATTTATGGGACGCGAATTCCTGCGTCCTATATGCATAAAAATTGACAACGGACGAAACAAATTTATCAACGCATCCACAGGGACGCAGAAAGAGTCCACATTTTTTTAAATTTCAATCAAGTAACAAGTTGTCACTAAGTCTACTACAAGCCGGGTTATGTTATGGTATCATTTGCAATTTAATTACTGTAACAATGTGATGAAAGTGATACACAATACAATAACATTAACTGAATTACAACAATATTACAACATAGTATTAATAATAACATTTAAGTGTCATTTTGTAGTCCATGACCCCCTGAAAATTACAAGTATGAATCAAGGTAAATCCCTGATATCCTGAATTCAGAACATAGTGTACCCATGTTTGCCTGCAAGATAGGCATTTGCGTTGTCATTGGCCTCTACAGACGGACTCCTTGTATCATGTGTATGTGACCAAATGTGTTTACCTTCACATGACAGCAAGGACAGGTCAACCTGGCACCATATTAATTATCCTGCCAATTAGTCTCAGGGACCACATGAACTGGGCTTTGGATCACCTTGGGTGGACCATTTTGAAAACAAATCTCTGAATCTCCTTAAATTTCACAGCTGATAAGAAGATGCTCACTGAAACCTTCACCTTGCTGATTTGTCTGCATGTGTATGTACAATTAAAATGTTTAGAACCACAAATACATGTACATGAAATTTTAGAAACAATTAACTTCTTTTCATAATCTCAATACCTGATGACCATTATTTTTCATGCAACCACAACCATTACTACTTCCTTCTTCTCATCTATGCTTTATGGTATAAACCTTGTATCATATAGGTGGGTAATAAACGTATCTCCAGTAGAGAGTTACTGGCGATCAATCACAGTTCTCCAACAAAGTTATCAACATTATTCTCTTCAATGCAAGTGGGAAATGTCCCAATGTAGCGCCACTTGCACTGATATTAGAAGGATGGAAAATATCTAGCCATCAAGCCATTCATTACTTCACAGCTAGAGTTGGAAATCGGAAACCAAATCCACTATCGATTATTGGAGGACTTGTGGTGAACGATTATCGATCATAATCGAAATACATATGTACAGCAGCATCAGACATTTTGTTTGCCCTCTCAACAACAAGCAGAATTAGCAATATATTTTCATATCTAACTTTCAAAGTGCAGTAATTTAACTTTCTACATACAAATTATTTGGTTTATATATACAACAAATATTTATCAGTATATCTCATTATGTAAAATATATTCATAGACAGGTTAACTTATAGTGATATTTACAGTAGTGATGAATATGAAACAATGAATACAATGCACATTGCTTTACACTGTTGAGAGCATGTTTGTTCATGAATATTCGTCAAATTTAATGGTTAGCTTACTTCATTCATGTGTGTTATACTAAAACAACAAAATTCTGATTAATCTGAAATATGTTTTATTTTTAATCCTTCTTTCAATCGATTTTCGATCATCGGAACACCACTATTCACAGCCCTTTTCCACTAACCTGCCTAAACCAAGGGGGTAAAAGATAGCCGAAGAGAGAAATCTTAATATTAAACCTGTGAGGGCCATATTCAATGAGAACAGGTGATGTTATTAGATAATAAATATTTCATTTCAAGTTCTTAACTTGGTGAATTGAATATAGGTAATAGCACCAGCAAGCCGTTCCTGGTACCATTAGGGCTAGGACGATTCACTGATACCAATGTTTAAGTTTGTTACAGCTATCGTATCGTCGACTGGTGTATCAATACAAAATGATACACAACAGTTTTCAAAAGATTATTATATTAAACATGTTAAAGTACTTATATAGAGAAGAATATGCAAGTTTTAGAAGTTTACAACTCAGGTGTATGTATCGTGATGCCATTAAAATATTGCAATACATATCGTATCATGACATAGTGTATCGTCCCAGCCCTAGGTACCATGTGTCCAAGTTGCAGGTACCCCAGCTATACCTTTACATCATGATCGGAAAATGGAAGGTTATCAGTGATTTTTTTTCTGAAATGTCTGCCAGATCGCTGTTGCCAGACAAAATGGTAGTCAGCTGTCAGTAGTTCAGCCAGCTAAACGTCGGGTTCCTACCATAGGAACTAGACGTTTAGCTGGCTGAACTAGCTGTCAGCTGACTGCAGTGAGATGATGATAGAATAATTTGACATTCTTCATTTATCAAGTCATTTGTCTGATTCAAAGGTGGCGATACCTTAATTGCCCACAGCATTTAGAATGGGATTTATGAATCTTGACTAGAGGACACTTTCGCGGCTCTTGACTAATCTTCATGAAACCTCAAATATTAGGTAGTTTGTTAAGGATTATAGTGCCATTTCCTATCGCTGTAGATATAACAAAATGTATCCTGGGTTACCAAGCGCTCCAATCAGCCACTGAAAAATATATTTGGTTTTGTTGTTAGCATTTTCTTCAGCCTAAATACTTCATTAGCAAACAGTAAACATGATTTGAACTGACCAAGAATAGCACGCCAAATATAATTAAGAAAAATGTGTTTAATTTCAAATAATGCGTTAGCAAACCAGTTCATTGATAAGTGTTTTTTTCAAATCTTTCTAAAATGTCCTCTTGCCCTTGGAAATGTATGGCGCGATCGCCATCAAAACAAACATCATCTTCCTAAAGTTCCATAGTAATTCCACCGAAAAGACTTTCTGTTTACCTTTGTTGATAGAAAGATTGCATTTGTCGACATCCTTCCTTGTACAATCGCCGCACGCGTTGCGCGTGCGACAAGACATTCGTCTGCATGTACGACATCTTGAGAGAGGCGCTTCCTGTCTCAGTAGGTCCGGGCTTCAATAAAAGTATTTACATAGTTGAAATTATAAATTATATCCAGTAGCCTATGTTGTCACATTAATTTCATGTATCAAGAATTATTTAGTATAGTACGTGAGAAATTATTCTGAAATTTTAGAAAATGGTTCTCGCACATTTTGGAGTCGAAATCGTTTAGTTTGAAAACATGTTCTCAACTGTAGCATAACACTCCTCGACGAGTTGTTAAACGCAAACGAAGATGGTTACATTGTGTTAGACCCGAATTAAACGTTCTTGGAAATACGCAGAAGTAGCAATCATGTTGATTATCCTGCACTGTGACACCAATCACACCATGAAATCTTTCCTCGAAAGTTTAAGGGGTGGTTTCTTCACGTTTTCGACCAATAAAATATTCACACAAACGCAGTCCATATTCCCATGTACTTGTGCAAGGACTCGGTTTTAGATGTATCTGATAGCGTCATACGCTGTTAAGAGTTTCAAGAGTGTGTGCGGAGCTAGTCGCGGGGAATTAGAAATCGCAAATACAAACAAACAGCGTGTATCGTCAGGCTTTTGCCTGCTCACATACCTACCTCGAGATGACATCACACAACTTAAAGAGAAACAGGTTGCCAGAAGAAGATTCTTCACGTTCGAAAAGAACTTTCAAAGATCTGATAAGTGAGAAAACGAAAATGGTGATAAGTTGATGTCAGAACGTTGAGGTCTGATCGGTTCGTTTATTATCATGATTATTTAAGGACAAACATTATTTATGAACAACTTCTTTATTCAATGTCAGGATAAGTATAAAGTATCAATTTTACTTAATAAATTACATTTGTACATTTTGTGATCTTAATTGTGTAGAAGATGAATATCTCTTCCTCTTAATTTGCCCATTCTATTGTGAGTTAAGAAAAAAAATGTCTGACTCCCAACATATTATTCTGTATATCCCGATAGGGTGAAATTTTCATTGTTAATGAGTACTGATGACAATGTTCTTATCCGTAAGTTGTCAACCTTTATCTATCAGGCATTGTCTCTAATAAATAAACATAATAATTCATAGAATGTATGTACTCATATTGTTATTTGATATGATATGGTATAATGTGGTGTGATATGATATGATATATGATAGATATGATACATGGTATGATATGATATGATGTACAATGTAATATGGTGTGTTATGATATGATGTGGTACAACAAAGTATGTGTAATGCGATGTTATATGATGTGATACATTTTGATGTGATATGACATATTGTGATGTGACTATTTTATTCTTTTCTATGATATTGTGTACTATGTTCTTGTATGCTATAGGCCTGTGGCCTTCAGTATGAATAAAGATTGATTGAATTGTGCACTCCATGTTGGCTTCAGTCTGGAGAAATCCTCATGTTATGTATGTTTACTAGTCATGATCAGTATGGTGTCTACACCTGATATTGTAGGGTCTCGTAACCATGGTGACAAGAGCTTGTCGGGAGATAGCCGAGAAGTTCTTCATCAAGCTGTGTTCCAACTAGTCAATCTTCACCAAAACACCCAGGCTATTATCAGTGAGGTGAGTAGTTGCTGTAAATTATTTAGTGAGTTCAGTTTGTTGTGAGCATGTTCGTTATATCCATCGATTCTAAATATTAAAATATACAGCTCATGGCCAGAAGCAAAGTCAGTTCAACTTTTCCATCAGTTCTTAATGAGCGTGCTTGTTATAAACAATGTTCACTCGTCACGCCGAAGACCCTGGTTCGATTCCCCAAAAGGGTGCATTGTGTGAAGCCCATTTCTGATGTCCCCGCCATGATATTGCTGGAATATTGCTAAAAGCGGTATAAAGTTCGCTCACTCGCTCACTTCACTCACTCACTCACCTTTGATTATATGTTTAAGTATCTCACAAATCCTGCTTGCCATTGTACAAAGCCACCTTAGTGATACAATTGTCACAAGTATATGTTAAGGTATGGAGTTACAAACAGCATCGCTAAGATCGCTTTGCACAACAGCAGCATGTTCCTTTGTGAAGCATTTACATGTGACATGGATCTCATTTGACTGAATGTCTAAGTTTCTGTCTTGGACAGCTGGCACTGGAAGACTGTATGTTCTGTTAGATGCACATCATTGCTAGTTCACACCATGAGGAAAGGAGCAGAGAACACAACTGCAGTACTAAATAAAAACGCACCCTGAATTATACAAGAGTTTGCCGAGGGTACTTGTAACAATAGGATGGAATGACTGACTGACTGACTGACTGACTGATTGAGTTTGGTTTTAAGCCGCTTTTAGCAATATTCCAGCTACATCACGGCGGGGGACACAAGAAATCGGCTTCACACATTGTACCCATGTGGGGATTCGAACCCGGGTCTTTGGCGTGACGAGCCAACGCTTTAACCATTAGGCTACCCCACCGCCCCAGGATGGCATGATGTTACTATGGATTATTCTAAGATGCCTAGCTGTTAGAACAATCGAAAAAAAAATACATTATCAGACAATAAAGGTATAGTTTTTTGATGACGTAACAATTGAATGACGTTATCCCGTCACTGCGCCATTCTAGTGTGCCCCCTCGTAATCGAACCATTTTACATTACGTCACAATGTAAGCGACGTCACGATGCATGTCAGTTGTCATCGCCTCGTACGGCCTCCTACAGTAAACTACACCGTTGCATCCAGTTTCTTGGTTTGCTGTTGCTTCACGCAGCTAACATCACTGGTGGAAACATTACGTTTATGTTTTACGACGGTTAAAATGTGTCATTTCGACTCACAAGTTTTCAGCTTACACGGTAACGCTCGTAATGTTTACATTCCCACAATGCAATTGTGGAATGTCGCTGACTACTCAACTTCCTCTGGATGTACTGATCTAAACTTACGCTGGTAGTAGAAATGCAACGTTCATATTGCCCCATATGGTTTACGTTAATGACAGATGTAATTAAAATAATTCAGAGAAGATATTTAATCCGAACGTAAACCGTCATCAAACTGTAATCATTTGTTTTTCTGGTAACGCTCGCCTTAACGAGGGGCAGACACATCAATAGAACAGCCGCCAGTTAGCCCTGTGCGAGGATTCTTAATTTAGGTCACCGACACCGTCGCTTGTTTTCTGCCTTAAATTAATCGTAATTATCTTTAGAAAGTATTAAATTTGGCATCTCAGAAAGAATACACTTCGCCCTACCACCATGTATAGTGTAATAAAACACACTTTCGCCCTGAACTATTATAGCGTTAAAGCACGAGGACGCAAGCATCCTCGTGCTTTAACTATAATAGTTCAGGGCAAAAGTGTGTTTTATTACACTATACATGGTGGTAGGGCGAAGTGTATTTCTTAATTGAAGATGGTGTGTATTATGTTCACTAGGCTCTGGAGAAGTCTTGTGTGAATGTCGATGAGGCAGCCAGCCAGGGAGGGGAGGACACAAGGGTGCTTCCTGCAGGTAGGTGGTCCTGTGGGTAGGTGGTCCTGACCTAGCCTATCATAGTGCTCACAGGCTTCCACACGTTTCGCAAGCCTGAAATGATACACTGTGAAATATGGTGATATAACTCAGAGATATGTTAATGTACTACAACATACTTCAAAGATGTACTCTATGGGATTTAATATGTCAACAAGAACATTAACTATTATGCATTATGAAACCATGGGAATCACATGAGATAGATTCAGTTTATAAAGATTGAGAAAGTTCTTTTACTTCTGAATCCATCAGTTAAGTTTCTGAATCATGCTTTGTCAATCCTGTCACTGAATACCTGTCAAGATCTGGGTTAGAATTGGTCTTCAGTAACCCATGCCTTTCGTAAGAGACACATGTCTTTGTGTCATGGTGTTGATCACTGGATTGTCTGGTCCAAACTCAATTATTTACAAACCGCTGCCATTTAGTTGGAATACTGCTGAGTGCGGCATTGAACAACAACCAACCAACCGTTGCTGAATCTTGAAAGTGTATGTCCAAACTAACAGCCTTTCACTGTGTATGGTAAATACTGACTGATGTTATGTTAGCTTCTTGTCATACATTTCCCCCCTGTTCAGTTTTGACGAGCCTGGGGCAGCTGGAGAGTCCTGCTGACCAGTCTGTGCCTCTCCTGATGACTGAGAAGTGTGTCCAGCGCCTGCTTCACTGTACTGGTCAAGGGGGGAACTTCCAAGGGGGTCAGTCCGAGAACGGTCAGGACACGGTAAGAGTTCCTGCTTATGATACTGTGGCAGGGTGTGGAGTCATCCCATGTGGACAAGCATCTGACTTCAGATCAGAAGGTCCATGGTTGAAATCCCAGTTCGGGACTTGGGAATATTTATGGCCGCTATATTGTGCCCAATTGCAACTAGGGGCTTAGCATGTTCATATCAAATTTGAGCAAAATAAGTGTCAGTATCTTCTTATGACGGGGGAGTATGTAGCAGGGTGTGGAGTATGTAGCAGGGCGTGGAGTATGTAGCAGGGTGTGGAGTATGTAGCAGGGCGTGGAGTATGTAGCAGGGCGTGGAGTATGTAGCAGGGCGTGGAGTATGTAGCAGGGCGTGGAGTATGTAGCGGGGCATGGAGGTATGCGGGCGTGGAGTATGTAGCGGGCGGAGTATGTAGCAGGGCGTGGAGTATGTAGCAGGGCGTGGAGTATGTAGCAGGGCGTGGAGTATGTAGCGGGGTGTGGAGTATGTAGCGGGGCGTGGAGTATGTAGCGGGGCGTGGAGTATGTAGCGGGGCGTGGAGTATGTAGCAGGGCATGGGCATGGAGTATGTAGCAGGGCATGGGCATGGAGTATGTAGCAGGGCATGGGCATGGAGTATGTAGCAGGGTGTGGAGTCATCACATAGATGACATCCTTACCTTGTCACCTTGTCAACAAGTCGTCGGACTTTGGATCATAAGGTCCGTGGTTCAAATTCCAGCATACGGCTCTGAAATTTATGACCACTACAACACCATGTGGACCCATGTCTTGTAACTTGCTGATTCCTTATCTGACTCAGGAAAGATTTGATCAGTGCCAATATTTTCAGTGTCTTTTCACAGGTTCTATGATGTATCATTAATGTTTTAGCAGGGATTGTTGTTTATTACATCAGTCACTGGTTTGTCTGGTCCTTACTTATTTACCAACTGCCTTCATAACATGATAATTTTTTACCTTATCCTGCATTACTCCTTAATGCATTTACTGCTTTCCTTTGACAAGACGAAGCTGTACGATGGAATCATCGAAGAGAAGTTCCAACTAAGCGAGCCGCCATACTGCCATCGCACTGTGCCCACGTGACCTGGAAAGTGCTGGCGTCACGTATCTTCACATTACTGCTTGTTACCAGCCTGGAAGGCCGTGTGTGTTTTTGATGGGATTTAAATTTCGACTTTACACATTTTTTCTGTGTTTTCTTTTGTCGATTTTTCCTTTTGGGTAGTTTCTTCAAGAAACGGTTTGTGACTATTTATTTGAAGAGAAGTGTAATTGTGTATTTCCCTGGTCTGCACATTATTTATTTGATTCATGTTTATATCGTGCGTCTGATTGTTCCATTTAACCATGTTGCATTCATGCTCATGTTCCACCCTCTTATGCTACTTTACCAATGTTCTGTTTATATACTATAATATTAGTTACTAAATGTATTTGTAACTTATTTAGTATATTGTTACAAGCATGTAGTTTTCCCTTAACCATGTTTTTGGTAGGCGGGAAATAAATTGGTTGTCTCTTTATTTGTGTGGGTTTTTCTTACACACTTTATTGGTTTTGGGCTTCTGCTTATGTTGCAGATTTATGCCACGTTGTATTGCCTGCTATGGCAGCAAGTCAACCGGAGACCCCCATCCGAGGTGTTTATACTGTACTCGGCAGTGTTCCCTGACATCCAAGTGTGCTCTTTGCCTCAGACTTTCTCCCACAGCTTTCAATAAGTATTTTCGTGTTTCTAGGAAGCTACTCACGCAACAAGCTTACAGATGCAGGATGTCTGCTTCTCAAGACTCTGTTATCTCCCCAGCTGCTATGGAGGTACGTGGTTACATCTCTACTAGAGAAGCAAGCCATAAAAGTCATGGATCCAGCCCACATCACACCAGGGTTCTACTCCCCAGTTTTTCTAGTGCCCAAGAAAAACTCCAAAGAAAAGTTCCGACTTATCTACAATATTCAACAGACGTCAACCCCATCAACTACGGTGATGTTTGGTTATCTAGTGATTTGTCGACACTGCCTGCCACTTCAGTGGCGTCTTCGTCTTCAACGGCTCCGACCATCTACTTGTCCGTCTGTGATGACAGCATCAGCGCCTGTGGCGCCGCCTAGCCTTCCTGCCGACCAGTGTGTGCCTCCGGCGCCATACATGGATCCAGTTTGGATGCAGTCCTTTTTACAGTCTATGTTTAAACAGAGGATGGCGCCTTCGGTGGTCCCTCTGTTTACTCAACAGTCGGCGTTCCCTTACCTCCAAGTACAGCGTTTGCAGCGCCTCTCCCGACGGTGACTCCTCATGCGCACACGGCACCTCTGCTGTCTACTGCACAGTCTGCACCACCTTTACCTGCTGCACCACTGGTACTCCCGGCGCCTCCTTCATCTGTGTCTTCTCCGACTCCGTCAACACTTGTGGCTTCTGTTACGGCTCCGGCGTGTGTGGCGCTCACAACTACCTGATCAGTCTCGACTTGCAGGAGGCGTATTTGCATGTGCCAAACCACCCCAACGACAGGCGTCCTCTGGTTTATTTTCAATGGTATCCATTACCAACGGGCAGTACTCCTGTTTGGAATTTCTTCGGCCCCTTGGCTTTTCACATGAATAACCAAGCCAATAGCAGCCTATCTACACCAGAGGAACATTCCATTCGAGTCTTACATCGACGACTGTCTCCTCAATCAGCAGGACCCGTCAACTGTCCTTCACAGGGATTTCACCAGACGCCTGCTTCATCAGCTGGGATGGATCGTCAACGAGCAGAAGTCGGAACTTACTCCCTCTTGCACGCTACAGTTCATAGGGGGATTGACACATCTGAACCTCTTATCCGTTCCAAGGGACCGCTGGCTCAAGATTCTGCAGCATATTTATCCAGCTCTCCATCAGTCTCGTACTCTTCGCCAGTGGCAAGTACTTCTGGGGTTACTGAAGTCAGCTCAGGATTTGACAACCAGAGGTCGCCTTCAGCTACGTCCGATCCAAATTTTCCTATCCCCATTCATCAGGCGCCAGGATCAGTCGGTCTCCATAACACTACCGTTTCACCTAGATGTACCTACGGTGGTGGACTATAGAGTCAAACGTCTTAAGAGGCGTATCCTTGACCGAGCTAACACCCACTCTATGCCTGTTCGTAGACTTGTCTCTCCAGGGCTGGGGAGCCCATCTCGAGGGAGAGGTCGTCTCAGGGCGGTGGTCCACCGATCTAAGCCAGTGGCATATCAACAATCTGGAGTTGGAGGCAGTCATTCTGGCCGTGTCTCATTGGCAGTCGCGCCTTCAGCATGCCATACTGATCATATCGACGGACAACACCACGGTGGTCTGGTGTTTTCGAAACCAGGGAATGACTCATTCTCCATCCCTGTTGCATCAGGCATTTCGATTTTTTCATCTTGTCGATCGCCTGGACTTGGAAGTTCATCGTCCAGCATATTCCGGGTTGCAGAAACATTCTTGCGGTCTACCTTTCCAGACCAGACAGGATAGCACCCACGGAATGGAAGCTACACCCGGAGGCGTTCAACATCGTTTGTCGCCTTCTCGGCCATCCCAACATAGACTTGTTTGCCACCAGTCAGAACTTCCAGATCCGAACCTACATATCTCCGTTTCCGGATCCACAAGCGTGGGCGGTGGACGCTCTCAGCGTTCCTTGGGAAAGCCTATGTACGTACGTTTTTCCACCACCGGTACTTTTACCCAGTGTCCTTCCAAAGGTCAGAGCGACTCATCACCTCTCTCTGATTTTGATCGCGCCTTGGTGGCCAACGAAGAGTTGGTTCATGGATTTAAGAAAGCTCGTCACCCATGATCTTCTAAAGCTGCCAGAATGGCCAAATCTGCTGATACACCCACACAGCAGGCTTCCACGCCCGGGCTCCAGGTGAGTTTCGTCTGCACGTCTGGTACATTTGCAAAGGGCTTTAAGTGCCAAGGGCTGTTCAGCTAGAGCTGCGAGGGCCATAACTTTAGCACACAGACCCTCAACTCGAGGTTTATGTGACGACAAATGGAGATCTTTTGAGAGGTTTTTGCAAGGACAAACACCAGGATCTGGTTACTGCATCACCTCAATTCTTGGCTGAATTTCTTCTGTTTCTGCGTAATCACTGACACCTCAGGGGGAAGTAGCATTACGACGTATTTGGTAGCAATGAATTCGGTGTTGGCTGTTCCAGAGGACAGAAAGATGACCCAAGATTCCAGAATTGCAAGCTTTGTTGCGTTCTTTCCGTCTAGAGGACCAGAAGGCCAAATTTAGGCCGTCTGCTTGGGACCTGAACGTGGTGCTTCGTTTTGTTGCGGGAGGCGCCTTTCGAACCAGCTCACGCCACATGTTTTTACAACCTCACCAAGAAGACATTTCTTCTCCTTGCATTGGCCACAGCAACTAGGGTGAGTGAGCTGCATGCTTTCGATGTCACCCGTTTTCGATTTGAACGGACCCCACATTGAGCCGTCCACCTGGCACTGTGCTGGGACTTCATTGCAAAAAAACACCAAGGGACAGCTCGACAGATCTTTCACGATTCCACATCTCTCTTCGATTGTGGGATCTGAGGATGACGCAGAACTTCATTTATGCCCGGTTCGTGCACTTCGGTGTTTTCTTCGTCGGTCTTAGGCTCATTGTGGTGCGAGGAAACAGCTCTTTATTCCAAGGCAGAAGTTAGTAATAACACTTTGGCATTATGGTTGCGAGCCACCATTCTCCAGGCTTATGAAGCCGCCGACTTGGACCCTCCTCGGGCTAACAACCCTCCACGATGGCTCTCCACAGTAATTGTTTCATTAGATCCATCATGGAAGGAGGCTTTTGGAAATCCGATACAGTTTTTGCCAGTCTCTACTTGAGGGACGTGGCACTGGAAGATGTAGAGGGCATACACAGTTTTGGTCCCCTGGTGGTGGCACAGCAGGTTACAAATCCCAATCGCCATTAACTCCACGGCAGTCCTCAGTGAGCCTTGTGACTCTCTTGGTGTACGTCACCCTAGACAAGCAGGTTACATGCTGTTTGCATTCGCTCAGTAGGTCAGTTTCAGATTGTAGGGTTGGCTTCTCTTTTACTGCCATCCTACCTGCGCTACCTCCCCACTATGGTTTTCTTCAGATGTTACAATCCAGCAATAATGTGAAGATATGTCAGCACTTTCCGGGTCACGTGTGCGCAGTGCGATGGCAGTATGGCGGCTTGCTTAGTTGGAACAACTTCTCTTCGATGATTCAATCGCACAGCTTCGTCTTGTCAAAGGAAAGCAGGAAATGCATTAAGGAGTAATGCAGGATAATTATACAAATATAAAAAATATCTAGATTTTACCAGAATTTTTTGGTTTTATTGAGTGTGGTGGGGTAGCCTTGAGGAATTAGCGTTCACTCGTCACGCCAAAGGTCTGGTTTCGATTCCCAACATGGGTACAATGTGTGAAGCCCATTTCTGGTGTGATACTACTGGAATATTGCTAAAAGCAGCGTAAAGCCATACTGACTCGGTGTTTGTTTAGTGTTTAAGCAGTATTGCAGCTGTATGACAACTGTCTGTAAATAACTGTCTGTGAGGCAATCCAGCGATTGACATTATGAGCATCGAGTGAGTGAGTGAGTTTAGTTTTACGCTGCACTCAGCAATATTCCAGCTATATGGTGGCGGTCTGTAAATAATCGAGTCTGGACCAGACAATCCAGTGATCAACATGTGTCAACCAAGTCAGCAAGTCTGACCACCTGATCCTGTTAGTCGCCTCTTACGACAAGCATGGGTTACTTAAGGTTCATTCTAACCCAGACCTTCACGGGTCATGAGCATCAATATTTTCATTTGGGATGATATGACATGCATAGAGTCTGACCACCCTGTACTGCTAATTTCCTCATACGACAGACATGGGTTGCTGAAGACCCATTCTAACTTGAATCTTATGAACTAGAATTGGTCCCGAGCAGCCAAGGCCAGTCTTACGAGGAAGCCAACTGGATAGGTTTATCAAACTTGGTTGAGTCTGTGTCCTTATGCCCCCAAACATGGACCATTGCTCACATGTCAGTCACTGGATTGTCTTGTCCTTGCTTCATTTTATATAGGCTGTCCTCATGAAGGTGCAAGTAGCTGTGAGTGGCATTAAGCAACAAGTACAGGTATCTATAACTAGTGTGTCACGTTTACCTGTATATCTGTCAGAATGAGAACCTCCGCACCTGTGTACAGATGATACACCAGCTACTGACAGACAACCAACTCCAGCATCGTCACTTCACCAGTCTCCTCACTACGGAGGTTAGTCCCTGACTAAAAGTAATGTTTTCACTTTTGAACCCCCCCCCGATTCAGTGTGAATTTAACCCTCACATTCTTTCTACATTTGTTTATCAGCAATATTAGGCACAAGAAAATACCCAAGTCTACTGCAATTGACAGTTAAAATGCTATAGTTGAACTGATACTTTTGTATTCCTCAGAATGTATGAAAATACAAACATTTAAAGAAAAATATTTGGATCGTATCACAAATTGTTTTCCCAATCTGCCTGCCAATGAATTTTCTCAATTAAGCCATGCATGATTTTAACCATTAGGAGATCTTGTCAGCAAATAAATTATGTTCAGAAACTGCTGCAGACACAATGATCTGATTAGGAATAAAAAATGTACGAATAATGTTTGAATTTCTTTCAGGATGTTCTTCCTCCAGAATTACTATGGTGCCTTCATGGTGAAGACATCTTGGGACTCAGTACTTATATCACCAGGTTGGTAATATCTGGTTCATGGCGATACGGGTGTCTGTCATGGGCATATATCTATTACAAGTTAATGCAGCAGCATAGTTTTCCAATATATATTCTATTGCTTTTCTGTCCCACAATGTAGCTATCCTTGTATTGACCCTCATCATTCAGCAAACAGGTTCAATATGAGTTCATGAATAATAACAATCAAAAGTATTTTTTCATCAATGTAAGTGTTAGGACCCCAATTTTTGCCTAGAGTCGTTTGTTTATATGTTACCATGGTTACCATAATATATGTGTAGTAAGACTGAGGCATAAAACAACATACATTCACCAGTAGTATTTCATGTGTAATTTTATACTTCCAAGAGAGAAATTGTTCAGGATCACAGTGATTTTTAGTTTTTTAGTGCCAAATTGTTATTCTTGCAGGAAGATGACCGAGCCCCAGTTTGTGAGAAAGTTTAGTGCAAACATGTACAAACTGTGTAAGCAAAACAACTCGGAGACAAATGCTGCTCTTTCTGGTAGGTACAGTGTTTCAGGAGAATAACATTCATTGTTTCATTGTATCCCAGTGGACTAGCACTATAAAACCAGCTAAAGTCTGGGCTTGTACAAGCAGCCACATGCATGACGTCGTCATATGAGCGAAATATTCTCAAGGACGATGTTAAACTCCATTTCACCTCACCTCACCTCACCTCATTGTTTCAGTATACCCCTCTCATCTTATTCCCTTTTGAATTGTGATGTGTTGGTTTTAATGCTTATAAATATGTATCTAGTGTGATTGCTATTGTGAGCTTCTAGTTCTAGTCTGATACTGTTTCACGAATCAATATATTCCAGGAATATTCAGCTTCCTCATCAACTCAGGCTTTCCAGAGAAGAAGGCCAAGGAAGCCATGTTCCGGAAAGTAAGTATACAGCATCGTGTCCCAGAGAAGAAACAGACACAGGTGCTCCATACAGTCTTGTCTTGCTGACCAGAGTTATGTCCCCTATGACTACAGGATATGCTGCAATTTGGGTCTCCAGATCTGCTTGATTATGATCCATGGTCTGCCTGGACTGAACTTATTGTGTGGAGCTCACAAGAGGTGTAGTGATATCAATCGTGTTTTTCTTAAAACTCTCCTCCCAGACTGCGCCATCTCCCTGTGATGTAACTGTAATACACTGAATAGAGGTACAATGGGGTAGCCTAGTGGTTAAAGTGTTTACTCTGCGCACTTAGGACCTGGATTTGATTCCCAACATTGGTTCAGTGAGTGTCTCCCACCATGATATTGGTTAAACAGTGCTTGAAATGATGTAAAACCAGATGCCTGCACTATTGAAAGTATTATCAAACACAACAGAGGCTCGTTAGGGTGTTCTATATACAGTGGACTCTGCCAATACCGGCCTCTGTAAACACCGGCACTCTGTCTACATCGGCACAAAGTTTCAGTCCCGGCAGAAATGCACGTTATTATCATTTAGAAACTTCTGTAAACATCGGCATCTGTCTATTCAGGATATCGGCATTGTTTTTCAGTCCCAACGAACGAGTTGTTATGAAAACGAATCTGTAAAAACCGGCACATGAAAGACGGCGTAACCCTTTGATGCAATTAGGTCCAAATGATGTAACAACACAATTCGCTGTGACTCCCGAGATTATTCAGAAACGGGAAGTGTTAATCAGTATCTTGTTAAACAGTGAGTGGTACGTCACACTTACCCTGAGTAATTAATACATGTAGTGGGCAGTTTGACTGTATAAACAAGCAAGTGTTTACATTTTGTTGATTCATGGGTATTGACTCGAGATTATTCAGAAAGCGGGGAAGTGTCAATCAGTTTCTTGTTAATTAGTGAGTGGCACGTGTCACTTACATAGAGGCTTAATCGTTTGATGGCGGGTATTGAGAAAGCTCTGAACATCAACAATATCACTGTACTCTTGCCGGGAGTATTTTCACAGTTGTAAGAAGCGATTTTATTGGATAAAGATTGGTTTCTAACGACGCTTTTCACTACACTCTGCTTATAAGGGTCGTGATTGGTCAAAATCAGACACGTGACCTAAGCAGCCAATCATATTATGGAAATGGATACCGTCCTCGTAAACGAAAACTTTTAGATTAAGGTTTTGGGTAAAATAATGCTATTCTGAACATATTAAGAAAGACATCGCTACCTATACGTAAATTATGGAACCTATTGGACATATCGTGCTAGGTTATGGCCTATGACAAAAATGCTTCATGCATATATTTTCACATTAAGCATCGTGTCCGGGCGTCAAGACGGAGGCGGTGAAAGCCGAGATGTAACTTGTCAGTGACTTGACTTACATTGCATGATCGCACAAAAGTATGGAAATAGTAATTTTATATGTACGTTTGACAACTTTTTTGAATGTTATTGTTGATTTCAATTTATTTAATGATTTCCTCGATGTTTGAAACATCGTTACTTTGCTCTTTGACAATGCTATTGTAGACCCGCTGCCGAATCATAAACAAGAATCGTTGTTTTCAATAACATTGCGAAAAATAGTTTATAATTTTAATTCTGCCGATAATATATGATCAGTTGAAATTTAATAAGAGATTACAGACATTTTTATTTGATTTAAACAACATGAATGTGCATTCAGACACTGCCTTGTTTCTTATTCAAATATCTTGTTAATGCTAAAGTGACAGTACGACAGCGAACTTCCGTGTGCGCAGGCGTCATAAGCGAACCTAGCTAAACCGGCACTCTGTCAAAACCGGCATTTTTATTTGGTCCCGACTGATGCCGGTATTGACAGAGTACACTGTATACACTCTTTTATCACTGGCTGCAGAAAATCATATGGCAGTTAAGAATGTCCACATTGTTGTGGAATGGATTTGTTTGGTTCATGTATACCATTACAGCCTATAAAGCAACTCCTGACCGATAAAGCAACTCCTGACCATCTTCATTTGAGAACTGTATAAATCTTTATAAATACAATCCATAGAAGTGCAATTTAATTGCTTTGTAGCTGTTTCCAAAAACATTTTTTATGAATGTTTTTACTATATGTTTGCCCAAACACAAATGTAACGTGTATGATTTTAATAAACGTATCGCTGCCAGTCAATATTCATATTGCCCAGAGCCCTTATAAGAGCAAAATTTGGTATGCTAACTTGCAAACAGACCCCTATATCAGAGACCATAAACTGTATATGGTCTCTGCCTATATTCATGGTAATACAAGTTTATAAGGTTACCATGGTTACCATTTGTTGCAGGTTTCTGCTGCTGTTCTGGATGACATCATCAGAGGTCAGTACCTACATTGGCTGGGAGAATGTTTTGGTCAGTGGTATCAATGTCTGCAGACTAGTAATCTAATCTGGGTGCCATTGTACACAATGATCTTAGTGCTAAGGTGATCGTAGCTACCATACCATAACATAGACTAATTACTGGCATAGCGCTAAGGTGATCGTAACTCCCATACCATAACATAGACTCACAACTGGCGTAGCACTAGGGTGATCGTAACTCCCATACCATAACATAGACTTACGACTGGCTGTAGCACTAAGGTGATTGTAACTCCCATACCATAACATACTCACGACTGGCGTAGCACTGAGGTGATCGTAACTCCCATACCATAACATACTCACGACTGGCGTAGCGCTGAGGTGATTGTAACTCCCATACCATAACATACTCACGACTGGCGTAGCACTAAGGTGATCGTAACTCCCATACCATAACATAGACTCATTACTGGCATAGCACTAAGGTGATCGTAACTCCCATACCATAACATAGACTTGCAACTGGCGTAGCGCTGAGGGTGCTTTGTACGACATCGTGGTGAAAATGAAATGAGCAGGTCACTCAAAATTTGCTACACTCTGTTCCTCCTTTGACCTAAAGATGTCCGCTGGATCTTTTGCTGCATTTTGAAAGATTTTTGCACCAAAACCCTCAATCACTAAACAGGGTATAAGAAGTGATGGTAACACCTTATAGAAATAGGATGAAGAAATTGCTTATGAAACCAGGTCCACAAACACCTAATGAACCCACAACTGACATGAGTGTAAACTAGAGAGTGTTTTAAAATTGACATGCTTGTGAACAAGAGATGAAATAAATTAAAGGCACTGGTCCTGTCTTCCGTGCAAATCTTAAAGACTTCAGAGCATTTGAACACTTTCAAAGTTTTTGATATGTTCAACTTCCTACCTTGTGAGCACCCCTAGATATGGCTGGTTAGTTATGGTTTGCATATACATAGTAATCATACTGAAGTGGGGTTTGTTTCTTACATATTTTCACATTAAAAAATCAGTCTAAAGTACAAGCTATGGGAAATATACTTGCCTGTGAGTGAAAGCATGGATTGTTCACAGTCTGGGACATGACATTTCAGCTGTACTAGACAGAGATGATGAGCATCTAGTTTCGTTTGTTGGACTGACTTATATCGAAGACACCCTGAACCAAGTCAGCTTCAAGAAGTTCTGTACCCACACCCTCTCCCTTCTCATGAGCTACAGACCAAGTTTGAAAGGTGAGTCAAACTTGCTTATAATTAGCCCTTATTATTAGCCACAGCACAGATTTTAATGTGAAACACTGTAAACCCTTTTGATAAGCCACAGCACAGTATGAAATGTGAAACATTTACTATAAACCCTTCTGATTAGCCACAGCACAGATTGTAATGTGAAACACTGTAAACCCTTTTGATTAGCCACAGCACAGTATGAAATGTGAAACAATTACTATTAACCCTTCTGATCAGCCACAGCACAGTATGAAATGTGAAACAATTACTATAACCCTTCTGATTAGCCACAGCACAGTATGAAATGTGAAACAATTACTATAAACCCTTCTGATTTGCCACAGCACAATATGAAATGTGAAACAATTACTATTAACCCTTCTGATTAGCCACAGCACAATATGAAATGTGAAACAATTACTATTAACCCTTCTGATTAGCCACAGCACAATATGAAATGTGAAACAATTACTATTAACCCTTTTGATTAGCCACAGCACAATATGAAATGTGAAACAATTACTATTAACCCTTCTGATTAGCCACAGCACAATATGAAATGTGAAACAATTACTATTAACCCTTCTGATTAGCCACAGCACAATATGAAATGTGAAACAATTACTATTAACCCTTCTGATTAGCCACACCACAGTATGAAATGTGAGACGTGTGCTGTAGTTCCCTTTAGATGTCGTCATGGTTAACTGTAAGTTGTGCTTATTCTTTTCAGTTTCTCAAGCATTTAAACAACAAACTCAGTGGAAATCTGCCAAAGTGTCAGAAAAGATTTCAGATCTATACAAACAGGTACTGTTTCATATTCATCCCCTCATTTTGCTCAGATGTGTTTCTTGTGGTTCATAGCTGAGTCATTCTCAAAAGTTGCAGCTATTTGGTGTACAAAAGACAACATAATTGAAATACAAAATCATCAATCTTTATTTTCACAACTGGCAAGATACGTTGTTAAGTTTCACATATTGTGGATATTTCTGTTGTTACAGGAAAGACATTGTGTCTTCATCCTAATTAGTTTAATTAGTCTTCATAAATATATGGCAAATAATTCAGCCTCAAATACTATTGTTTTTCTTAAGAATACATTGACATGAAAATAAATTGTATTGTAAAATCTGCCTTATGTGTTACTTTGTTACTCACACTTTAAAAATCAGTTCTAAAATTGTATTTTTATGAAATAAACCTGTCTAGACTGGGTCAGATGAAAAAGTGAAATCTGTGAGTACTTTGCAATACTCTTGATATTATTTCAACTGTCTCCCCTCAAAAATTATTGCCCTGAAGGTGACTTGAGGAGAACATTTTGATATTTCTGAGTGATTTCTGGCAATGTCTTACTCTTTAGATGATAAAACATTTGCCTTTAGTCCCGTTGTATGAAAGACAGTATCGTTGTGCCAAATACACCCTATGTTATTGGAAAGAAAATATACCATATATATTTGAAAAACTATTTAATTCTAGCAAATATCTTTGATCTATCTGTAAGGAAAGGAATAGTTTTTGCCTGTTACTCTCAGTTGTATAGTAAGTATTACATCTTATATTTATATCTCCAGATAAGGTGAGTAACAGTGACATGTTTGTTACAGAGAAGACAATTCAACCGTATATTTGAGTTAGGATAAGAATACATCTATGTTAGTGATGATAAGATAGGTTCACATTAATCAGTTTGTTTTTACCATACTTGAAGTGCAAAATATATAGTCTATATTTTGGAACTTAACCTATTTGTTACCCCAAAGACATGTCAGTGTTACTGGAAAGACATTTCAGAACAACTTGATGGAAGACAAAGAAATAATTTTGGTGTTAAAATTTTTGAGCTTTGAATAAACAACAATAAAAGTAGCAGTTACCATTTTGAAATTTGTTTTCTAGGAATTCAGAAACTCATTTAACAACAAGTAATTGTCATGAATTTATCAAACTGTCAAACAGGTTTGCAACTAACAAAAGTACACATGATGTTAGGTTTTTGCACCTGGATACATGACAAAATGCATGTCCCTTGTTACAAAAAGGAAAAAAATAAACATTATTTGGTCCTTTTGTTTGTGATAAAAGTTCCCATGTAAGATTAGATATTGGCAATGAAGGAGAAATCAGATTTTTAACACATTGATAAAATTTGACAGTTTTATTGAGGTTTTAATCCTGATATGGGAAAAAGCTGCATCTTTTGAGAATGACTCAGCTGAGGATTTTTGTATTGTATGATGCTTCTAAACTTTGAATTAGGACAAATCATCTCACCTCAAACTTGAGGACACATTGCCATAATCTCTGACCATGCAGAACTTGTTCACTGTACAACCAGTACATGTGTACCATCTGTATGTTGTATGACCTGTATGCTGTATGACCTGTACACTGTATGACATGTACACTGTATGACATGTACACTGTATGACCCAAACACTGTATGACTTGTACACTGTATGACCTGTAAAATGTATCTGACCTGTATCCTGTATGACCAGTATGTTGTATGACCCATTCAGGATATGACCTGCACACTGTATGACCTGTAAACTGTATGACCCATTCAGGATATGACCTGCACACCGTATGACCTGTAAACTGTATGACCCGTTCAGGATATGACCTGTAAACTGTATGACCCATTCAGGATATGACCTGCACACTGTATGACCTGTAAACTGTATGACCCGTTCAGGATATGACCTGTAAACTGTATGACCCATTCAGGATATGACCTGCACACCGTATGACCTGTAAACTGTATGACCCGTTCAGGATATATGACTGTATGACCTATTCAGGATACCTGTACAAACTGTATGACCCATTCAGGATATGACCTGTACACATGACCTAAACACTGTATATGACCTGTACACTGTATGACCTGTAAACTGTATGACCCATTCAGGATATGACCTGCACACTGTATGACCTGTAAACTGTATGACCCGTTCAGGATATGACCTGTAAACTGTATGACCCATTCAGGATATGACCTGCACACTGTATGACCTGTAAACTGTATGACCCGTTCAGGATATGACCTGTAAACTGTATGACCCATTCAGGATATGACCTGCACACTGTATGACCTGTAAACTGTATGACCCGTTCAGGATATGACCTGTAAACTGTATGACCCATTCAGGATATGACCTGCACACTGTATGACCTGTAAACTGTATGACCCATTCAGGATATGACCTGCACACCGTATGACCTGTAAACTGTATGACCCGTTCAGGATATGACCTGTAAACTGTATGACCCATTCAGGATATGACCTGCACACTGTATGACCTGTAAACTGTATGACCCATTCAGGATATGACCTGCACACCGTATGACCTGTAAACTGTATGACCCATTCAGGATATGACCTGCACACTGTATGACCTGTAAACTGTATGACCCATTCAGGATATGACCTGTAAACTGTATGACCCATTCAGGATATGACATGTATGCTTCATGACCCGTACAGTATATGACCTGTATGCTCTATGATCTGTACATTATATGACCTGTACCGTGTATGCTATATGACCTGTATGCTGTATCTGAGCTGTATGACCATACAGTATATGACCTGTGCATTGTATGACCTGTATGCTACATTACCTATATGCTGTATGACCTGTACAGCATATGATGTACTGTGTATGCTGCATACTGTATCTGACCTGTATGCTGTATCTGACCTGTATGGCTGTATCTGACCTGTATGATGTATTTGACCTGTATGCTATATCTGACCTGTATGCTGTATCTGACCTGTATGCTGAATGGCTGTATGTGACCTGTATGGTTGTATGGCCTGTATGTTGTATCTGACCTGTGTGCTGTATCTGACCTGTATGCTATATCTGACCTGTATGCTGAATGGCTGTATGCTGTATCTGACCTGTATGCTGGATGGCTGTATGTGACCTGTATGCTGTATTTGACCTGTATGCTATATCTGACCTGTATGCTGTATCTGACCTGTATGTTGTATCTGACCTGTATGTTGTGTATGACCTGTATGCTGTATCTGACCTGTATGCTGTATCTGACCTGTATGCTGTATCTGACCTGTATGTTGTATCTGACCTGTATGTTGTATCTGACCTGTATGTTGTATCTGACCTGTATGCTGTATCTGACCTGTATGCTGTATCTGACCTGTATGCTGAATGGCTGTATGTGACCTGTATGGTTGTATGACCTGTATGCTGTATCTGACCTGTATGTTGTATCTCACCTGTATGCTGAATGGCTGTATCTGACCTGTTTGTTGTATCTCACCTGTATGCTGTATCCGACCTGTATGCTGTATTTGACCTGTATGCTGTATCTGACCTGTATGTTGTATCTGACCTGTATGCTGTATCTGACCTGTATTCTGAATGGCTGTATGTGACCTGTATGCTGTATCTGACCTGTATGCTGAATGGCTGTATGTGACCTGTATGGTTGTATGACCTGTATGCTGTATCTGACCTGTATGTTGTATCTGACCTGTCTGCTGTATCTGACCTGTATGCTGTATCTGACCTGTATGTTGTATCTGACCTGTATGCTGTATGTGACCTGTATGCTGTATGTGACCTGTATGCTGTAACTGACCTGTATGCTGTATCTGACCTGTATGTTGTATCTGACCTGTATGCTGTATCTGACCTCACCTGTATGCTGTATCTGACCTGTATGCTGTATATGACCTGTCTGCTGTATCCGACCTGTATGTTGTATCTGACCTGTATGCTGTATCTGACCTGTATTCTGAATGGCTGTATGTGACCTGTATGCTCTATCTGACCTGTATGCTGAATGGCTGTATGTGACCTGTATGGTTGTATGACCTGTATGCTGTATCTGACCTGTATGTTGTATCTCACCTGTATGCTGAATGGCTGTATCTGACCTGTTTGTTGTATCTGACCCGTATGCTGTATCTGACCTGTATGCTGTATTTGAACTGTATGTTGTATCTGACCTGTATGCTGTATCTGACCTGTATGTTGTATCTGACCTGTATGCTGTATCTGACCTGTATGCTGTATCTGACCTCACCTGTATGCTGTATGTGACCTGTATGCTGTATCTGACCTCTATGGCTGTATGTGACCTGTATGGTTGTATGACCTGTATGCTATATCTGTCCTGTAAGCTGTATCTAACCTGTATGCTGTATCTTACCTGTATGCTATATCTGACCTGTATGCTGTATGCGACATGTATGCTGCAGAGGCCCAGATAAGCTGCGTATCCGGGTAAAATACGCATAGAAAATTTCCAATTACGCATTGAAAAGTAATTGTTGCGTACCAATTACGTATTTAAAATGTTAGATACGCAAAAAGTTTAAAATAAATGCGTACAGAACATATTTATAAAAATCTCTTGCGTAATGAAAAAGATTGCTATCAAGTTGTATTGTTAGTATAGGACTAGTGTTGCACTGTCAGTACAGGATGAGTGATTTTTATGAAATGATTTCCATTATATTTAAGTTGGTTTTGATTTGGTATGACAAAAGGCAGAACATACCTGCTTAGTAAACTTACTCAATGATATAATATTTAGGTGAGTAAAATGACTGAAATACGCACATATTTGAAAGCAGTGGGTAACGGAAAATGAAATACCCACTCAACATTCATAATATCCACTCCCAAAAAATACAGTGGGTACAGTACCCACATGAGCTAAATCTTATCTGGAGCTCTGTATGCTGTATGTGACATGTATGCTGTATCAACCTGTATGGCTGTATATAACCTGTATGCTGTATCTGACCTGTACGTTGTATCTGACCTGTATACAGCATGACCCGTACAGCATATGACCTGTACTATGTGTGCTGTATGACTGTAGGACCTGTATGCTGTATCTGACCTGCACAGTGTATCATATGTATGCTGTTTGGTCTGTAAACTGTATGATCTGTATGCAGTATCTGACCTGTATGCAGTATGACCCGTACAGCATGTGACCTGTTCTCTGTGTGCTGTATGACTGTATGACCTGTAGGCTGTACATTATATTACCTGTACAGTGTATGACCCATACATAATATGACATACAGCATACAGGGAACATGTCATACAGTGTACAGGTCATCCACCATACAAGTCATACAGTGTACAGGTAATATAATGTACACTCTGAATGTACGTTATATTAGTTGTACACTGTATGACCCATACAGTATCACCTGTAACTTAGAGTGTTTGCAGTGAATGCAAAAAAGAAAGAGCCTCTCAAACGAGTTCTGTCCTTTGAAATGCTCCAGTGCTCCAAGTCAGGTGGAAGAACTTGTGACAAAGAAACAGTAATCTGAAGCTGTGATGCCTTAGTGTGTGATGGGCATACATCAATACACACAGTTTTTCCCAGAAATTATTGAGAAAATCTTTGTTTGCTAATACTGAAAATAGAATTTTAAAATAGGTGTTACATTATGTAGTAAGGTACTCAAGATGGGAGGCAACTCTTGTGGGCTTAAGAATAGACCTTACTACATCAAGAGTTATCTCCCCTGGTGTAGCAGATGGCTTCCATTGTTGACATGGCAGATTTGACAGCAGAAGAGAAAAGAAAGCTGGTTCTAGATGGTATTGAATGGGGTGTGACTGATGGAAAAGAGCTAGCTGATAGACATGACATTCCTCTGTCAAGAGTATGCAGAACTGTGAAGAATATTCAGTCAGGAGTTGTGATTGAGCACAAGACAGGGACAGGGAGGCCAAGGAAGTTCAGAACTACAGATCACCGGCGACTTGGCCAGATTGTGATTGGGGCCAAACTGAAAAACGTTGAGAATATCAGAAATTACATGATTAATGGAGGAAGTCCTCAGGTATGTAATGAAACCCCTAGACAAGAATAACAAAGACTTAACTGGATGAAAAAGCTTGGAATTCCCTCACCATTGATAAAAGATGCACCCAAAGAAAGACGTTTAAACTGGGGTAGGGCTCACAAAAGTCAAGTCTGGGATAATGTTTTCTTTTCTGATGAAAGTTCTGTCTGGCTTTTTCTGAAGTGTGAACATTTGGACAAAGGATACCGTGAAACCTATCTACCAACGCCCAAAATGTCACGTGTGGGGTGGGATATCATCACATGGAGTGATGCCGTTGTGTATTGTCACTGAAAACTTGTCGAAGGAACGATATGTTGACATCTTAAATGATCACCTCCTTCAAACGACCCAAACACTGTATGAAGATAATTGGATTTTCAAAACACACTTCAGGCTACACAAGTGGTTGTCAGACGAAATGTTCAAGTTTTGGACTGGTCCCAGCCACAGCGCAGATCTTAACCCTTTTGAGAATGTGTGGGGACTAATAAATGACAGAATAAACCCAAAAGGAGGATAAGAAGAAAGAAGTGCTCGAATATTGGAATACGCTGTCACACGATTTCCTACCAACTCTGATCGGTAGTGTACCTAGGCACATTCAGTGGTGTATTGCTGGGCAAGGTGTCTCACAAAGTACTGAAAAGACAGACTTTAAGAGTTTCATATCTCAACATATTCATTTCAGTAAAACTTCTATAGTTTATATTGTATTAGAGTATTTGCTTTGAAACAACTTTCTCAATAATTTCTGGGAATACAATACACCCATCTATCCACATAGACAGGACTTCTTCCAGAGACATGGCAAGTATTCTTTCTGACATGGAGTTTACAACTGCACCACACTTCTAGTGGATGATGTCCAGCAGATACAGATTGTCTTTGATAATTATATGTATGACAGCATCAAAGGTCAGTCCCGTTCAAAGATGTACTCTGGGTCAAAACAAAGCCAACTTGACACAGTAGTGAGTGTATGAGTGTATGATGGGCTCCAGAGATACTAGAGGAAGGCAGACGTCATGTGTCAGTGGCGGCCAGGATGTAAAATCTATATCTTTCCAAGGTGCAGCAGAGGTTGACTTCCTATTCTCTAACCAGGAAGAAAGAGATGCGTGGACAATACCCCATGCAGCAGCTGCCCCGGAAGATGGTGCTTATCCCTAATGTCTGTGTCCTGCTGATACACAAACATCAGCACTGTAAATATAGGAAGTTGTCTTCCTGACAGGTTGTGAGATGGGAAATACATCAAGCTGACCTGCTACATCCCTGTGCACTAGGGCTGAGACAGGTAACCCGTATACTGGGGACGAGTGGCTAATGAGTTGGACCCGAGTACCGTCTCAATACGCAGATCTGTTATGATCATGTGTGACTAATAGATTAAACAATGTAATATGTTATTCTTTCATGATTAAAGGGTTGTATTGTCTTTGAAGATTTAGTAATAATTTACAGTCACCTGCTTTGAATATAATACATGGTTAAGATACTGGAAAACTCGAAATTTTAGCCTCCGAGCTGAAGAGTATATTGCCGTTTCTTACAACCTGTATCAGGGTAGGGTAGGATAATAGGAGGTGGGGTACCCAGGTAGGATATTTGGACCCAGCCCAGCCCTACTGTGCACATGTACAATACATGATCTGCTCAACATGACTCAACAGAAAAATGTGACACTACCAGCTCCTTTTTTTTTGAGATTGAAGTCATACTGCCCCTCAACTAATGATGCAGAAAGGCTGATCAGTTGCAACCTTACTCTGTTAGGTTGTCATAAACTAGTTATCCCACAAGAAGTAGCCCAGGCAGCCATGAAGTGTTTGCGAACTCTATAATACAAGGAAAACTGTGCTTCAATAAAATTACTTTTCTGTGAAAAGACAGGCAAGAACATTCAGGGGCAAACCTTCCATCAACTGATGATGCCTTCTGCCTGCATCTCTTCTGTTTCAGTTTCTGGTATAGAAGAAAGCAGTTGTACCCACAGCAATGTATGGCCTGTACCCTGTATGATGTGAATACTGTATCTTACCTGTACCCTGTATGACGTGAATGCTGTATATTACGTGAATGCTGTATCTGACCTGTATGATGTGAATGCTGTATCTTACCTGTACCCTGTATGACGTGAATGCTGTATCTTACCTGTACCCTGTATGATGTGAATGCTGTATCTGACCTGTACCCTGTATGATGTGAATGCTGTATCTTACCTGTACCCTGTATGATGTGAATGCTGTATCTGACCTGTACCCTGTATGATGTGAATGCTGTATCTTACCTGTACCCTGTATGATGTGAATGCTGTATCTTACCTGTACCCTGTATGACGTGAATGCTGTATCTTACCTGTACCCTGTATGATGTGAATGCTGTATCTGACCTGTACCCTGTATGATGTGAATGCTGTATCTAACCTGTACCCTGTATGATGTGAATGCTGTATCTGACCTGTACCCTGTATGATGTGAATGCTGTATCTGACCTGTACCCTGTATGATGTGAATACTGTATCTTACCTGTACCCTGTATGATGTGAATGCTGTATCTAACCTGTACCCTGTATGACGTGAATGTATCTGACCTGTATATTACCTGTATCTGACCTGTATGACGTGAATGCTGTATCTAACCTGTATGATATGAATGATGTATCTAACCTGTACCCTGTATGACGTGAATACTGTATCTTACCTGTACCCTGTATGACGTGAATGCTGTATCTTACCTGTACCCTGTATGACGTGAATGCTGTATCTTACCTGTACCCTGTATGACGTGAATGCTGTATCTAACCTGTACCCTGTATGACATTTTCATTGAATGTCATGTTCTTTGTATGACCTGTACTGTATGGTGTAAAACTGTATGGTATGTACACTGTTTGACCTGTACACTGATTCAAATGTTCTTTGTATGGCCTGCAGCTGTTTCTGCCGTTTGAGTCGAAGGAGATCCTGGAGGTCTTACAGAGGATCCTGGAGAGACAGGAGGTGAACTGGCAGACCGTGCTGTCCTTCATAGCAACCTTCCTCGTGTGCTTCCCTGACGCCTCCAGACTCCTGCAGGGTAAGATCCCAGTTGATGATACTAAGTTTTGGCCATACTGAGAATTGTAAGCTGTATGCAGGAGTATTTTTATCACTCATTTTGACAAGAACACATGAAGTATAAATATGAAGAGCCGTTGGGCGACGCAAGAAGTTTTGACTCTGTGTGTCATCATATCCTGGCAGCAGAATCATTGACGTCAACCTTGTGATGTGATTTTGAAAGAACCTGCTCACATGATGATATATCCTATATCCAAAACCCCCTGAGTATATGCACTTACATATATGTATTTTTATATTTTGTTCATCCTCCTGCAGACCCGTGAAGATCCAGGTAAGAATTGATGTTCAGTAATCAAACCTTGTCGTAAGAGGCGACTAAGGTCAGGTGGTCAGGCTCACTGACTTGGTTGACTCATCGTATCCCAATAACATGATAGATGCTCATGCTGTTGATCACTGGATTGTCTGGTCCAGACTGGATTGTTAGCAGACCGCTGCCATATAGCTGGAATATTGCTGAGTGCAGCGTTAAACATAACTCACTCACTCACTCATGCTCCTGCAGGTCACATCCACAGCCTGCTGTCGGAAGGGTTGGAGAATGCTGACATGGAGAGCACTATCATTGCCTTCCTGCTGGCCAGACAAAGCTGTCTGGAGGGTCTCCATGTCTTTCCACACTACCAGGACTGGTTCCAGGTAGGATTGTTTGATTGTTGCATAGTTACCTGTCTGCTCTTGTCAGCCCTTGTCCAACCACCTCAATACAAAGGTAGCCTTGTTTGGTTGTTGCCATAGCTACATATCTTCTCTTCTCAGCCTCCATCCCATCCCAGTACAAGGTAGCCTTGTTTGGTTGTTGCCATAGTTACATGTCTTCTCTTCTCAACCCCCATCCCTCCATCCCAGTACAAGGTAGCCTTGTTTGGTTGTTGCCATAGCTACATGTCTTCTCTTCTCAACCCCCATCCCTCCATCCCAGTACAAGGTAGCCTTGTGTGGTTGTTGCCATAGTTACATGTCTTCTCTTCTCAACCCCATCCCAGTACAAGGTAGCCTTGTGTGGTTGTTGCCATAGTTACATGTCTTCTCTTCTCAACCCCCATCCCAGTACAAGGTAGCCTTGTGTGGTTGTTGCCATAGTTACATGTCTTCTCTTCTCAACCCCCATCCCTCCATCCCAGTACAAGATAGCCTTGTGTGGTTGTTGCCATAGCAACATGTCTTCTCTTCCAAACACAGGGCGGTGGGGTAGCCTAGTGTTTAAAGCATTCGCTTGTCATGCCGAAGACCCAGGTTTAATTCTCTACATGGGTACAATGTGTGAAGCCCATTTCTGGTGTCCCTCACCATGATATTGCTGGAATATTGCTAAAGCGGCGTTAAACTAAACCTGCTCACTCACTCACTCTTCTCAACCCCCTTCCCCCATCCCATAGTGAATATTTGTTGGATTGTTGCCGTAATTAAATGTCTTTCTGACTATAGTGATGTTGACTGAAGAGGTAAAGTTTCCACTTGCCTCACTGATTTATATCTTCTTTTATTTTCAGCAAACATTTGGTGATTCAAGCAAAAGCCCTGCTTCCACCAAAAAATCATTTAGTTTCCTGATGAAGTTCCTGACAAACATTGTGCCCTATGAGTCTGCCCCACACCTCAAAGTAAGACAACATGGCTGTCAGTGGTAATGGAACTATTCTACATTCAAGAAATTATTCTGTCTACATTTGTCAAACTTTCAATATTTATTCATGAGCCCTGTTTTTGCCGTTATTAATCAATGACCAGGACCTGACAGTTTCCTTCTGTGAATCTGTTACAACCTGCTACGGTGTGTGGAAATTATAAGTGTACTTGGTGAGTGTTGTTGGGAAGTTTGAGTTTTGTGGCCCCTAAATCTAAAGGTTTTTGATATGGAGTGGTTATAAGTTTAAGACATGGGCTTAGATTGGCCTGAGGACTGCATCATATATTGCTGCCCTTTCCCTTCCCCACCTCAATTTGATGTAACATTTCTATGTTTCGACCCCCCTCTAACCCCACATGTAGCCCCCATTTCTCCCCTCACTGGCCCTTTCTCTCATTACAGACCCATGAAGGTCCAGGTTAGAATATTGGCTCTCAGTAACCCATGCTTGTCGTAAGAGGCGACTAATGGGATCAGGTGGTCAGGCTCGCTGACTTGGTTGACACATGTCATCGGTTTCCAATTGTGCAGATCGATGCTTAGGTTGTTGATCACTGGATTGTCTGGTCCAGACTTGATTATTTACAGACCGCCGCCATATAGCTGGAATATTGCTGAGTGCTGCGTCAAACTCAACTCACTCACTCCTCTCCCCTACAGTATAAACAGATTAACACATGACTTGTGTCATAGACTTGTGTTTCTGACTGTTGTGTTTTTGTCGACAAGGTCCATATTCTCAGGCCACCACATGTACCAGCAAAATGTCGGCCATTCCTCACCGAGTACATCACACTTGCCAAAACAAGACTAGCGGACCTGAAGGTGAGTTGTTAGTTGATGCCAGGGACAACCCTTGAAGATGTATTAGTCAGGATACACAAAGATTATGTATGAGTGTATTGTGATGCTCGGATGTAACGTGATGAAGATGACGACATGACCATGTCGTGTTTGTGTGAGAGTCATTTACCCGCCATGTTTTCTAATTTACAGGAATCATGTGAGATCAGTGGAGGAATATATGACAACAGTTCCAGCAACTCCACCAGCAGCAAGCAGGTGTGTATGCCATCGCTTGAAACGCGATGAACAAAGTTGTGTCCCCCAGTTAACCGGATCTGACACATACATATTATATTAGAAACTTGTGTACAGAGTTGTGTCCCCTGGCTATCAGGATCTGACACATACATATTAGAAACTTGATGTACGTGTGGAGTTGTGTCCCTAGCTATCAGGATCTGACACATACATGTTAGAACTTGTGTACAGAGTTGTGTCCCCTAGCTATCAGGATCTGACACATACATGTTAGAACTTGTGTACAGAGTTGTGTCCCCTGGCTATCAGGATCTGACACATACATATTAGAAACTTGTGTACAGAGTTGTGTCCCCTGGCTATCAGGTTCTGACACATACATGTTAGAACTTGTGTACAGAGTTGTGTACCCTGGCTATCAGGATCTGACACATACATGTTAGAAACTTGATGTACAGAGTTGTGTCCCCTAGCTATCAGGATCTGACACATACATGTTAGAAACTTGTGAACAGAGTTGTGTCCCCTGGCTATCAGGATCTGACACATACATGTTAGAACTTGTGTACAGAGTTGTGTCCCCTAGCTATCAGGTTCTGACACATACATGTTAGAACTTGTGTACAGAGTTGTGTCCCCTAGCTATCAGGATCTGACACATACATATTAGAACTTGTGTACAGAGTTGTGTCCCCTAGCTATCAGGTTCTGACACATACATACATGTTAGAACTTGTGTACAGAGTTGTGTCCCCTAGCTATCAGGATCTGACACATACATGTTAGAACTTGTGTACAGAGTTGTGTCCCCTAGCTATCAGGTTCTGACACATACATGTTAGAACTTGTGTACAGAGTTGTGTCCCCTAGCTATCAGGATCTGACACATACATGTTAGAACTTATGTGTACAGAGTTGTGTCCCCTAGCTATCAGGATCTGACACATACATGTTAGAACTTGTGTACAGAGTTGTGTCCCCTGGCTATCAGGATCTGACACATACATGTTAGAACTTGTGTACAGAGTTGTGTCCCCTGGCTATCAGGATCTGACACATACATATTAGAAACTTGTGTACAGAGTTGTGTCCCCTGGCTATCAGGATCTGACACATACATGTTAGAACTTGTGTACAGAGTTGTGTCCCCTGGCTATCAGGGATCTGACACACATACATGTTAGAACTTGTGTACAGAGTTGTGTCCCCTAGCTATCAGGATCTGACACATACATATTAGAAACTTGTGAACAGAGTTGTGTCCCCTGGCTATCAGGATCTGACACATACATGTTAGAACTTGTGTACAGAGTTGTGTCCCTGGCTATCAGGATCTGACACATACATGTTAGAACTTGTGTACAGAGTTGTGTCCCCTAGCTATCAGGATCTGACACATACATGTTAGAACTTGTACAGAGTTGTGTCCCCTGGCTATCAGGATCTGACACATACATGTTAGAACTCCCTGTGTACAGAGTTGTGTCCCCTAGCTATCAGGATCTGACACATACATATTAGAAACTTGTGAACAGAGTTGTGTCCCCTGGCTATCAGGATCTGACACATACATGTTAGAACTTGTGTACAGAGTTGTGTGCCCTGGCTATCAGGATCTGACACATACATGTTAGAACTTGTGTACAGAGTTGTGTCCCCTAGCTATCAGGATCTGACACATACATGTTAGAACTTGTGTACAGAGTTGTGTCCCCTGGCTATCAGGATCTGACACACACATACATGTTAGAACTTGTGTACAGAGTTGTGTCCCCTAGCTATCAGGATCTGACACATACATGTTAGAACTTGTGTACAGAGTTGTGTCCCCTGGCTATCAGGTTCTGACACATACATGTTAGAACTTGTGTACAGAGTTGTGTCCCCTGGCTATCAGGATCTGACACATACATGTTAGAAGAACTTGTGAACAGAGTTGTGTCCCCTAGCTATCAGGATCTGACACATACATACAATTAGAAACTTGTGAACAGAGTTGTGTCCCTGGCTATCAGGATCTGACACATACATATTAGAAACTTTGTGTACAGAGTTGTGTCCCCTGGCTATCAGGATCTGACACATACATGTTAGAAACTTGATGTACAGAGTTGTGTCCCCTAGCTATCAGGATCTGACACATACATGTTAGAACTTGTGTACAGAGTTGTGTCCCCTAGCTATCAGGATCTGACACATACATATTAGAAACTTGATGTACAGAGTTGTGTCCCCTGGCTATCAGGATCTGACACATACATGTTAGAACTTGTGAACAGAGTTGTGTCCCCTAGCTATCAGGATCTGACACATACATGTTAGAACTTGTGTACAGAGTTGTGTCCCCTGGCTATCAGGATCTGACACATACATGTTAGAAACTTGTGTACAGAGTTGTGTCCCCTGGCTATCAGGGATCTGACACATACATATTAGAAACTTGATGTACAGAGTTGTGTCCCCTGGCTATCAGGATCTGACACATACATGTTAGAACTTGTGTACAGAGTTGTGTCCCCTGGCTATCAGGTTCTGACACATACATATTAGAAACTTGTGTACAGAGTTGTGTCCCCTGGCTATCAGGATCTGACACATACATATTAGAACTTGTGTACAGAGTTGTGTCCCCTGGCTATCAGGATCTGACACATACATGTTAGAACTTGTGTACAGAGTTGTGTCCCTGGCTATCAGGATCTGACACATACATGTTAGAACTTGTGTACAGAGTTGTGTCCCCTGGCTATCAGGATCTGACACATACATATTAGAACTTGTGTACAGAGTTGTGTCCCCTGGCTATCAGGATCTGACACATACATGTTAGAACTTGTGTACAGAGTTGTGTCCCCTGGCTATCAGGATCTGACACATACATATTAGAAACTTGTGTACAGAGTTGTGTCCCCTGGCTATCAGGATCTGACACATACATGTTAGAACTTGTGAACAGAGTTGTGTCCCCTGGCTATCAGGATCTGACACATACATATTAGAAACTTGATGTACAGAGTTGTGTCCCCAAGCTATCAGGATCTGACATACATATTAGAAGCTTGATGTACAGAGTTGTGTCCCCTAGCTATCAGGATCTGACACATACATGTTAGAACTTGTGTACAGAGTTGTGTCCCCTAGCTATCAGGATCTGACACATACATGTTAGAACTTGTGTACAGAGTTGTGTCCCCTGGCTATCAGGATCTGACACATACATGTTAGAACTTGTGAACAGAGTTGTGTCCCCTGGCTATCAGGTTCTGACACATACATATTAGAAACTTGTGTACAGAGTTGTGTCCCCTGGCTATCAGGATCTGACACATACATATTAGAAACTTGTGTACAGAGTTGTGTCCCCTGGCTATCAGGATCTGACACATACATATTAGAAACTTGATGTACAGAGTTGTGTCCCCTAGCTATCAGGATCTGACACATACATGTTAGAACTTGTGTACAGAGTTGTGTCCCCTAGCTATCAGGATCTGACACATACATGTTAGAACTTGTGTACAGAGTTGTGTCCCCTAGCTATCAGGATCTGACACATACATGTTAGAACTTGTGTACAGAGTTGTGTCCCCTAGCTATCAGGATCTGACACATACATATTAGAAACTTGTGAACAGAGTTAGAGTTGTGTCCCCTGGCTATCAGGATCTGACACATACATGTTAGAACTTGATGTGTACAGAGTTGTGTGCCCTGGCTATCAGGATCTGACACATACATGTTAGAACTTGATGTACAGAGTTGTGTCCCCTAGCTATCAGGATCTGACACATACATGTTAGAACTTGTGTACAGAGTTGTGTCCCCTGGCTATCAGGATCTGACACATACATGTTAGAACTTGTGTACAGAGTTGTGTCCCCTAGCTATCAGGACACATACATACATGTTAGAACTTGTGTACAGAGTTGTGTCCCCTGGCTATCAGGTTCTGACACATACATGTTAGAACTTGATGTGTACAGAGTTGTGTCCCCTGGCTATCAGGATCTGACACATACATGTTAGAACTTGTGAACAGAGTTGTGTCCCCTAGCTATCAGGATCTGACACATACATATTAGCTTGATGTGAACAGAGTTGTGTCCCCTGGCTATCAGGATCTGACACATACATATTAGAAGCTTGATGTACAGAGTTGTGTCCCCTGGCTATCAGGATCTGACACACATACATGTTAGAAACTTGATGTACAGAGTTGTGTCCCCTAGCTATCAGGATCTGACACATACATGTTAGAACTTGTGTACAGAGTTGTGTCCCCTAGCTATCAGGATCTGACACATACATATATTAGAAACTTGATGTACAGAGTTGTGTCCCCTGGCTATCAGGATCTGACACATACATACAAGTTGATGTGCGTGTAGAGAGTTGTGTCCCCTAGCTATCAGGATCTGACACATACATGTTAGAACTTGTGTACAGAGTTGTGTCCCTGGCTATCAGGATCTGACACATACATGCTAGAAACTTGATGTACAGTTGTGTCCCCTAGCTATCAGGATCTGACACATACATACAAGCTTGATGTGCGAGTAGAGTTGTGTCCCCTAGCTATCAGGATCTGACACATACATACAAGCTTGATGTGCCGTGTAGAGTTGTGTCCCCTAGCTATCAGGGTCTGACACATACATACAAACTTGTGTACAGAGTTGTGTCCCCTGGCTATCAGGATCTGACACACATACAGCTTAGAACTTGTGTACAGAGTTGTGTCCCCTGGCTATCAGGATCTGACATACATACATGTTAGAACTTGTGTACAGAGTTGTGTCCCCTGGCTATCAGGATCTGATTGTCCTCTGGCTACATACATATTAGAACTTGATGTACAGAGTAGAGTTGTGTCCCCTGGCTATCAGGATCTGACACATACATGTTAGAACTTGCTATGTACAGAGTTGTGTCCCCTGGCTATCAGGATCTGACACATACATATTAGAAACTTGATGTTACAGAGTTGTGTCCCCTGGCTATCAGGATCTGACACATACATGTTAGAACTTGTGAACAGAGTTGTGTCCCCTGGCTATCAGGATCTGACACATACATATTAGAAGCTTGTGTACAGAGTTGTGTCCCCTAGCTATCAGGATCTGACACATACATTAGAAGCTTGATGTGTACAGAGTTGTGTCCCCTAGCTATCAGGATCTGACACATACAAGCTTGATTAGAACTTGTGTACAGAGTTGTGTCCCTAGCTATCAGGATCTGACACATACATACAAGCTAGAACTTGTGTACAGAGTTGTGTCCCCTGGCTATCAGGATCTGACACATACATGTTAGAATGTGAACAGAGTTGTGTCCCCTGGCTATCAGGATCTGACACATACATATTAGCTTGAACTTGTGTACAGAGTTGTGTCCCTGGCTATCAGGATCTGACACATACATATTAGAAACGATTGTGTACAGAGTTGTGTCCCCTAGCTATCAGGATCTGACACATATATACAAGCTTGATGTGCCGTGTAGAGTTGTGTCCCCTAGCTATCAGGATCTGACACATACATGCTAGAAGTTGCGTGTAGAGTTGTGTCCCCTAGCTATCAGGATCTGACACATACATACAAGCTTAGAAACTTGTGTGCAGAGTTGTGTCCCCTAGCTATCAGGATCTGACACATACATACAAGCTTGATGTGCCGTGTAGAGTTGTGTCCCCTAGCTATCAGGGTCTGACACATACATACAAGCTTGATGTGCCGTGTAGAGTTGTGTCCCCTAGCTATCAGGGTCTGACGTTGGTTCAGGACACATTTGGAACTCACAAGAAACAAGGAGAGCTGACCTTAAATAATTCTACTAATCAAGAAGATTTTATTATTTTCCTTTTACTGCTTACATACGGTTATATTCCAGTGTTTGATTAGACGTTTGTTGAAGTATTACAGATGAACATTGAGGTGATAATGGCTTCTGTTCCTTATACAGGCAGACCCAGTGGAGGCTGATGTAGAAAGATCCCTGTCAGCCTTCCAGGCCACCGGCAAAGTACCAACCACAGTCATGGAAGCTAGGTTAGACATCCCAATTGTGTAGATTGATGCTCATGATGTTGATCTCTGGATTATCTGGTCCACACTCGATTATTTACAGACCGCCACCATATAGCTGAAATATTGCTGAGTGGGTCATAAAACACCAACCAAACCATGATGAGAATTTATGTTCTGCAGCCAGTACACATGCACTTAGAGGTGACAGTCATGTTAAAGTCAACACCTACTGGGTACCCATATACTGCAGTCACTCAAAGACACCTTACAACACCGCTCACCACTGCCTGTATTGTGGGATAAGACCATGAAATTTCATGTCCTTGATTGTAGCTACTAGCCAATTTCCAAGTGATGTCACATTTGTATTGTCTTGTGAGATCAACTTATAAAAGCCAATGCTGTAACATTAAAGCTATGAAATCATTCAAGCGGACAAATTTGTGTTTTGCTTGTGTTGAGTTTTCAACACAAGCTTATTGAATAATTATAATCTTTTGGAGGCCCATAACCTCAGTCCTCTATAACTGATGACAATACACACTGTCAGGAAATTGTTACCTGTGTTATCAGACACTCCTGTATTCATGTATTCTTTTTCTAATGCTGTAAACCGCCTCCGTGGTGTAGTGGTTAGAGCGTCCGCCCGGAGAGCGGAAGGTCGCGGGTTCGATCCCCGATCGCGTCATACCAAAAGACGTTAAAATATGGTACTTGTTGGTCCCTGCCTGGCGCTCGGCATTATTGGGTACAACAAGGACTGGTCGGCTCGGAGTCAGTATAATGTGTCTGAGTGGGGTATTCATGCTTCACTGCGGCATGATATCTCAGTGGGCTACCACTATAAAACCAGCTTAAGTCTGGGCCAGTACAAGCACACATACACATACACACGCATGCACGTCGTCATATGAGCAAAATATTCTCAAGTACGACGTTAAACCCAATTTCACCTCACCTCACCTCTAATGCTGTATTATCTCCATATTACAGCATCTTCAGGAAGCCCTACTTTGTTGGAAAGTATCTGCGATCGCTGCTGAAACCCAGACATGTAAGATGATACGTAAAGAAGGTAACATGGTCCTATCACTAGATTCTGGTCTCTGTATGCTCCACTTACTGTGCCTCAGTCATGGAGGTTGATGGAGAGGTGATATTTCTGCAACACCCATACTTCACTGCATTTCTCTTCAAGGAATACATACAACTGCTTCTACATGATAATAATACTAGCAATAATGTTGTCTTTTTTCACTACCTAAATGCTCATGTGGCTCCATTAGTTTTACCCAGTCGATGGATCAGTGAGCACTCATTCTTTCTCAGCTCCTTGGAGAGTACTCAATCCAAGCTGCCTTCGTGTTACCAAGTCATACTACCGGGTACCCATTCACTGCTGGGTGAAGCGACATAACCACATTTGCTTTCAGTTGATGCAGGACAGGACACAACCCCTTGGAAGTGAAGGTTTAGTTCTTGCTTGAAGGTTTAGTTCTTGCTTGAATCAAGTTATTACTTCATTCAGTCTTTGAAATGAAAAGCTAGACCATTGCTGGTACATTGATATTGCTGGAATATTGCTAAAAGGCTCCTAAAAATAAACTCACTTACTCACTCACTTATGTTACTGCTGTCTGCTTCAGCTGCCAGACAAGCCTGACATCCGGATGAAGATGATCGCATCACTGAGGAAGGCTGACAAGATACCAGCATCCATGTACACCAAGTACCAAGAAGCCTGCCGCACAGAGTCCAAGCAACTGTTGGAAGGTCATTCAATCTTCTGTTTTGTTTGGTTGGTATTTAACGCTGCACTCAGCAATATTCCAGCTATATGGCAGCGGTCTGTAAATAATCGAATAATGACCCAGACGATCCAGTGATCAGCATGAGCATTGATTGGGATTCGATGACATGTGTCAACCAAGTCAGCGATTGGTTGCCTGACAGGCCCGAATCCCGAAACAAACTTAAGTTCTTACTCACAACACGCATTGGTTGCTGAAGACCAGTTCTAACCCAGTTCTTCAAAACTGGTGGAATGTATATAAACAATTAAAGTTAAAAGATAAACCAATGGATAACAAACCAACACATGGAATATAAAGCAGTGTTTGATCAACAGTGAAATGCCATGGCTAAGATGGGTTGTTTTAGATGGACATATTTCTTGCACATGTATTTAGTGCAGTGATGTAGTCGTATGTACATAATGTCATTGCCCATGACAAATTTAGCAAATTTAAGCAGTGGAATTACATCATCCTTCAGTGTCAAGGCGGAATATAATTTGAAGGCCAGACTGATTTAACCACTTGTATGATGATGGTTATGGCAGCATGCATTCCTGATTATTCAGTCAGTCGCCATCACCCTCTTATAATATCAGACAGAGAATTCTTAACACTGCTGAATACTGAGCCAATCGGGGTCCTCTCATGGATACAGTGTATGAATACCATTTCTGGTGTCCCCCCGCCTGGTGGTGATATTGCTGGAATATTGCTAGGAACTCCATAAAGACATACTCACTCAATCACCCACTCACTCACTCAAACACCCACTCACTCACTCACTCACTCACTCACCCACTCACTCCTCGATTCTGTTGAAGGTGTGTTTGATGTCGACAGTCAGGATGATGTCATGTTAGATGCCCTGATGGCACCAATGGAGCAGCTTCGCTTCCGACTGGACCAACTCCACAATGCAGTGGTCAGCACAGAGGGACAAAACAAGCCCACTGGACAGAGAGGTGACTAATTGCTGGGAGTTTGTGACTGAAGCATGTGAAGTAGTTTCTTGTGATTGTCATGTAAACATACAGAGGATCATTGGGAAAACCAGGGTGATCACCAGGGCTGTCAGGGGTTTTTCAGTATTGACCATACCTCCAGAATTGCAAAAGTATTTTGTCAAAAGTGACAGAATTTCTTTCACTGTATCCATCAGATATTGGGGCGGTGGGGTAGCCTAGTGGTTAAGCATTTGCTCGTCACGTCGAAGTCACGGGTTCGATTCCCCACGTTGGTACAATGCGAAGCACATTGCTGGTGACTCCGTCGTGATATGATGACTTAGACTACCATTTGCCAGACATTATTGTGGAACCCACAGTGGCTGAAGGGGCTAGATCTATAATTTGTGTGTTGATGCATCACTCTGAGAGTGTGGGTTTGAATCCTGGATGGAGCTCAACTAAAAAGTGCTAGAGTCCATACTTCACTGAGACAGCGTTTGAATTTTAACATGATGCTTTTGGCCACTTTGTAAATGGGATTGTGTATTCATAATACAGTATTGCTTCAGTTTCAAATTGCTGACTCACCTGATACTAAAGTACTGTCGGAAATACATGGGACTTGTTGGGTTTTACCTGCGGAGACTTAATATCTATTCCTTCCACAGGAAACTGGCGCACCTTATTGATATTTTCCAAGCAGTTTTAAACCCCACCTTACAAAGTACATGTATGTGTGTTGTGTAGTGTTCTTTTATTGCCAGTGTCCGAGGTGATATCTGTGATCAGTGACAAGCTTGAGGCCTTGTTGAAGACAGGGGCAAACATGAAGACAGATGACACACCAGCTGGTGTGACCATCAACACCGACAAGCCAGACATTTCAGCTGTCCATCTTCAGGTTAGTCCGGGATTCTAGATGGCCAAAATAGTTAGGAGGCACTACTTTATGGGAAGGTGATGTCGCCTAGCCCTTGAAGTCATCATTTCTGACGCAGTACCCAGGTTCGATTCCCAACATGGGTTTCCAGGTTACAATGTGTGATGACATTTCCTTTGTCTGATGTTGCTGGAGTATTGCTGATCCTGTATTGGAATGTTTATTCTCTATAATATGTAAATCTGGTGGAAACAAGCAGCTACATTTACAGTGGAAACCCTCTAAACCGGCATCCGTTGGGACCGTAAAAAATGCTGGTATAGAGAGCATGCCAGTTTAGAGAACTTTTCCCATTTCAACCTGAGAATGATCTTCCGTGTGCCGTAAATTACGACTGAACAACATGTTGATAGTCATCATATTCTTTATTCATCATTAAAGATAACATCCAGTATCATCGCAGTTAAAAACTTCTTATGGTACTGGGCACATATCGGCATCAATCAAAGAAGGGAGTCGGACTTAAACTTGTCACTTATAATGTGATGTACAATGGTATTCATGCTTCTTTGAACTGTTTTAGTATCTCAGCCAGGCTAGCACTATTTTACCAGCGGACAGTCAAAAATTAATTTATTATACAAGTACACACGTGTCACTCACCAATTTACCTCACCTATGAGGCCTAATATTCTCACACTCCTTTTATCAGACAACATCACCTCACCTGAGCTTAATTAAAGATGGTAATCAGTCTGTGTTGTTAAAGACTTCAGCCAATCAGCCAATCAACATCAAGCAAGACACCAGATGCCGGGTTTAGACATCACTCTACTGTACAAACAGTCAATTGGGTGAACTTTGTTAGACTTTCGCTGGGTGTGGAAATGATCATAAATTAACTAGCTGAATTAACCACATTCTAGTGCCGATATTGAGAGCATGCCGGATTGGAGGGCTGCCGGTTTAGGGGGCTTCCACTGTATATTGAAAGTACTGGAGAGATGGGAGTTTAGACTTTTCTCATTTAGATCCATAGCATTACAGACAGGTTTGAGTGGAAGGAAAGCAATCTGAATACATGACATGATTTTATGGATAACAACTTCTATTTATTCATCTAGTGGTTAAAGCGTTGTTCGGCTCGTCACGCCGAAGACCCGGGTTCGAATCCCCACATGGGTACAATGTGTGAAGCCCATTTCTGGTGTCCCCTGCCGTGATATTGCTGGAATATTGCTAAAAGCAGCGTAAAACTAACTCAGTCTGTCAGTCTATTTATTCATCAGGTGAAGGAGCAAGAATTTAGCTCTGAAACATCATATAAAGAATGAAAAGAAGTTGTTATCCATAAAAAGGTGTCATGTATTTCATTTTAGTCCCACATCTAAATGTGGTTCAAAACATCTAAATGCCATTTAAGAACTTCGAATCACATGGGAAAACAATCTGGTTCAAAGGGAGTGTCAAGAGACAGTGTGAGACAGATTACTGATCCTGGTGTAGAACCCAACTCACTCACTAACACACTGTGATAGGGACTGGCTGGTCACCATGTCTCCAGAGTGTATATTGCCGGGAGCAATGTCATCAACATATACTTGGTACAGACTACTGTTGGAGTCCCAGTCACGTGGCTGCTATTTACTGTACTGAGTTGTGTCCCTTGGGGACACATCATTGTGGGTTCGAAATTTGGTTTGTCCTGATTTTATTTCTAAAATTGTCAGCACCAAACCAATTCTCACTTTGAACTTTCTCCCACATCAAGCTGCAATACTCTGACATGCAACCCTTACTTGAATACTGATAAATGCCTAAGGCTTTGTTTGTTTATTATCTGAAAACAGTTTTGTACCATGATATGCTGTTTCATTAATTAAGGTAAAAGGGCACGTTGATTGTAATTTCAGACAGTCATTTTACATTAAGCAATTCCATTGAAAATAAGTCCCTTGTCGTCAACTTCATCTCATGTCCGAAACATCATTCACGAAACTCAGAGCCACCTTGACGTGTGTCTATTTAACCAAATATTTCTCTTTCCAGATTGTGGATTGTTTATTAAACACCATTTGTCGCACAGTGACGGCCGACCTGGGTTCTGGCTGCCCGGTGATGACATGGCTGCCCGAGCTGGTCAAGATGACCTCCCAGCACAGAACCTTACATGCACCGGTCATACAACGGGTGGCCTTCCTGCTGCTGAAGGAGGTAGGATTATATAGATGTGCCATCCATCCAGTGTTTGCGTTTCTGGTATATAGCCGATGCTGTCTGGTAGTGCTGGAGTGATTGGTCAAATAATCGGTCAATCAGTGAGTTGTTCTCGCCTTCATCAGGAATTATTAATGGGCTAATGGATTAATGGATATTCATTAAAAATCAAACGTCAGATCAAAATGTATGTTTCTAATTGTTATGTTTGTTAAACATGACCCAAACAACATGTTAAATGTCACCCAAAACCGTGCCAACATTATCTAGTGCATGCTCTTATGTTGCCGTGTAAGACATGTTAATGTTCTGCAGTTGGTCAACCGATCATTCTGAAGGGATTCCACTTAATAACAGGTCCCCTGCAACCTCAGATTCCTGTTTGTGGGCCGTTGATCAGACTCGGGGACGTGGGTTGTTGCATGTCGTAACACAACAGTGTGGATCGTTGATCAGACTCGGGGACGTGAGTTGTTGCATGTCGTTGTAGCACAACAGTGTGGATCGTTGATCAGACTTGGGGACGTGGGTTGTTGCATGTCGTTGTAACACAACAGTGTGGATCGTTGATCAGACTTCGGGGGCGTGGGTTGTTGCATGTCATAACACAACAGTGTGGAGTCGTTGATCAGACTTCGAGGGGCGTGGATTGTTGCATGTCATTGTTGCCAACAGTGTGGATCGTTGATCAGACTTCGGGGGCGATGGGTTGTTGCATGTCGTTGTAGCACAACAGTGTGGATCGTTGATCAGACTTGGGGGCGTGGGTTGTTGCATGTCGTTGTAGCACAACAGTGTGGATCGTTGATCAGACTTCGGGGATGTTGGTTGTTGCATGTCATTGTAGCACAACAGTGTGGATCTTTGATCAGACTCAGGGGCGTGAGTTGTTGCATGTCGTTGTAGCACAACAGTGTGGATCGATTGATCAGACTTCGAGGGGCGTGGGTTGTTGCATGTCGTTGTAACACAACAGTGTGGGCCATTGCTCACAACATCTATCACTGAATTGTCTGGACCATTCTCAAGTATTCACCGGCTGTTATGCGTAGATCTGGACCCTGTCTTGTGAAAGCTATCGTAGCTCTACACTGTCATAAGTCTATGTTACAGTATAGAAACAACTTCCATGGTTGGTTGTGAGCATGGTTTGATGTCATGTTGTTTGTGTGGGTGTGTTTTGTTTGTTTTGTTGTTAACACTGCACTCCAGCAGTGTTGGTTGTAGTCTGTATATAATGGTGTGCCTTGTGATGTTGGTTGGTGTGTGGTGTGATGTTGGTTGGTGTGTGGTGTGCCTTGTGATGTTGGTTGGTGTGTGGTGTGATGTTGGTTGGTGTGTGGTGTGCCTTGTGATGTTGGTTGGTGTGTGGTGTGCCTTGTGATGTTGGTTGGTGTGTGTGTGCCTTGTGATGTTGGTTGTGTGGTGTGCCTTGTGATGTTGGTTGGTGTGTGGTGTTGTGGTGATGATGGTTGGTTGGTGTGTGGTGTGCCTTGTGATGTTGGTTGGTGTTGGTGGTCTGGTGTGATGTTGGTTGGTGTGTGGTGATGTTGCCTTGTGATGTTGTTGGTGTGTGTGGTGTGTTGATGTTGGTGGTGTGGTGTGCCTTGTGATGTTGGTTGGTGTGTGGTGTGCCTTGTGATGTTGGTTGGTGTGTGGTGTGCCTTGTGATGTTGGTTGGTGTGTGGTGTGCCTTGTGATGTTGGTGTGTGTGTTGGTTGGTGGTGGTGTGCCTTGTGATGTTGGTTGGTGTGTGGTCTGGTGTGATGTTGGTTGGTGTGTGGTGTGCCTTGTGATGTTGGTTGGTGTGTGGTGTGCCTTGTGATGTTGGTGTGAGGTGGTGCCTTGTGATGTTGGTTGGTTGTGTGTGGTCTGGTGTGATGTTGGTTCTTGTGTGGTGTGCCTTGTGATGTTGGTTGGTGTGTGGTGTGCCTTGTGATGTTGGTGTGGTGTGGTGTGCCTTGTGATGTTGGTTGGTGTGTGGTCTGGTGTGATGTTGGTTGTTGTGTGGTGTGCCTTGTGATGTTGGTTGGTGTGGTGTGCCTTGTGATGTTGGTTGGTGTGGGGTGTGCCTTGTGATGCTGTTGGTGTGCTGGTGTGCCTTGTGATGTTGGTTGGTGTGTGGTGCGCCTTGTGATGTTGGTTGGTGTGTGGTGTGTGGTGTGATGTTGGTTGGTGTGTGGTGTGCCTTGTGATGTTGGTGTGTGGTGTGCCTTGTGATGTTGGTTGTTGTGTGGTCTGGTGTGATGTTGGTTGTTGTGTGGTGTGCCTTGTGATGTTGGTTGGTGTGTGGTGTGCCTTGTGATGTTGGTTGGTGTGTGGTGTGCCTTGTGATGTTGGTTGGTGTGTGGTGTGCCTTGTGATGTTGGTTGGTGTGGGGTGTGCCTTGTGATGTTGGTTGGTGTTTGGTGTGGTGTGATGTTGGTTGGTGTGTGGTGTGATGTTGGTTGTTGTGTGGTGTGCCTTGTGATGTTGGATTTGTGTGTGGTGTGCCTTGTGATGCTGGTTGTTGTGTGGTGTGTGGTGATGGTTGGTGTGTGGTGTTGGGTGTGATGTTGGTTGTTGTGTGGTGTGCCTTGTGATGTTGGTTAGTGTGTGGTGTGCCTTGTGATGTTGGTTGGTGTGTGGTGTGCCTTGTGATGTTGGTGTGTGGTGTGCCTTGTGATGTTGGTTGGTGTGTGGTGTGCCTTGTGATGTTGGTTGGTGTGTGGTGTGCCTTGTGATGTTGGTTGGTGTGTGGTGTGCCTTGTGATGTTGGTTGGTGTGTGGTGTGCCTTGTGATGTTGGTTGGTGTAGGGTGTGCCTTGTGATGTTGTTGGTGTGTGTGGTGTGCCTTGTGATGTTGGTTGGTGTGTGGTGTGTTTGTCGTTGATGTTGGTTGGTGTGTGGTGGTGTGCCTTGTGATGTTGGTTGGTGTGTGGTCTGGTGTGATGTTGGTTGTTGGTTGGTGTGCCTTGTGATGTTGGTTGTATGTGTGATGTCTGGTGTGATGTTGGATGTTGGTTGTGTGGGGTGTGCCTTGTGATGTTGGTTGGTGTGTGATGTACCTTGTGATACTGGATGTTATGGGGTGTGCCTTGTGATGTTGGTTAGTGTGTGGTGTGCCTTGTGATGTTGGTTGTTGTGTGGTGTGCCTTGTGATGTTGGTTGTTGTTGGTGTGTGCCTTGTGATGCTGGTTGTTGTTAGGTCTGGTTTGATGTTGGTTGATGTGGGAGTCCTGCAGTGATATTGGTTGTTGTGTGGGTGTGCCTTGTGATGTTGGTTGGTGTGTGAATTGTGATGCCTTGTGATGTTGGTTGTTGGTTGGTGTGCCTTGTGATGTTGGTTGTTGTGTGGTGTGCCTTGGTGATGTTGTTTGTTGTGTGGTGTGCCTTGTGATGCTGGTTGGTTGGTGTGTGTGTGATGTTGGTTGTTGTTTGGTGTCTTCCTGTGATGTTGGTGTGATGTTGGAGTCCAGTGTGTGGTGTGATGTTATTTGTGTGGTGTGCCTTGTGATGTTGGTTGTTATTGTGGTGTGCCTTGTGATGTTGGACGTTTGTATGTGTGGTGATTGGCCTTGCCTTATGATGTTGGTTGGTGTGTGGTTGCCTTGTGATGTTGGTTGTTGTTAGGTCTGCCCGTGATGTTGGTTGATATGGAGTGATGTTTGTTGGTGATATTATGATGTTGTGTGGTGTGCCTTGTGATGTTGGTTGTTGTGTGGTGTGTCCTTGTGATATTGGTTGATGTTTGTGTGGTGTGCCTTGTGATGTTGGTTTGGTGTGGTGTGCCTTGTGATGTTGGTTGGTGTGTGGTGTGCCTTGTGATGTTGGTTGGTTGTGTAGATGGATTGAATGATGCCTTATGATATTGGGTGTGATGTTGGTTGGTGCCTTGTGATGTTGGTTGTTGTGGTGTGATGTTGATATTGGATGTGCCTTGTGATGTTGGTTGTGTGTGTGTAATTGGCCTTGTGATGTGGTGGATGTTGGTGTGGTGCGCTTGTGATGTTGGATGTTGGTTGGTGTGCCTTGTGATGTTGATTTAGTGTGTGGTGTACCTTGTGATGTTGGTTGGTAGATGTTGGTGTAGTGGCCTTGTGATGTTGGTTGTTATGTAGAATTGTGCCTTATGATATTGGTTGGTGTGTGTGATGTTGCCTTGTGATATGGTGTGATTTATTTTGATGTTGGTTGGTATGCCTTGTGATGTTGGTTGTTGTGTGGTATTACCTTGTGATGTTGGTTGGTGTGTGGTGTGATGTTGGTTGTGTGGTATGATGTTGGTGTGTGACCAGATGTTGATGTGCGTGGTTGTTGTGTGCCTTGTGATGTTGGTTGTGTTGTGTGGTGTGCCTTATGATATTGGTTGGTGTGATGTTGGTTGTGTGTGATATTGTGATGTTGGTGGTGTGCCTTGTGATGTTGGTTGTGTGGTGACTGGTGATTGGTGTGATGTTGGTTGATGTTGGTGTGGTGTGCCTTGTGATGTTGGTTGGATGTTGGTTGTGTGGTGTGTGATGTTGGTTGCTGCGTGTGTGATGTTGGTTGGTGCCTTGTGATGTTGGTTGGTGTGTGGTGTGATGTTGGTTGATGTTGGATGTGCCTTGTGATGTTGGTTGTTGTGTGGTGTGCCTTGTGATGTTGGTTTGTTATTGTGTTGGTGGTGTGCCTTGTGATGTTGGTTGATGTGTGGTGTGCCTTGTGATGTTGGTTGGTGGTGTGGTGTTGTGATGGTTGGTGTGTGGTGTGGTGTGATGTTTGGTACTGGGTGTGTGTGGTGTGTCGTTATGATATGATACAGTATTATGGTACTGGTACCTGTGATGCACGGGATGGTGTTTTGTGTGCGCTATGGTATGATAAGGTATTATGTATTGGTGTGTGTATGGGCTTGGTGTGTGTATCACTATGGTATGATAAGTAGGTATTATGGTATTGGGTGGTATGGGATGGTGTGTGTGTCACTATGGTATGATAAGGTATTATGGTATTGGGTGGTGGATGGTGTGTGTATCACTATGGTATGATAAGGTATTACTGTACTGGGTGTTATGGGATGGTATGTGTCGCTATGGTATGATAAGGTATTATGGTACTGGGTGGTATGGGATGGTGTGTGTGTCACTTTGGTATGATAAGGTATTATGGTACTGGGTGTTATGGCATGGTGTGTGTCACTATGGTGTGATAAGGTATTATGGTGCTAGGTGGTATGGGATGGTGTGTGTGTCGCTATTGCATGATAAGGTATTATGGTACTGGGTGGTTTTGTGTGTTTGTCTGATGTTGTTGCGCTATGCTGTGGTGGAATATGCAGTTTTTTTGAAAACAAATGTTGGTTGATATTCCACAGGGCCCAAACCTCAACCAACAACACATGACAGGGTTGTCTGCCCTTGTGTGTCACCTCTCTAGTCTTCAGCACCTGTTTGGTCCCATCACCTGTCACCAAAAGGGAGATAACTCTGGCAGCCTTGTTGATGCCTACTGCATCTTCTCCTACTGAGAACTGGGGAACAACTTCTCTCCACACTGCAGTGAGTTGATGAACCATCTTTCGTAAAGATACAAACAGATCATATACGATTTTATTACTTGGTAATAAAGAGAGGTGACTATTTGATTCATGTAAGTTTTGTTAAGATGCTTCCATGATGATATTACAATAGTTGTAGGTCTGATGTGATACTATCGTTGTGGCATTTTCAAAATGTCCACACCTTGTGTTAGACTGTCAAACATATTTCAGCATGTGATGATGCTTGTCAAACATTTTTAAACATTTAAAGATCTTTTTTAACAGATGATATAAATGTAAAAATTACTTGTGAAAAGGCTTACAGGGTAATGTCCTGTGTATTGGTGGTAAGTCCAGCCAATAAGTCCGCTACTGTCACCTATGTAATGTTCTATCCAGGTTCTGCACCAAATACCTGGAGTATGCATTTCTCGGGTTTCTCAAATCTGACACCAAGTCATCAGAAGAAGATTCTATAGCTGTGATTCCAAGTGAACTTGTTAAAACGGTAAGGAATTTGTTTTGACACAATATTTTGGTTTGTGTTATTTTTCAATTCTGTTCAGTTTGGAATATTCCACAAATTATACAACACTGGCCAAATTACAAGAAATTTCCTTTATTTGTAATCACTGAAATGAGTTTACTTTGCTGTAGTGGTAAATATGACCATATTGTTGTCCTACTGTGTGTTCTCGGTGGAGAGGGGCCCTGGGGTAGCCTAGTGGTTAAAATGTTCTCCCATAGAACCAGGTCGGATTCCCCACATAGGTACAATGTGTAAATCCCATTTCTGGTGTCCCCTGCTATGATATTGCTGGAATTTTGGTAAAAGCAGTGTAAAACTAAACTCACTCACTCACTCTCTATTGATAGTTCTGCCTCCTGTGTTGGCGCCTCCTGCCATCCACACGGACCATGGTTACCTCAGATTCCCAGCATACATCAGCTTACACAGTGTTCAGTTCGGACAAGTACCAACAGCTGCTTGGGGAATCAAAGGTACACTAGTGTGACAGCATGCATACATGCATGCATGCATGCATGCATGCATACATACATACATACATACATACATACATACATACATACATACATACATACATACATACATACATACATACATACATACATACATACATACATACATACATACATACATACATACATACATACATTCATACATTTGTATAGCGCCAATATCCAGTTCAACTGCTCAGAGGCTATTGGAAATGTGGTTGGAAATTACATCTTTGTTTTTAACAGCATTTGGGTCAGTATTGTCCACATGTAGACCTTCTTTGGACATGCGATTTTCATTGTTTCGTTGCCATAGCAACAAATTTAAAAAATTGGTGTTTCCACACCTGTTGATTATGAGACATCAGTACAAACATCCCTGAAGACCCTATGGAAATGGGCTCCTGATGTTAATGTCCCATGTTGAATCATTGTGACATCAGGAACAAACAAGGGATGATGGTACCCTGCAACTGTTCTTGACAAAGGAGCAATGTGACGTATCACGGACACTCACCAACCAGGGTTGATGGTCACCTTTGATGTTCATAGCTTATTCAGTGGGGAGTTGTTTTCTTTGATGTATCCACTGTGCAAGAAATGTTCTAAACTGAATTTGTGCATAAATGTTTTTCTGAGGAAACAGCGACTCTCTTATATAAGTAAAACCCAATGAGATCAGTTTGATATTAAGATTTTGTGTGAGGATGTTTCTATAGGTGGTAGGGTAGCCTAATGGTTAAAGCATCGCTCGTCATTCTGAAGACCCAGGTTTGATTCCCCACATGGGTACAATGTATGATGCCCATTTCTGGTGTCCCTGCTGTGATATTGCTGGAATATTGCTAGAAGCAGTGTAAAACCATACTCACTCACTTCTGTAGCTGATGTATATTTCCAGGTGTCGTTGGAAGACTGGGTCCAGAGAGAATTGAATGTGGATCCAGATCAGGATTGTCTCCCTTACTCTCTGAGGTAACCATGTGTTTAGCACTATATGTGTTTGAAACTGATGACACTCCATGGCATTAGATATCAGCTGTCTGGTAGTCATGATTGTTTTCTGCTTGGATCTCGTGAATTCCACACCTGTCATGAGAAATTATCCCTTGAATGTGTAACCCTAATAATGGCTTTAGCTCTGCGCAGGGCCTAGATTTTCGAAGCTCTCTTTGCACTAAGAGAGTCGTAAGTTAATGTTAATGTATGGCACTTACGACTATCTTAGCGCTAAGAGAGCTTCGAAAATCGGGCCCCTGGTGTGCCCAAACACCTATCACAAACAAAAACTAATACCTGTTGCATGAGACTATAAGGGAGACAAGCAGACACCAATGCAAGTCAAGCAACATTCTCTTGGAACATTCATCCAAAACCTGTTAATATGATTTGATACTTGACACTTGCTCTGAAAAATAGCAGTAAACTTTAAAATTAAACCTTATCACACCTATCTACATTCTACCATGTCTCCAGACAGGACTACTTCACCTGGGCGGTGTACGGACATTTTCTGGCTTCTACAGGCAGACACATGGATGTAGCGACCGTCTGCTCGGTGCTGCTGGATGCTCTAGTCAACAAACACCAACAGTGAGAGAAGATTACTTCATAATCATTATCTTTACCTCATTCATATTTCATGATTGACTTCAACAAACATCATGTTGTAAATTCCTAGTTGTTACCACACAGAAATGATCACTGTGTTAATATAAAGCTCAACTCATTGTGGAACATTTGGGCTTTTCCAAGTGGGTATCATGATTTGACCATAAGGTCAAGGTCAGAGGTTACCTGCCAGTGAGTAAAGGCCTTGACCTTATTTCTTGATAGGAACTGTTGCAAACACCAGTAGTAAATTCCCACATTTCCTGAATGTTTTCACCCATAAAATGATCCATGTTTAAGGCGCTCACTCGTCACTCATAAAATGTTTATCCATTGTTATTTTTTGTAAGTGAGATTATGTAAAATGTGGACATCTTGAATATTTCACAGATTTGTTTATGCAACTGCCTTCCTCCATTATCAGTGAAAGTATTCTACTTCTCTGCATTGTTGTGCAATGGTTGACAAACAAACCTGTTTCTGAAAGAGCTCTCAAGTGATCTCAGCAAAGAATATTCATGATCTCATGAACAGCTTTGTTGCTTTACAAAAGAATATTCATGTTACATCATTGTCAGGCAGTATGAACAGCTATGTTGACTTTGACAACATGTTCAACAGTTTGGTTTTACAGCCTTGCATCCCAACATCCGGCAGGGGACATGAAAGGCTTGGTATTGTCAGGCAGTAGTTGGGTCTGCAAAATATTCATTCAAGGGGAAATGTTGGTCATCTGACTGGCATCATTTGGGATGTCAGATAAAGCTTGAGTTAAAGCAGGTTACATGTCAACATAAACACTTCATTTGTGATCAGGTCCTTGTGTGTGCTGGACAAGCTAGCTGTGTGTAGGCAATATGAAAGAGGGAGACTACACTCTACCAGGCTAGAGTAGTGGGCATCGCCAGAGGTCCCTCTGCACTTCTGCAGGATACTCGCACTCCTCGCACTTCTGCAGGTACTGCACTGCTGCGTTAACAAACCATGGCCAATATGTTTAATTATCCATATCATTATTGTCAACCGAATCAGTGATTTTCTCAAATACATACTGATACCACAACGAAATGTGAAATTTTTGAGGCGTTGGACCTGCCCTATATATATTTCAATGTTATCTTGTCTATTGGCACTTTCATGAGATTTGAATGAAGATTTGTGAGTCCAAAGTTAGGTTATATGACACAAACCAGCGCTGACAAATGGTGATCTTCTGGAGTAATTTTCAAAGTGCCTTATTCCCAACTCACTCACTCATGTGTATGTTTTACCCTGGAAAGTGTCATTATGCTTGTAAATGTCTGAAATGTGGCTGCTAAGTTAGAAACTGTGTCCCAACAAACCTGATTATATGTATACTGCACAGCATGACACTGTCTCATGTTTGCAGATGTTGGTACAACATCTCCCTCCATGCTCAGTTCCCTGGTTGGTTGGCCATCTTGATTCAATAACAGGAAGTGCAGAGTATGCTGGGAAGGTTTCATGTCAAACAGCAATCGTTTCTGTTACCAGGTGTGTGAGCTAGAGTTGTGGATTCAATCAAACCGATGTTGAATTGAAACTGTTTCAATATATGAATATCTACTGAATGAAACAAAAAAACAAACACAGGAAATTCAAGTGTTCATGTTATGTTTTCCAGTTTTCTTCACAAGCTTTGTATCACGCTATGGGGAGGAAATCGGAGAATAAATAAAAGAATACTGCTGTGACGTGGTGTTCTCTTATTTGTTACCCTCAGTATTTTTCTTGCTTATTCGATGATATTGTGTGGGAGTTTTGTTTTGTTGAAGAAAATTTTGCCCAGATAGGTGTGCAATAAGTTGACTAAAGTCTAAATAAATTATACACTGGTTGAACAAGATTTGTTAAATTGATATGAGGCAGCCTTTCTCCTCTGTATCATAATAATAAAGCAGTATTTCATTGTTTATATATGCAGGTATTTAACAATGTCTGCTAGAATGCCATTATTCTGCCCCAAATCTGTAGCAAATGTGATGTAAAACTTTTTTAAAAATTAAAATTATAAATTTTCCAATTCTTGTTATACTACAAACAAAAAATAAGGGAACACCCTAACATTTGATAGTCATATATAAACTGAAACGTGGTGAGATCATTTATACTCTAAGGTAAATGTAACTTTTTGTGTGCTTAATGGGCACTTTAAACGACATGTTGGAACATGCAGTGAAGCAACTGATTCAATATTCGTTGAGTGAATTGAAACAATGAAACATTGTTAAAAACAGCGAAAAACAAGGGTGCTGAAACACACCAGCACATGTTTGATTCAAACGCCCAAACAAACAGCCTCGTAAAAAAAAGACAGATTTCCAATGCAGCTTGACTGCATGTTCCAAACATGTCATTTAAAGCGCCTATTAAGAACACAAAAAGTTGCATTTACCTAAGAGTATAGATGACCTCACCACGTTTCAGTTTATACACGACTATCAAATTTTAGGGTGTTCCCTTATTTTTTAATTGTAGTATATATTGTAATAACTTATTTTATGGATATGTAGATGTGCACTTTAGAACAGCAATCACTTGTACAGATATATCAACACTAGTTATTTGCTTGTTGTCATCAACCAGGAAACAAGTCATGTTTTCATGCTTTACCCATGTATTTCTTGCTAATGATAGGGTTTTCCTGACAACTATTATATTTGTCAGTGAAAATGACATAGTCAGATTGTCAGCATAAACAGTAGTTTATGGCTGTGGTGTAATGTGGTAGTATTTTTATTAATATGTGCAACGATAAATATTGTTTTATAACGCTGACTGATTTGAGTGAAATAACAAACAAAAATCTTAAAAATTACTTTCCAATGGTAATTTGTTTTGTAATCAGGGAAATAGTCCCATTCCTAACATAATTAGCAGTATGAATGTCATTTCAGATGGTCATATTCTTTTGTGGAAGGTCATACTTTATGACATTTTATATGAAACATTTCACGTTTCATGAGTAAGACTGGCCATATATTTTCTCTGTTTGCATTCTCCTGCCCACTCTGAATTTTCATTCCATCATAAAATTATGAATAAGGTTTCTAATCAGAATTATGCCTGTTGCTGTGAAAATTTATGCCCTGATGTGATAAAAACAAATACTATTACCACAGCACCCATTAACAGAACCTGCTTCATCTTCATCTGCATTTTCTAAATGAAACATTGTCTGTGAAGCAAAGCGACTTAATCTACTTCATAAGGGACCATACATAATTTATGGCTAGGGGGTGATGATGATTTTCATGGAGAAGCAAGTACAATGCGAATGACACACCACACACACCCCTTCCCTAAAATTTATGTACAAAGTAAGTGACCCCACCCACCCTGCATGTTGTACAAAATCAATGACACACACACACACACACACACACACACACACCCCTTTCCATAATTTTTAAGCATAATATTTTATTATTTCTCTGTACAAGATTGCTGTCACACACACATACACACACACACACACCTGTCTCTCTCTCTCACACACACTAAAATCATCATCTCTCTCTCTCTCTCTCTCTCTCTCTCTCTCTCTCTCTCTCTCTCTCTCTCTCTCTCTCTCTCTCTCTCTCACTCTCTCACACACACACACACACACACACACACACACACACACACACACACACACACACACACACTGGCCATAAATTATGAACAGTCCCTAAATTAGTTTAATGACTATTAACCAAGTGATCAGGTTGGAGATGAGAAACACCTAAAAAAATATCGATGGTATACTGGTAACTGAATTCCCAACAATTCTATTCTATGTGCAGTTAGCATCGAGGGTGTGGTGTGTTTCAGGTTTGTGGGTCAGCTGCCAGCCTACCTGTGGCTGGTGAACACACTGACGGACACACCCACCTCCCAACATGTAGCAGCATTGGTGAACACCCTGGAACAAAGCCTGGTATTGCTTGTACACTGGATATGTCAATGAAACATGAATAACCACATCAAATAAGCTCCGTTATGAAAGAAATGGGGATATTTTTGATGCATCATGCTAAACAGGAAGTGAGCTGCTGGGGGAAGATGTTTAGTGGTGTTGATTTTCCTCAAACAGTGTACATTCAAGAGGCCATTGACCTTGAGTTTGAGATAAAAAAAAATGTTGAGTGTTTATCGGATATAATTTGTATGTAGTACACAGCTCTGCCTGATGGAGACATGCCTGGTTACCATGGGCAACCGGTGGCAGCAGAAGCTGTGATAACTTTTTCAGAAGCTTGCACTTTTGTATTGATTAGATTTGCATGTTGGGTACAGTTGGTGCTATCCCAAACTTGGCTGTTAGTGTTATTTTCACTTGGATTCAGCACTTTGTTAGCTTTTTCATCATGCCAGCAGAATGGTACTAGATTGAGACTGATTATAAATGATCAGTAATATGAGATAATTCAGATAAAATAGCTTGCAGCTCATTTAGGCTGTATGATTATGAAAACATTATTAGATTTTAACAGAAAACCTGCACTATGAGACAGTTTTGTTTGTTTCATGTATAACACAGTGTCACTGCACTTGAAGTGATTTTCTGGATGTATGGCATAATCAGTTCAGACATTCTAGTGTTTGACATGAGCGTCGATGCCATTACTCATGTTACAAAACCTGACCGCCCATTTCTGGTGTCCCCCGCCGTGATATTGCTGGAATACTGCTGAAAGTGGCGTAAACTAAACTCACTCACTCACTCACTCACTCACTCACTCACTAACTCACTCACTCACTCACACTCACTCACTCATATGATAAGCAGTTGCTGCTGCTGCTGCCGCTGTATTCTTCATTCCTCTGGTTCTTTGAGACAATGGGCTCTGAGTGATGCTGAGACAACTATTCGGAAAGCCTGTCTCTTGTTTTGTGCCACAGTATTACAGATATATGACATGTAGTGTAGTCAAGACAGCAAACTCGTGAAGATCCGGGTTAGAATTGGTATTCAGTAACCCATGCTTGTCGTTAGAAGTCACTAACGGGATCGGGTAGTCAGGCTCGCTGACTTGGTTGACACATGTCATCGTTTCACAGTTGCGTAGATCGATGCTCCTGCTGTTGATCACTGGATTATCTGGTCCAGACTCAATTATTCACAGACCTCTGCCATAGAGCAGGAATATTGCTGAGTGCAGAGTTTAACAACAACCAAATCTAAGTATTTTATGTCATGTCGTTTACACATGAGTGTGCAGCTACAATGGATGGTCTGATTGCCATACTACTTTCCCTTCAGGCTGTCTATGTCAGTGAGAGCAGTTACCTCCCCTGCCAGCTTACACTACACATCACTCAGGTAATTATGTTTGTTGTTCTTGTAAACGTGTACAATATTATATTATAGAGTGCTGTCATTCATAAAAAAAATTCTCGTACGACAGGTTTGTTTTTGGTTCTGCCACATGCCATCGTAGCCAAAAACCATAACATGAAAAGCATAACATTCTTGTATTTGTTGTGGGTCTGTGAATGATTTTTCAGACTGTAAAGTTGTGTCGGTAGGATTTCTGACACATGTTTCACATATCGAGGCATGTTGTCATGATAAAATATTCTGAGTTCCAATATAATCAGAATCTGAGAGTTTCTTTGAGACCCCCGTGAAGATCCAGGTTAGGATTGGTCTTCATCAGCCCATGCTTGTCAAAAGAGGCGACTAACAGGATCAGGTGGTCAGGCTCGCTGACTTGATTGACACATGTCATTGTATCCCAATTGCGTAGCTTGATGCTCATGCTGTTGATCACTGGATTGTTTGGTCCAGACTCGATTATTTACAGACGTCTGCCATAGAGCTGGAATATTGCTGAATGCGGCATTAAACACCAACCAACCATCCTTCCTTGCGCCTGAGGGGCGATGGGGTAGCCTAGTGGTTAAAGCGTTCGCTCGCCACGCCGAACACCCGGGTTCGAATCCCCACATGGGTACAATTTGTGAAGCCCATTTCTGGTGTCCCCCGCCGTGATGTTGCTGGAATATTGCTTAAAGCGGCGTAAAACCAAATTCAGTCAGTCTGTCAGTCCTTGCGCCTGTGGAATCTCATGCAATAGCAATGATTTGACCCTTGTAGACCTGTGTATAAAAGTGCCTTGGTCTGGGAGCGGCCATTTATTGTGTTGGGAAATCGTATTACCGTGCCATAATGTCCCCTGTTGCTGCGGTGCAGGGAGTGAGGGGAACTCAGTGCAGTGCTGCTGTCTCCGATCTGTGCAGACATCTCCCACTTGATGTGTGCACATATCCGCATTGCTTCATATTCATCCAAAGGAGCCACTAAATATAGCTGTGACTCTCACTGTTGACAGTCTGACACAAGATCTGTACAGCACTTAGCCTTATCTCAGTGTGCAGTCACCACAGTATCCGGTATTGCTGATACTTGTATTGGGCTCGCCATCAAAACTACCATATTCAAACTGAAATAACTTCAAAATAGTAATGAGTGAGTGAGTGGGGTTTTAGTGATATTCCTGTTATATCATGCAGAGGACACCAAATATGGACTTCATATATTGTATGGAAGTCGTACAACTGGTAGTCTAGACTGCGGGCTTTGTGTACCCCTCTGATAGGTGTTAATTGGCATGGCTCCCACAGCCGAAAGCTATGATTACACAATGCCATTTAGAAAGTGGTCAAATGTAACATATGTTATATTTGGGATTACACTTTCTTAGTAAAGTACAAATTCTAGTACTTTTTTTGAGTTGAGCCCCATCCGGGATTCGAACCCACACCCTCAGAGTCAGGCACCTAATCGCCAGCACACAAAGTCAGCCGCCTAACCCGCTCCGCTACCGCGACTTCCACAAAAATGGAAGTCGGACAACTGGTAGTCTAGACTGCGGGCTTTGTGTATCCCTCTGATAGGTGGGTGCATTTTTGTTATTTTTCCTTATCCTGACTCATGCTCTTTTGCTTGTCTTCTTCTTCTTGCGAACATAGTGGAACACTTGTATCTCCTTATTTGAAGCTCCCTTCAAAATAAAATCACTAATTGGTACTCACCACGAGTTGCTCCCCTTTGTCTCCCCTGGCGGGAAAGGTGTCGCCACCCTCTGGCCATGTGCTCCACTCTCTCCTTCTTCGCCCAGTGAGCAGGATGTGAGAGCGCCTTGTGTCTCCTTACACACATATCCTTTGATAATCTCTTAGTTTTTACCTCTCATAGGTTACTATAGAGGTATAGCTAGTATCCTTTACTATTTGTATTGATTAATTATCGATTTCTACTGTTTATTCACGTGTATTCGTGGATTGTTCAGCTAGCTTTTACGCTCATGAAAATCTGTAACGATTTGTAGATTACGCTTTTCTGCCTCCGATCCACATGTAATATGCCCTAGTTGTTCTACCGTGCGTTTAATTCACGTTGCAGTTACTGCATTAATTTATCTCATTCTGCATTTAATAAATATCATCTTTGCGCTCTTAAGGCGTGCTGCAGATAGATCACGCAAACAAGGGCAAAACATGGCAGAGAGTCCAGATATTCCATCCAGTCAGCTGCTAGCGATCGACCCTCTCCCGCCTGGTGTTCTGCTAGAGACCCTGCGGCAGAGAGGAACGTGGGACGCAGTCCGTTACCTCGAAGAAACGACCGGCCTCCCCAGACATCCCGTCATTGCAGACTAAGTCTAAGAGGGCCTCATCGTCGTCTCAACGCAGATTGAGGACACCCAGGGCAGCGCAGACTTCCAAAGGGAAATCTACGAAGACAGCAAGAACTTTCTCAGCCGAGATCGTTCCAGCAGCAGAGTTGGGCCTCTACGATGATCAGCCGATAATCATCCCCGACTTACGGCAGAAGAAGCGACCGGTGTCAGCGACTGTGACTTCTGCAGAGATCTCCATGCAGCCTGATGCCTCTACACCGACGCCAGACGCCATTGATGTGAACCCATCGCAGAAAAGACGCCGGCGACTTCGTCACAGATCATCCCAGAAGACATGATGCGGCAGATTATGAACATCATGGAGGACCACTACAAACTGCGCAAGCAGGGTCCGAGCCTTCGCGAAGGCTCCAACGTAGACAGCACCCCAGAGGCACCCCCCGTCAACGTAGCAGCCAAGACGATGTCACCTTTCGCGAAGGAAGTCCCCGCACCACCTTGACGAAGGACCTAGATGTACAGCCTTCAGCGAAGGCCTTCGCTGGCGGGGAGAGATCATCACCATCTTCGATTTCATCTCTAGATATGGACTCAGACCATCAGACATCACGGAAGCCTTCGCGAAGGTCATATCATCGATCCCCGGACCGGACGCTAGAATGAAGCCGGCTGAAGGCATTCGCTGGAAGGACATATGATTCCAGATCTTCATCGCCTAGAAGAACATCGAGGGACTGCCGAAGAGCTTCGCGAAGCTATCAACATTCACCTCACAAGTCTCCGAGAAGATCATCCCATAGACGATCTCCACTCCGTTCATCACCAGGTCGATCACCCATCAGATCTCCACATAGAGCGGCGCACAAGTCAACTAGATCGCCACAAACCTCATCAGATATACAGACAGCTACACGCAGTCCCGAAGAGCATCTACAATTTATTAATGATGATGGTTTTGAGGATGATGGAGGAATCATATTTTCTGATGCAGATACAGTATTGGATGGTCAATAACCTAGATCTCACATCACCATCTAAAAGTGGCAATACAGCTCAGACGTATTTGATGAAGGAAGATGATCCAGATGCAATCACTCTACCCCCGATCGACCCGATTGCGGCAGTGCCACAGAATCTAGATGCAGCTTTCCAGAAAGCTACGAAAGTTCAGATACCACATCTGCCCAACTTTCAAGCCAAGAAGTTCTCCACGCATAACATGGACTCCTTCTACAAGGCCCAGGACATCGATGAGAATTATAAGATCATCAGCGATGTAAAGAACAAGATTTACAAGATGGATGATCGCAAGTTGGCTCATATAGAAACCATGACGAGACGTATGTTCTTTGGGTTAAATAGATCTAGGACGATCAATGAGACTCTTATTACTAGATTCCGGATTCCAATGCACGGAAGATGATAGAATGATTTATTCTGCCTTACTTATGCAAAAGAAAGATCAGCAGTTTTTAACGGATCATCTTACATCTGTTTCAGCAGCACTGACCTTAGCTCGTCGTCAAGGCCTCCTCGCCTCCTGTAATTGGGGGGAGAACTTTACAGCCCCACTTTATACAGCCCCGTGGTCGACAACATCCATCTTTGACGGAGAAATCGACAAAGTCGCCAAGGAAGTCTCTAAGGATTCCAGGGAAGTCCTTATGATTAGATCCATGGACACACTAGCCAGCGTCATTCGTCAGACTTCACAAAGATACTCAGGCAGATCTAAGTTCACGGGCCTACAAAGAGCAAGAGACAGGAAGATAGCCAGCTCTAGAGGTAAAGATTCTTTTCGTCGCCCATATGGCAACTATAGAGGAGGATCAGGAAGAGGCAGGACACCCAGAGGTTCCCGCAATTATAGACGCTGAAACACAGGTTCGGAACGACTGGAGTCTTCCACCCCCAGCCGTTCCAGTACAACCAGCTCAAGTGGGTGGACGCCTCCAACTACACTGGGTAAACTGGGGAATACTGCAAGACCCTTACGTCTCCAACATTCTTCAACACGGATTTCGTATCCCTCTACAGGCCAAGCCTCCGCTGACAATCAAACCCCCCAAGTTCGATTTACATAAGCGTTAACAACTACCAAAGATAAAAGAGGCTGTTTCATCACTCCTATCCAAACAGGCCATAGAAGTAATAGATCAAGCAAACGCCGAACCAGGTTTCTACTCCCCAGTTTTCCTAGTTCCCAAGAAAAACTCCACGGAGAAATACAGACTCATCTACAACATGAGCTTTTTCAACAAGAACTATCTACGAAACCACCGGTTTCGCGCATGATACATTTACCTCAGTTACGCCAGATGATTCGGTCCTATGGACTACATGGGCAGCATAGATCTACAGGATGCCTACTTGCACATCCCCATTCATCCCGATTCCAGGAAATACCCTACGATTTACTCTAGAAGGGCTACATTACCAGTGGAAAGTACTCCCATTCGAATATCATCAGCCCCTGGCTATTCACGAGGATAACGAAACCGATTATCAAATTTCTACATCGTCAAGGGCTACGCAGTGCGCGTTTTACCTCGACGACGGGATACAAGTAGATCAAGATCCACTCGCGTCTCAAACTACAGTTAAATTACATCATAAAGCTACTAACACAACTAGGTTGGTTAGTAAACTTACATAAGTCGGACCTAGTACCATCGCAAGACCTACAGTTCCTAGGTATTCGATTCATCACAAATCGCAACCGTATTATGGTACCAGAAGACCGTTGGCTCAAGATACAACAGACCATTCCACCAGCTCTACTCTCTCCGTTACCACTGCGACAATGGCAGAGCCTACTAGGTCTTCTCACATCAGCCCAAGACATGACTGTCACAGGCAGATTACAGTTACGTCCCCTACAGGTCCTCATCAACGCACATCTCAACGATGTACAACCATTCAGTCTACCGAAACATCTCAGACCACATCTACTATGGTGGACCAAGAAATCGAATGTCTGCGAAGGGATTTGTTTAGCAGAGCAGGAATACAAAACCCATCTGTATGTAGACGCGTCACTCCAAGGTTGGGGAGCTCATCTCACCAACCACACGATATCAGGGTTATGGAATCAGCAAGAATGCAAACTCCATATAAACAGTCTAGAAATGAAAGCTGTAATCAACGCCATTCTACATTGGAGCACATTTCTACAAAATGCGCGCCTAATGATCCATACGACAGTGGCGTTCTACATAAACAAGCAAGGCTCAACGAGATCGATGAACCTTTTGAACCTAAGTTTTCAACTGTTCGATTTAATACAAGATCTAAATCTACATGTCAGAGCAGTGCATTCCGGAGCCAGAAATATACTAGCAGACGCTCTCTCTCGGCCTCATCTACCATCACCGACAGAGTGGATGATCAACAGGGAAATTTTTGCACAGATAATCAAGCAATTAGGAGCGCCGCTAATAGACCTATTCGCCACGCGATTCAACAATCAGCTACCGACATTCGTGGTCACCAGTCCCAGACCCCAAGCTTGGGCAACGGACTCTAAGTCTATCATGGAAGGCCTCAACGCGTGCTGCGTTTTCGCCGCCAGCAATAATACCTCAAGTATTACAGAAAATCAGACAAACACAGAGCCTACAACTCACTTTGGTCGCTACCTACTGGTCGGCCAGAAACGGTTTCCCATACTAATTCAAGAAATCGGTCAACCAACACTGGAGCTACCCAAGCGCTAAACCTGTTAATTCATCCTCACACCAAACAAGTGCACGGAAACCCAGCAATGTTCCAACTACACGTATGGACTGTATACAAATGTGTTTAAACAAGAGAGGATATTCTGCCAGGGCGGCAAAAGCAGTCACGCTTGTTTTACGTTACTCAACTCAGAACTTGTACGACACGACAAGTGGCACAGTTTTCAAAATTATGCAACAAAGAAAGGGTTTACAGCAAGAGAGGCTTCACAACCTCAAGTGGCAGACTATTTGTGTTACCTACGCCAAAACAAACATTTAAAAGGTTCAACGATATCAACATATCTTGCCGCTTTTAGCTCTGTAATCACCATGAGAACGGGTGTCAAATTGACAAGATCTCCAGAGTTACTGGCCTTACTACGAGCTTTCGATTGGAGGACCAAAAGCGAAGTTCCACTTCCAGCTTGGGATCTGAATGTAGTGTTACAACACCTCACGAAAGTGAGGTCTATGAACCTTGGAATCGACAAACTTTGAATTTCTCTCACAGAAAACATTGTTTCTGCTATCGCTAGCCACAGCAGCAAGAATGTCTGAAATTCACGCCTGGATTACGAGAGGATACAGTTTGATGACAATCATAACACAGCGCACTCCTCGGATTAAGATGGGATTTCATCGCGAAAAATCAACTGCCAGGTCAACCAGACAGATTATTCCACATCCCGCGCTTATCCTCTATTCTCGGATCACAAGATACACAAGACCTATCACTGTGTCCGTAAGAGCCAAAGTTTATTTACTTAATTTATCCAAAACAAGGAGAAGATTTCTCAAACGCTTATTCATCCCATTATCGCCTACTTAATCAAACAGAAGTGTCACGGACCACAATATCTATTTGGATAAGGACTGTCATTCTCCGTGCCTACAAGGCAGCAGGCTTGGACCCACCAACAGCATCAAATCCACATGAGATCAGGGCACTGGCCTCTACCCTCGCCTCTACACGGTAACTGTTCCTTGAACACGATTATGGAAGGATGCTATTGGAAATCTAACATGGTATTTGCTAATCACTACCTAAGAGACATCACTACAGAAGATGTCTCTGGCATTCACCATTTCGACCACTGGTCCTCGCCAGCAACTGACAGTCCCTCAGAGAGGCTTAAAATATTATCCTCACAAGATTAATATGTATTTTATACATACTCATCTAGCTTATAACTCTACGGAGTTTTAGGGCTATGTATATATGTTCAGCTTAAGTATTCAACCTTAAGCATATACTTTGATATAGTCAATTTCAGTGCCTCTATCAGAGTCACCTATATATATATATATATAATTTATATGTATTGTTCAATATATTCATAATGTAATTCCCCTTTAATGGCTTTATATAACCTATGGTTTTCTTTATACAGGAAACATCCTAAATCTAAGCCTTCATGAAGTTCCGTGAGGGGATATTACAGTATATCTATACAAAATCACTAATTATAAATCCAAAGTATTCTGTTACCCACCTCCGCTCTGTGAGGATGCTACAAGCAAAAGAGCATGAGTCAGGATAAGGAAAAATATGTAATTTTTAGAGTAAAATTGATATTTTATACTTATCCTGACTCATGAGGTTAGCCCTCCCATCCTCCCCACATAACACTTTGGATTTCCCTGTAAATTCAAGTGTTGGGCTCGCTAAATCAGGAGAGAGTGGAGCACATGGCCAGAGGGTGGCTTACACCTTTCCCCGCCAGGGGAGACAAAGGGGAGCAACTCGTGGTGAGTACCAATTAGTGATTTTATTTTGAAGGGAGCTTCAAATAAGGAGATACAAGTGTTCCACTATGTTCGCAAGAAGAAGAAGACAAGCAAAAGAGCATGAGTCAGGATAAGTATAAAATATCAATTTTACTCTAAAAATGAAATTCAGAACCTGAGGAAATCTAGACTTGCTTCATTTAGGGCTTTAGCATTGCAGGGAGGGCTAGGCAGAAGGAAAATAATATGGTTCAGGGACTGTGCATTCTCTTCCCACAGAGGTTACTTGTCATATCTTCCTACAAACCTCTGTTCTAATACGGCCATATTTCCCGGTTCTCGTAAAATCCCCTAGCGGCAAAAGATCGCAACACGAATTATCTCCCTTCTTTCTATCCAATCAGAACACGTGTTACATCGACTTAGATTCAACTTGACTAACACAAGCAAATGTGGGGCCACAAATATCCCCCATCTGCCGGGGACTTGTGTTGATGTTACACACAAGACGTTTAATGGCTAGCTTGTCCGTTGTCAACGAGGGCAATGGAGACGCCACTGATCCGCCATAACATGACTGAGTTCTGTCTAGAAGAAACGTTTGCGCATCGCGCAGGGGAAGAAGTTTAGTTTTCTCGAAGCATACGGAAATTACCGAGGCCTTGCGAATGATCACTTTTGAAACAACGACGCTGATTGCACAACTAAATCTGATTGCCTCCAATCACAAGTCTTGAACGCTCACACCATGAAAGGGCCGTATTAGAACAGAGGTTACGTAGGAAAATATGACAGGAGTAACCTCTGTGGGAAGAGAATGGGGACTGTGAGACTGACTAAATAAATACTTTAGTCTCCAGTTATGTAAAACATTGCTATACTGAGGTTACTTACCTTGAAATCATATAATGTGAGATTAAAATATTTTTATAGTATCTGGCTACATTATTATTCTGAATTACAAAATGCCACCATCAACATGCCAAGTTCTGTTTTCAGTGCGTCCTCACCCTGCAATCCTGTGGTACGGAAGACGACCTCCTCTGCAACCTCATCTTACACCCACTACTAGCCGTCTCAATACTGGTATGTATTTTGTGGTCGTGTTGACTCCAGGGTAGGACAGGTCCATAGAATGCCCTGCTGGAAGTAAGATGACTTAAAAGAGAATTAGTTTATCACATTGTGGCCGGACTCCTTATGTGTCAACTTACTCTGATGGAGGGTTGTTGCTTGTGTTTCAGACTCTATTATGTAAAGATAAAGTCAAACTCTATTGTCACAAAGCTGGAATAGGCTGTTTGTGTTTGACTTTCTTTATCTGATGTCTGTTCAAGTTTGGATAGTCTGATGATTTAAATAGAGTATCATTCATTGTGTAGTGTTGATAGGTCAGATATTTACAAGTATATTCAAATCTATGCACAATGTTAATACATGATACACTTAATAGAAGTCCCATGAAGATGCTGGGGTAGAATAGGTCTTCAGCAACCCATGTGCTTGCCATAAAAGGCGACTATGCTTGTCGTAAGAGGCGCGACTAACGGGATCGGGTGGTCAGGCTCGCTGACTTGGTTGACACATGTCTTCGGTTCCCAATTGCACAGATCGATGCTCATGCTGTTGATCACTGGATTGTCTGGTCCAGACTCAATTATTTACAGACCGCTGCCATAGAGCAGGAATATTGCTGAGTGCGGCGTTAAACTAAACTCACTCACTCACTCACTTAAAAGAAACCAAGTCACTAAACCGCAGACCCACATACTCAGTCACTCAAAAAATCACTGCCTGCCATACACTTAAAATCTAACCCAGATTCACTCACTCACTCACTCAACCACCATGTTATCTATTTATTCATTTAACCATTGACATTCATTGAAGACTCCACATCACTCACTCACTAACTCACTCACTCACTCTGCCAGGTACACTGGACAACCATCACGTCAGTGCTCCATGCAAGCGGAGTGAAGGGAGACAACTCTGTCTTTGCTGCCTACTTCAGTACTGTAGCCTGGACAGAAAAGTGAGTACCTGAATCTGATATGTTACTCCAGAACCTTCTGCCATATATTAGCTCCCAATCCAGAATCCCTAAAACCAGTAGTGGCAACATTTTTCTGTTTTATTCCTGAGATGTTCATATGTCAAAAAGTGACACATGTATTTAATCCTACAATATATACAATTGACCATTATTTTATCATGGCTGACTTTTTGCTGAAAAGCATGGCTCCTCATCTTCGCCCTGGTATGGTTATTCCCACGCTAAACTGTTCAGTGAGAGAACGGTATAAAAACAATGATTTAACCATATTTAACTCAACATCTTTAACTGACTCGCTTGTCTTTGCACTATCTCACAAGCAGTCATGTCAATCCCAGCAACTGATTCTTACTTGCTGAACCAAAAGTGTTCCAGTTGTCTAAAGTCATCTAGAGTTACATCCCTTTATCATGCCAACAGAAACCTACTGTCTTGTGTTTGAATTCCCGATCTGAAATCTGTATTACTTAGTTCCACATTAAGCTGGCTCGCCTCGAAATACCTGAAAGGAACCGTAAGAAAAACCTGACACACTCGCTCACTGAAGAGTCAATTCAGGCTGAAACTGTGGGATTAGCAGGTGAAATAAGTACAAAGTTTAGTATTTCAACATTATACATGAAACTAACATTATTTCAATTATCTTTTATATGATTTTATAAAAACAGTTATGCTCAAGTATACAGACAAATTCACTCGGATATCTGAATACATTGGCAGTTGGAAACCACGTCCTTGTTAAAAACGTCTTATCAGTCCTAGTCAGATGGGATTGCCTCAGTCTGGGCACAGTGGCCAACAAGAATCAATGAAAAGAGGAAATATGATTTGTAGCTTAAGCTTGATAATTAGGCTTGCAACAATTACAAGGTTTATTAAAAAATATGAAAAGAATTTTGGTTAAATGACTTTGCGTGTTCATCCTTGAAACAAGAAAAATGTCAGATCCTGATCATAAACATAAATAAATTTTGGATAATCGTGACGTTCACTGTATAAAACACTAACTCTAAAATATTTGTAGATCATAGTCCAATGTTATTTCAGTATAGCGCCTTTGAACAGCATATTGGAGTGATACATCAGGGCGAGAATTTATGGATGTCAACTTCTTTATTTCGAGTACCCTTGAAGGTCCGGGTTAGAATAAACCTTCAGTAACCCATGCTTGTCGTAAGAGACGACTAACGGGATCGGGTGGTCAGGCTTGATGGCTTAGTTGATACATGTCATCAGTTCCCAATTGCGCAGGTCGATGCTCATGCTGTTGATCACTGGATTGTCTGGTCCAGACTCGATTATTTACAGACCGCCGTCATATAGCTGGAATATTGCTGAGTGCAGCATAAAAATAAACTCACTCACTCACTGGCTCTTTATTTTGAGAGATTTTCAAAGAGAGTTCATTCACCTGATGATGGAGAAACAATATACTCCGAAACGTCATGTCCCGCAAAATAAAGAAGTTGACATCCATAAATTGTCTCCTTTAATTTCTGGATTAATTTCAGTATGTGCAATGCTTGTTTTATGTGACAGGCATCTGAAATCTACGTACTTGTATTAGATGTGAATGAACTGTACAACAACAGCGAACTGATGAAAGATCAACTAGTTCCTGCATCTTTTGAAGTACACATACTTGTGTTTACCAACTTGTGTTTACAGCTCCTAATTAGACTAATCCATGTGAAATTGTAAGATGTGTGTATGTTTTCGCCCTGGACTTTTTAAAGTGGTCCAGCACTTGCTGTGCTTTGAAAGGAGAGAAACGGAAACCTGAATTAGCCATTTCCACTTAAAGAATTTCAAGAAGTTTGTGATAGCGTACACCAAGTACCTTTATTTATTGCTTCAAGTGACCAGAGTTTGTTATCACCGAATAAACTCAGATGAACATGTTTTGTAAGATTTGCACTTTATGATCACCCTTTTAATATGCTGTGATGTGCTGGAAATATTGTCAAGTGGTAAAGTTCTGAACATAGATTTAATCAAATGTCGGCTGAGTGTGCAGTGTGCTTTTTCAGAAGGATTTAAAGAATGAATATTTATAGAATAATCCTTGGAATATCTTTAACAAAAACAAACTTTCATCTGTGCCAGGTTAATTTCATACATACATACATACAAACATTTGTATAGCGCCGATATCAAGTACAACTGCTCAAAGGCACTTTGTTTTCCCTCGATCATTGGATATTCATCACAAAAGCACATCATATTTTTCAATCTCAACTCCCTGGGGAGCATACAACTCTTGCTACCTACTAGGCGCACCGAGTTAATGTGGCTTTTCCATCCTTACGAGGTACCTATTGACAGCTGGATGGACTGGGACACATAGTCACAGCACTTTGTCCAACTTTACTGCACGTTGCTGTACCCGCAACTAGGAGTTTGCATGTATTCCTGTGGCCACCATCTGGTCATATACCAACACATTTGTGGGTTCTTGTAAGTGCACAGGGTTGTGTACTGTAAACTAGGAGTTGTGACAACACTGAAAGAGTCTGCACACAAAGTTGACTCCAAGGTTTTTTACACCCGGTCACAGGTGGGCTCGATCCCGGCACATCCAAGCTCGCTGGATTACTAGCCTGGCGCCTTAGCCAGCTTGCCCACCGCAGCATTATAACAGCAACATAACAAGTGTCTCTTTACTTGGTTTGTGGATCTGAAGACACTGTAATTTAGAGAAAGGATAAAAAGAAGAAATCAATGTTTGTTAAAAAAAAATCAATTTTGCTATATTCCTGCAGATTTCAGTTAGTGGCATACATTATATGTACCAAATTACATTTCCTGAAAATGAAATACCGATGACTTTCCCAGAGAGTTCATTTAAGTCTGGTATCAAATGTGTTCATTTTGCTTTCAGATGTATTGAGACACAGGCCTTCTGTCCCTGCATTGCTCCAACCTGGTTATGTGGGGCCGCGCTCTTCTCACTGGGACTGCGTGGCCAGGGTAACATGAAAGCTGTGACTGGTGTGCTGTGCCAGTCCAGTGCCGACCAAGAGGTGAGAGTGAGTCTTAGTTGTTGGTGTGATTCAGTGTGTGTAAGTTCCACCCCACCCTTAACAGCACAGCAGGCTCTACTCTCCCACTCAGATACAACTGTAGTATAAATGTTGATATCAGAGCAGACTCCATTCTCATCCAGATACCACTGTAATAATGTTGACAACAGCACAATGGAATCCACTCTCTCACTCAGATGCAACTGTAATACTGTTCAATATGGAACACGTTTTTATGGATAACAACTTCTTTATTTCGGGAGTGCGACGTTTCGATACAGATTCTTGTACCGTTGTCTTGTACCATTGTCAAGCAAGACTACTGCTTGACAACGGTACAAGAATCTGTATCGAAACGTCGCACTCACGAAATAAAGAAGTTGTTATCCATAAAAACGTGTTCCATATTGTACGTCTCAACTTCTAAAAATGCCACTTAAACAAGTTATGTTATAATGTTGACAACAGCACAATGGATTCGATTCCACTCTCTCACTCAGATGTAACTGTAATAATGTTGACATCACATCAGACTGTTCTCTCCCACTCAGATACAACTGTAATAATGTTGACATCACAGACTGTTATCTCCCAGTCAGACAAGACTCCAATAAGACTTTTTTGTCGACATTGTATTTCCTTCTGGGTTATTTTTCTTGTACTCTTCTGCAACACACAGACATAAGACTTAAACATTGGTGGGAGTTCTCCCAGTCTCCGAAGGTTAATAGAGTTTAGTCTTTACATCTTCTGGCCACATTTTTCACTCATCTTCTGAGGAGGTGAGGTAAGACAGTGCATGATCAAACAGCTCGATTTCTCCCACACACTCATCAAGCAAAGCCTGTTTACATTACCTCGATGATAATTTACAACTCTTCAACCTGTGCTGAAGTACACAGCTAATCAACATTGAACATCTACATTTAAAAGAAATTTCTCATTGTATCGCATTATAATTTTTAGGAAGTATTAGCTTAATTAAATGAGATATATGTTTGCTGCTAAGTACTCACTTCTCTGCAGGGGATGTAATATCAATATTCAAGCCCTGTTAAAGTGATAGATTAACACCAGTCGCCAAAGATCATCTCTTTTTATAATTTGTTTTTTACATGTGTTACTAATGAAACTAATGCTACACGTGATATTTTGTCTTGTTAATAAAACATAAGGCTTCAAGTTTGAAAAATGATCAGTTCAACTGGTTCAATAGTATGAATGGCCTTTAGGAAGTTAGTTTGAGTGAAAAATGTTAGAAAAGTGTTTAACTGATCTTTGAGGATCGTGGTTTTTGGGAAGCTAAACAAACTTTAGGTTTCATAACCAAAACCTGAGCTGAATTTGTGTAACTGATTACTTTTTCATTCAAAAAGGAAGACGGGTCAATTGTGCTGAGGATATTGAGTGACTGCAGGGAAAGAAACCTTTCAAAATATCCCACTAGACCACAGGACCATTGAGTGGACAATAATTAGTGGTCCTGTCTGTACTTCACTGGTCCAAAGGGCGGTGGGGTAGCCTAGTGGTTAAAGTGTTTGCTCGTCACGCCGAAGACCCAGGTTCGAATCCCCACATGGGTACATTGTGTGAAGCCCATTTCTGGTGTCCCCCGCCGAGATGTTGCTGGATCATTGCTAAAAGCGGCGTAAAACCAAACTCAGTCAGTCAGTCACTGGTCCAAAACAACATTCAAAGATTTATTTAACTATCGATACAAAATTCACTGGCCACCAGAACCACTGCAAACGTTTCATTTAGTGGTCCTGATGAATTTTTACTAGCCAGGGACCACAGGGCCAGCGTAAATTTCACACAGTTTAAATCGCTTTCTTAGAATTCTGGTTTGGATTTCAAAGATTTTGCCTGAAAAATTAAAAATCAAAACTTAAATTCAGGTGTCCTATATGGATATTGAAAACTGCTATGTTCCATGTAGGTGGATGTTTCCTTTGATGTTGGTGTGAGGGGAAGGTGTGTGTAGCTGAGGGGACCTGCACCGACTTCCATGTGGTGCTGGTTACGCTGAGATGGAACTGTTTCCCTAATTACCACAAACATGTTCTACAAACTGGCAAACATTATTCAATTTATTTTGTAAACAAATGTAACTTTGACTATGTTGGCTTTAAAGTGTATCAAGCATGGTCGGGAGGGAAAAGGTGACTGATCGTTAACACATGTTTTCAGGGTTGGATCCGGTAAAGTGGATATTCTGAAACGTTTTCTAAGAACAATTCTTTGATGCCTTCAATATAAATTTGTCATTCTGGGTACACATTCAGAGTTTGAATGTTTTCAATAAAGTTTAAATGGATTAAATAAATGAAATCCATCAAGATAAATCTGCTATTTTTCACACATCAATTAATGTTTGTTCCAAAATTTCAGATGTTAGTCCATTATATAATTCAATAGTGATTATATATTGGACAAATAAAATGCTAAAGTAAATTTATTTGATGACATCTGAAAGGGTATTTTCTAAAATTTTCCATAAATTTCATTATTCTACTTTTGCATTTTCTATGAAAACAAGGAATATCTAACATTGTAGTTATGGATATATTGACCAGAGGCCCAGATAAGCTGCGTTTCCGGGTAAAATGCGCATAGAAAATTTCCAATTACGCATTGAAAAATAATTGTTGCGTACCAATTACGCATTTAAAATATTAGATACGCAAAAAGTTTAAAACAAATGCGTACAGAATATATTTATAAAAAGAGCTTGCATAATGAAAAAGACATCGATTGATATCAAGTTGTACTGTTAGTATAGGACTAATGTTGTACTGTCAGTATAGGATGAGTGATTTTTTATGAAATCATTTCCATTATATTTAAGTTGGTTTTGATTAGGTATGACATGAGGCAGAACATACCTGCTTAGTAAACTTACTCAATGATATAATATTTAGGTGAGTAAAATGACTGAAATACGCACATATTTGAAAGCAGTGGGTAACGGAAAATGAAATACCCACTCAACAGTCATAATACCCACTCCAAAAATATACAGTGGGTACAGTACCCACATGAGCTAAATCTTATCTGGAGCTCTGTATTGACTTTTCATCTAAGTGAACAGTAATTCACTCAAGATATAATGTTGATTACACACCTATATGTTTCAATTTTTTCATTAAAAAAAAATGTTTCATTGATTAATAGGAATGTGTGTGAAAGCACTACTTTGACGAAGACATCAGGCTCTGGATACAACCGTGCCTGTGACGCAGACGTCACTAGGATTTTAATTGTTTAGAAATGTGTTTGATTGAGAGACAGCCATGTGAGTTGTGTGGAAAATGTCATGTAGTAGAAGTGGAGCTGCTCCCTGTGTGAGGATCAAGGGGGAGGGGGGAGAGGGCAGGGGGGACAGCTAATGAGGGTGTACAGGAAGACAGCTGGTGAGGAAGGACAAGCCATCAGGGCTTGTGCTTACTAACCTCCACAGGATCTTGCATCATTGCATCGACTCTCTGTGGTCAGGTCGAGGTAAATTAGTTCCTGTATAGTAATGTCTGCCATTACAATTTTGATTTATACAGTAAGATGAATTCAGATATAGTTGAATATATTGTAAGATTTGTCCCATTTTGACTGGTGTTGAAATACATTCGCAGATCCAGAGGTGGGTGTGCTCGCATGCATGCGCACACACACACACACACACACACACACACACACCACCCCCTTTCTCAAAACTCTGTATCCGCCCCTGAAATAGCTGTACTGGTAAATAAGTATTCCTCTTTGTCACTAAGTACAATATTGCCTGTTTCAAAGTTAATGTAAATTTTGTGTGTACATTGTTAAGAAATATAACAAAGCTGGAATTTTGACAAGCCTAGATATGAGAAACTGCTTTCAGTGAACAAAACTTTTGCATGAAAGTTTGTAGTTATACTGTATGTAAAGGTGATTTCTAATTATAACAAGCTGTTGTTTGGAACTCTGCTACATCCACACTGGAGGAAGGGATGGTGTATTTTCATTGTTACTGCCATCAGGGAACACTTGGCATGTTGTACGAGATGACTAGTGTGGACTGGGTGGTTACAATGTGTGTCGACTGTGGATCAGGTGGAGGGCATCCATGGTGCTTGTACAGTGACTTGGCTATCTGATCATATGTACCTAGTAGTGGTGTTCCCGATTAATTGAAATAATCGAAGATTGGTGACAGTGACCAAACAACCAAGCAATCGATCACATTTTCTCATAATCGAACACAAGCGATTTTGGAACTACTGTATTTGTGTTTGAAACATTTGACAATGAAACATGTCTAAGTTGTTAGGGCCTGAAAACTTGTTTAATTCTCAGAAAACTCACTTCACTTACTGAAAGTCATGACCTAATATGTCTTGAAGACTCCAGGAAGTTTATGTACAGGAAATTTCGTCATCACTTTAAAGTAGCAAGTTCCATCATGTTATACTTATCTGCAATAACAACCTGAATTGGAAAATCTGAAAAATACCGCTAACCAATTTTTTTTATGATTGCTCATTGGTAATGAACCAGTCATAAATTGTTAGATTTCAACCAATTCCCAACACTAGTACTTAGCATCCCTTGCTTGTCATCAGCCGGCTGAAATAGGAATCACAGTCTGATTTGACCAAATGTGTTTTTTGTGTCTATTGTGTTTGTTGACATGGCATGGAACATCGCTTGTGTTTTCGAACCACGTTTTGCCTGCCCCGGTCTGATTATTGATGCTTCTGAGATGAGGATATTGTTGAATGTGGCTTGAAAAGACATTAGTAGACGATCACCCCAGTACCATATGCTTGCCGTTGGAGATAGGGGCCTGTGGGACTGGTGGTTTACAAACCACGGAAACACTAAAGAGGCCATTTGTAGAGCTATGCTCAGGGATTTAAAGGATGCGAATTCCTGCGTCCTATACTCATAAAAATTGACAATGGACGCAACTAAATTTATTAGAGCGTCCACAGGGATGCAGAAAAAGTCCCAATACTTTTTTGTAAAAAATCCAATCAAGTAACAATAGGTTATCACTGAGTTTGCTACCAGCTGGGTTATGGTAGTATTTGCAATTTAATTACTGTAACAATTAATGTGATGATCATGATACACAATACAATAACAGTATCAATAATAATATATAATTGTCTGGGACCCCCTTTTTGTTGTCCAGGACCCCTGAAAAATAAGAGTATGAGTCCCAGGGACCCTCAAATGCAGGACTCAAGGTAAAGCCCTGTGTGCTTTCTTCTCCCCAGGTGCTGGCTGCCTACTCCGAGCTGAGCTTGCTGTTCCTGGCTGCTGCATATACACACACTGAGATGGAGAAACAGGTGCTCGGTCCATCCACCCAGCTATCTAGCTATCCAGCCATCTACCAATCTTTCCATCCAACCACCAACCCATCCAACCACAATCACATCACATACCTCTCTTCTCATCTCTTCTCCTCTCTTGACATCACTTCTCACCTCACCTTATTATGCTTCTCACCTCACTTCTCCTCTGTTCTCACCTCACTTCACTTCTCCTCTCTTTTCACCTCACCTCTCTCTCTCACCTCACCTCGCTTCTCTGTTCTCACCTCTCCTCTGTTCTCACCTCACTTCACTTCTACTCACTTTTCACCTCACCTCACTTCTCTGTTCTCACCTCACCTTTCCTCTGTTCTCACCTCACTTCACTTCTCTCATTTCACCTCACCTCACATCTCCTCTGTTCTCACCTCACCTCACTTCTCCTCTGTTCTCACCTCTCCTCACTTCTCTGTTCTCACCTTTCCTCTGTTCTCACCTCACCTCACTTCTCTGTTCTCACCTCACTTCATTTCTACTCTCTTTTCACCTCACCCCGCTTCTCTGTTCTCACCTCTCCTCTCTTCTCACCTCACCTCGCTCCTCTGTTCTCCCCTCTTCTCTGTTCTCACCTCACTTCACTTCTCCTCTCTTCTCACCTCACCTCACTTCTCTCTTCTCACCTCACCTCGCTTCTCAATTCTCTTCTCACCTCACCTCACTTCACCTGTCTTCTCACTCACCTCTAGCTTCCACTCTTTTTACCTCACCCCTCTTCTCACCTCACCTCTCTTCTCACCTCACCTCACCTCACCTCACTTCCCTCTTCTCCTTGCTTCCCGCCTCACCTCCCATCTGTCCTCTCCTGACCTTAATTCACAACACCACACTGCAGATTAGGAACAGTCAAATTTATCTCCTAGAGGGATTTCTTGTAAAATATAATCTTGCCAATGACTTGCTGAAAAAAATAATCTAGCTTCACGTGTGCCAAAAAATAAACTGTCCACTTAACGTCTTGATACATGATGTTGGGGTTTTAAAAAAAACATTACCCTATCTTTCCTTCTTGAGAGGACAAAAAATTGCTTGTTTTTAAGGCATGACTAAAAAAATAATCTCACCGAAAAAAACTCCACCAGTGTGGTGTACGAAGCTAACTGGATCCTGAAGGAGTATTATAAGATTTGTGAAGGAAGATGTCCCAGAGAGAAGTATTAGCCCTCAAACCAAATATCTCCCATCTAAGGTTAGTGTCAGGTTTCAAGATATTAGCATTGTGTCGACAGAAGAAGTGCGAGGAAAGCAAATCCACCAACAGTGGATGGTTCCTGCAGTGGAAACACGGGGAAGTGGGGTAGTTGCTGATCACATGCTGACAAGAAAGAAGGGCTACTTTACAGGAAGAACTTGTTCTCTGTTACTTTGACAGCAGTATGGAGCTTGATCTGTTCCTGATATATCTGTCATAATATTTGTACTTACACTGGGCATGAATTCCACACCTATCTTGTTGAGATTGCTGCAGCTGGTTCCATTATGTAATATGTGTTCTATAGATATGACTGATTTCTCAGACAGGAAACTCAATCATTTCCTTAGGACATCCAGAGTGAAAATGTTGTAAATATGAGATGAAATATTATTTACATTGTTATCAGAAATGAACTATTAAAACCTGAAATGTTCTTCCTGATCGGGGCAGTTTGAACATGACGTAAATACATGTTGCAGGGCCTCATTCTGCAAAGTGATCAGGTGATGAATTCTAAGGTTTTTTAGAAGTTATGAATACACAATGCCAGTACTTCACAGATTGTTCATATATTCAGGGGTTGGGTGACTGGATGGTCATATGTTGATGACTCCGACAAATACCCACTAACCCACCCCTCACTATATCACACATGGGTACCTCGTTAGGATGAGAAAGCCGCAATGACTCGGTGCGCCTTGTGGCTGCAAGACTTGTATACTCCCCAGGGAGTTGAGATTGATAATACGATGTGCCGTTGAGATTGACATCCAATGATCGAGGGGGAAATAACAGCGCCTTGAGCATGCACTAGTTGCGTGGGTATGTGCGCTTTATAAATATCCTATGATAAATAATAATAATGGGTACAATGTTTAAGTTTGGAAGTGGTGGTTCTTGGTTTCTTTTGTGATGCTGAGATGACGAAGATAACTGTCACTCCACGAGACAATATCTCTGAGTCTGGCAAACAGCACTCATGCCAGACATTTTGTCTGACCATAATTTGTAAACCATTAAACTGATGGTAATTCAATATATACCACTCAACATTTGCTGAATACCAAAAGAGGTATTTTGAATGGTGTGATCCTAAGATAATGTTGAGTAGTATATGCCTGACAGTCTATTTTGTAGAAAACTGATAATGTGGCATCACAATTATTTTTACATCAGTCAAAGAAAGTTTATATGTGTTTCTTGGTTGGTGTTGATTTGAGACTTGCTTATACACTGAGTAATACCCATCTGTAGGTAACTGTACTATGTTTGTTAGTGATTGTGTTACTTGTGTCTGTCAGTGCCTCACCGATGTCCAGATGTCGCTGACAAGCATCATGGCCACACATCATTATATCCTGGTCTCTCTTGCTGACATGGATCTGTTGGAAACAAGAGTTGCCTCCCATGGGGCAAGGACATTCAGGAAGACTGCCTTAGTCCAGTAAGACCAATACAGTGCACCCTGGTTATAATGCCCCTGGATATAATGCCATATGTCAAAGGTTTTTGGAACAAAAAGTCATTTGCCCTGGTTATAACGCCAATTACACTGGCTGCATGTAGTATAATACCTTAATTGGTTGGTGGTGGCTCAGTGTGTTCACTGTAAGGGACTGTGGGGTAGCCTAGTGGTTAAAGCGTTCGCTCATCACGCCAAAGACTCGGGTTCAATTCCCTACATGGCCGCAATGTGTGAAGCCCATTTCTTGTGTCCCCCGTCGTGATATTGCTGGAATATTGCTAAAAGTGGTGTCAAACCAAACTCACTCACTCACTCACTGTTCCCTGTATATTCAGATGTGTTGCTGATATGCAGCTAAGTGAAGCGCGCCACATGTTCGATACATCTCCCTCCACTCTGACCAGTGCGATACAGACCTACAACCAGGTGTGTCGGCAGTTCGAAGACACCGCCAGGAATCAGGTAACATGACCGGCATCTGGTGGATGACTGGAGGTTATACCAGCAGGGAGCAGCCATCAATAATCAGGGGATGGGATTAATACATATCACAAATGTTTTATAAATGGTGACATAGAAACAGACACAAGTTGCACTGATACATGTAGCTCAAGTTCTGATAATTTACCTGTTACAGAATTTTAGATGACAACTGAAGCATCAGGTACTTATCTTTGATAATCTGGGGATGGGACCCCAGCTGAAAACCAGTGCTGAATAAATGGTCATGTTAAAAAAGTGTCACAAGTTTGTCCTGGTAGATGTAAGTTATCTAAGGGATAGAGTACTTTCTACAACCAAGGCAATGCAGATGCAGATTAAAATCTCACACATTAGGGACTGTTCATAATTTATGGCTTGGGATTTTGGTTTGTTTTTTGGGGTTTTTTTTGTTTGTTTGTTGTTGTTTTTGTTTTTTTTTTTTGTCGAGTTCACCCATTTTGTTCTGGGAAGGAATGGGGGCTCAGCAATTTTGTACACATGTACCAGGGGTCAGCAATTTGTACATAAAAATACTACAACATTATGCTTAAAAAATATGGGAAGGAGGAGGGGGGTCATTGATTTTGTACATGATATGCAGGGGGGTCACTTACTTTGTACATAAATTTTAGGGGGGGGTCATTCACATTGTACATGCTTCTGAATAAAAATCATCACCCCCCTTGCCATTTATTATGAACGGTCCCTTATGTTGGGTATCATATGAGTGGCTAATTGTTCATCAGTGATGTTCAGTAATGACTGGACAAGTTCTCAAGTATAAGTAGTCAATATGATTGTCAGTATTATCATTATCATCATTATCACCAGTGTTAATTAGGTCTTTGATTTATCATGTTGTTTTTTTAATGTAGTTTTGTTCTCTATGTCTGAAGTACATGTTCTTATCTCAGGCCATTTCTCTGCTCCATCTGTCAAAGTGTGCCCAGTTTCTGAAGAATATGCTCAACAGTGTCAGTCTGGAAAGCCTACAGTCAGTGGATCAGGTAACTATACTCATTTATAGGGGTGGGTACTGCAGAGAATTTTCATATTCCGATATATTGCGATGCGAAAGCATATAGTGCGATATGTATTGCAATATATTGCAAGAAGAATTTTCAACAAAAAAAACCTACTTATACTCAAGTTAATGCTTGATTTATAAAGCAAAAACAAAACAAAATCATCATGTTTGATTAAGCTTTAATAAAAACTTTTAATCCTGACAAAATAAAAATGTAAATAATATTTGGCACAAATGAAACAAGGCAATATCCGAAGATTTCCGAGTGTTACGAAGTTTTCCGAATGCATGTCAAAATACCGGTTTTCGATCAGCGTATTGCAATACATATCATTTTCATGTCTGAACCGGTAAACCGGTTATATTGCGCAGCCCTACTCATTTAAAAATGAAAAGTGTTCTCAGATAGAGTTGACACTAGTGTCTCACTCACTCACTCACTCACTCACTCACTCACTGGAGGTAACCCCAGTACTCTATGAGCGGGTATTAGTACCTGGATGTAGCGCTATTTAAATACCCACATTATTATTATTATTATTATTATTACTCATGATAAAGCTGTATTAAGGTAAGAGGAAATAAGATTGATCTGAAAAAGATTATATTCTGAAAGGTATGATCTGATTTTGTGAACATTTGTCAAAGCACTAGCACTGACCTTTCAAAAGTGATATAAATAATCCTGCTTTTGTTTACAGACTGATTTGTCATCTGCTGGCCCTGACTTCCACCATCTTGTCCTGTCTCGACTGAAGGCAAGGAGGAAGTGAATGGGTGACACATTGCTAAGAGGCATCCGAGAGAAATCAGAGAGATAGTGAATAGATCTCACATTGCAAGGAGATGTCCGAGAGAAATCAGAGAGATAGTGAATAGACCTCACATTGCAAGGAGGTGTCCGACGTACAACAGTGAATCTCTGCATTAGTTTGTGATCTTGTGTGATCTGTAAGTTCAACATGAGTTGCCTGGAACGAGAGATGAATCTCCTTATGAAGACAGTTTAATTTTGTCTAAATATACATAAAACTTGATACTCTCCTAGCAAAACACAAGATTAATCTAGTTCAGTCTTGTAAATACTGGTTGTTGAAATAAGAGAAAGGACGACCTGACTTCAACATTCTGGCATATGATCCAGTTGTTAATGATGTGTGTATGTGAAGGTAAGACTTCAAACCCTGTTTAATCTGATATCATCCAAGATAACATCTCCTGGTTAACAAACAATGGGAACAGACTAATGCATATGTATCAACACAGAAGCTTCAATGTAATCTTCGAATACCAAGTTTTCAAAACGAAAGATTTTAAAGGTTCCTGTCTCCATGTTACATCTCCATGTTATCTCCCAGGTTTGAGGCTTGTTTCTGTCACTCACCATATCAGGAGACCTCCCTCAACTAAACTTGTATTTTGGGCTAAAAAACAGTGAACGTCTTTACAGATGTTAAAGGTGAGGCCACCCACTTACACAAGTGATTGCCCAAGGTGTGATATCATTATAGTCAGGAATACCCCATGCTGTCTCAGTAGGCAAGTGTTGTTGCTGAATCTGGCAGCATGAATGTGTACTCTGTCTAAACAGCTGGCTGTCGACAGGATCAGATTGTAATGTATTGCTGTCACTTCAGTTATACTGATGGAAAAAAGAAAAGGAATAAAGCAAAGATGGAGGTTTACTGCTGCGTGCAGTCAAGAGCTTCACATCAAATCACGGCATGGAAAATATATTTTTTGCGTGATCTTAAACACTGCCATGTTATGAAAATATGCCATCCTTCATTTTTGTTCCCAGATATTTCACCAACTGTGTGTTGGAGGATTCCCCTATGTGGATATTGGGTAAAAATTATTTTCAACAACCTGTGCAGTGGGCAGGCTGGGTACTTGGTTGATTGTATGTGAATTTATACCGACTCTTGCCCACAATATTGTTCCCTTGATTGTCTTGTACAGACTTCATTATCTCCAGAAGCTGTCATATAGCTGCAATATTGCTGGAGTAGTATTAGGCAACAAACACCTTATGTTCTTTCTTTACTGTATGGGGTACTGAAGATAATTGTTGAAGTTTTTCATTTTATGCTTAATGATTTCATGATTTGTTTAAATTGTTATATTTTGTACATGCTTACAAAATAATATGTTGCTTCTTACAACCGAATGTTGTTTGTGTTGGCCAATCATATGAAGTAGCAATGAAGTTTCCCATGTCCAGCACCAAGGTTACAACTCTCCCTTGCCCCTGCACATATACCCCACACAGGTACAACTAGTCTGTCCCACAGTCCCTCAACTGCATTGTTTTCTCTTCCGCCCAAAAGGGGGCGGTGGGGTAGCCTAGTGGTTAAAGCATTGGCTCGTCACGCCGAAGACCTGGGTTCGATTCCCCACATGGGCACAATGTGTTAAGCCCATTTCTGGTGTCCCCCGCCGTGATATTGCTGGAATATTGCTAAAAGCGGCGCGTAAAACTAAACTCAGTCAGTCAGTCAGTCTTCCGCCCAACCCTTTCTGCAATGCTAAAGTTCTAAATGAAGGAAGTCTAGGTTTCCTAAGGTTCAGGAATCCCCCTTCCCCTTGGGTCTCCTTTTCAATTTAAAAGGAATTGTTTGTTTCTAACTTTTTAAATATTCAAAGTGCTTGTCTCAGATGCAATTTGTTCAAATACCATATCTCAGGAATGTTGCTGATAAAATTCATACACATATACTCTCATTCACTCACTGAGATGACCACAGATTAAATCAGTTGTGAGTCTGCAAGGCCTTTTAGGGCTCTTTGGAACAGGAAGAAAGCATCTTGTGGTTTTACCAGCTGTTGTGTCCTCTTGAAAGTATATCACCAAATAGGTTCTTCAGAGGGTTAAAAAGAGGAGTCCCTCGTGTGCTCTGATACACATAAGAATTGTCTAGAGCTGTCAAGAACCATGTTGATAAACCAACGAGATGATTGTACGACAGTCACTATGATTCACAAGCAGAACATTTCTCACTGAGGATGCAGTTCTGACATACATACAATCCACGCACTGTTTACATTCATCAGGGAGTTATTCAAGTCCTGTACAGATTCTCTGCATCAGCAACATCTCTGTGATGGGGATGCTCTGCGTATCTCTCCTTATGATAAGCATGCCTCACACCGTGTTGACGAAATGCATGTGCAGTGACATGCACTGGCTCTGACATCATCAATATAACGCCTGATAATGTAAAATGGGTTATATATGTTTACAAGCAGGTCGATCCTTGCCGACGTGAGATAGGGCAATGCTAAAGCAGTGTCGTCCGTTGTTTGAGATTCGGTCTTTAAGAGAGCTTATTCCAGGATACGTCCTAATCTGTATACAAATACCACGGAGACCTGGCTAAGCCCTTCTCATGCCACATGTGTATTGGAGCATATTTCTGCCGGAAAGAGCATCTGGGAGAGCAGAGAGGATTAACGGTTTCTGGAAATGCATCTAATTGGCCATTAATGTGTGCGTCATGGTTTGACTGTGGAGTCGGGGCAACCTCGGGTAGCGGTTTGCCTCTCAGATAGAGAATTGAAATGCAACACCTGTTTAGAAGACAGGCCGTAGCACTACTTAAGAATCGGAAAACCTCATTAAATTGTTTTATAAGGACTTCAGAACTAGAATGGCACTTATTGGTCGTCATATTGGAGACCTCGTAGGTTTTCACTAATGATTCCCTCTGCCAACGTCAGCCAGCTGGAGATGTTCCGTAACATGGGACGTATTGTTTTTTTGTTTGTTGTTTATAAGCCTCACTGATGGATAAGACAGACCCATTAAAATGGAGTCTAGGTCAGGCAACGGTGACTGACGCCATGTGCAACGAATCACGCCGCAGGTTACAATGCCACAGTGAGTGAGTGAGTTTAGTTTTACGTCGCACTCCGCAATATTCCAGCTATATGACAGCGGACTGTAAATAATCCAGTCTGGACCAAGCAATCCAGTGATCAACAGCAACAGACTATGTAATTTCTATAAACATAAAGTGGAAGAAGCACAATAAATTGTAATAAATTAAATCAAATGGATATTAAAAATGTTTGTAGACGAGTGTGGTTTCTATAAACATTCCTTTCCCGAGACGAACATTAGCAAATTGACCGCTGTCTTCACACAATTTGGAGGAAGAATAAAAGAAACATATCGTATATACATGTAATGTTCAATGACGGCTGAAGCAGTGTTTCAGAGAATTAAGTCATTCGACTTTTCAGTAGAGGAAGTGAAATGTTTTAAGGCTTGTTACACACAAATAAATTAGCGGATGAATCCTTTGTTGACCCCTGTACACATGACTGTCTGCACGTACAGACTGCACCCACGCACGCAGAACACTGATGGAGAGAAGGATTGTTTTAACCGACGTATCAGTTTTCCTTGATCAATAATTATTGGAATATTTTAAAACCAAACGAAGGTCATTGCAAATATTTGTATTAGTATATGTATTATTACTCGTTAAAGAAGTTTATAGAATTGTCACTGCTTCTACATGGAGCGTTTGAGCAATAGATACCTTGTCCCTGCAAATCAGACCGGGCGTATACATATACATGTGCCTTACAGGACAATTACGGTATTACAGTCACCTGACGTTGTACCGTCTCCGTGGTCTTGTGGTAAGAGTGTTTGCCCTGTGGGTGGAAGGTCGGTGGTTCAATTCCTGACTGTGTCCAACCAATAAGACGTTAAAGGATTGTACTAGTTAACTTGGCGCTCGACATTACGTGAAAAACAAGGATTGACCGACATGGATTTCTGTGTTCTGTATTTTGTATTTTCTACCGGGGTATACATATTAAACTGAGGCATATCATTGGGCTGTAAAACCGACATCAGTCCACACTAGTTCACACCCGTGAAGATCCAGGTTCGAATTTGTCTTCAGTAACCCAAGCTTATCAGAAGCGACTAACGAGATCGGGTGGTCAGGCTCGCTGACTTGGTTGACACATGGCATTGTATCCGTAGATCGATGCTCATGTTGTTGATCACTGGATTGTCTGGTCCAAACTCGATTATTTATAGACCGCCGCCATAGTACACACGTTTACACACACTCACGCGTGTGCGTTACGGATGAACGTTCCTAATAATTGAAATAATACTGAATGCGAAGTTTAACCCCGTTTCACCCACCTGACAAAGGTTGACGGGAGGAATGCTGTATAAATTTTTTATCAGTTGGCCATCGCTACAGTTGGCCATCGCTACAAACGCATATTTGTGAATGTATTCATTTTCTATGAATCAAATCAAGACGATTTATGACACTAAATTCCAACCCTCAGTTATCCTGTCTCCCAGACAGAATCGGGAATTTCCGGCATGTTTGCCCCAGTGTTAAAGATTATATTACTTATCTTTCTGTTTAGATTGTACATGGATGTCGTAGCCTAGCCTTGCTCCAAGTCTGTACTGAATGATAAGTCAATGGATGTAAGGTCATTCTATCCTTTCAGGAGGCAAGTCTAGAAAAAACAGGAAGTACAATATGACGGGTGCCAGTCGATTGTAGTGACAACGTGATTTAGATAATGTATAAATTAATTTACACTAATAATCATTGCCTTTGATGTCGGCACATGACCAGATTTGTGCAAGTCAAGTCATATGCCGGGTACATGCGTTTAATGATGAATCAAATTATAGTTGTTCTGAATCATACTGAACAGAAATATTGCTTTAACAGTGACACAATGTGTGAATATGTTGTTACTTGATGACCATAGCCAGTATATAAGACTGATGCGTACTGAACCTTAGACTAACGCTTAGTCTCTGAATATATATAATTTTGAGAATGACAAGCAAACCCATTTAAATTGAAAAAGATCCCCTGGGAGACCAGATATCCTGTGCATGAGGAATTCTTGGAGGGCTGGGCAGTGGGGAAAATTAGTCTGTCTCACAGTCCTGGGCCCCGATCCACAAAGAGTTCGTAGCGCTACGACATTCGTAAACCTATGGTAAACTATAGAGTTACGACAGGTCGTAACGTTACGAATGCTTTGTGGATCAGGCCACTGGTCTGTCATACAGACCCTAAAGCAAATATATCCAAGAAAGCCCACGCAAGTCTAGAAAATGTGGCAAGTCTAGATTTCAACACCTTCAGGGTCTCTGAAAATGCAGAAAGTATCTGGACTCCTTTTCATTATATTTAATTTGTTTTACTAATAGTATGAACTTCTGTATACTATGTTCATTTCAGAGACAAGTTGTTAGTTTATCACAGTACCCCAACGACGTTATTTTCGTTCCGCCCAGCCTTTAATGAAGCAAGTCTAACTTCTTTGGGTGGAATTGGGTTTTGTAACTCCGCTGATAATTCCTCTTGCTGCACTTCAATAAGATGTTTTGAGGATACCAACGGCATGTCATTGCTACATAAGAAATATATATAAACATTTGCTGTGTACTTAGACACGTAGGTATATACAGTTTTTAACTAATTAATTTTCAGATTTTTTTAGCAATACTAAAGTGGGGTTGTTTAGTTTATGGATTCAAATATATCAAATGTATCAAATATCAATATCAGAGCATAGGTAAGAGACATACTATTTTCACATGATTAAATATCGAGGTAAAAAACACAGAAATAGGATCAAATTGGATAAGTCACCATACCATCCAAGCATTTCAAAATCTGAAAAAGCCTACACTGCTGGGATACTATACAATCAGACAAGAACTACCGGGGATATTTTCAATAACGGCATCTGATGGACACCCACCCTTCCTAATGTCCCACTGATTAGGTTGAAGAAATTCTGCCAAGGTGGACAGTAGCCCAGTTCGTCACGGTCGAGGGAGCAGGGGCTGACCAGTTTGCAGCTAGGTTGCGTATTAGACTGTTGGCTGGAAACATTAATCGCTCTGGATCAGTCGCCCTTTAATCGTTGGTGTCGCTTCCTAGTCTACATTTCCCCAGGTTCAGTCTGAATCCTCCCTTCTCACTGTTGCTCGTTTTCAAGTTAACATGGAATTATTTGTTTCCATCCAAATGATATATATTTAGAGACTAAGCGTTACTCTTACTGTGCATCTTTACGTGTTCTCCACACACAATCTGGCCTTGATTATCTAAACATTCGACCGTCGTGTCTTCAGCATTGTTCGTGCAGTCAGTAAATATAAACCCGCAAAACATTTGTCTCCTGCTCATTAAAAACTACATTTTAAAAGTAATTTGTGACATTTCGAGCTTTTAAATACAAATCCATGTCCTTATCTCCGAACCATCTCCCATTTTAACACAAACCTCCATGTTGATGAAGTACCGTTATTTGGTATGCGCTCCCCGAAACGATAACATCTTGTGTAAACAGGGATAATGATTCATACAGAGAGAAGTCCGGACGCTCACCTAATTGGCTCTTCTGACATTGCTGATTATTTTGCTGGGAAGCAAAAAACACACTGGCTTTCCTTTGGCTGAGTTTACTGTCACAGCACGTGACAAGTGCCACCTGTCCCCGAGCCAAATACGCCAAGCAACCCTGGCTTATAAAGCTAATATATACAGACAGTGTTGATAAGACCACTGACGGCTTCAAATAACAGGAACCGGCGACAAGGTTCATACCTTATGCTAAGCTGATAGGTTTGATGTGGTAAAAACTACAATAGATACCTTTATTCACTTTATACATATCTGTCATATTCAGACTCTTACAAGCGTCGACTGTGTATGGTTAAAAATGAACCTTTCTTGAGCAGCCGGAATCCATGGTATCTTCAAATCGCTGTAGCGGACCAGCAACAGTATATCTTTGTCAAAGTGGGAACTATATCCACCGTGGTATTTGAGTGTTCACAACGACCTCGTTCTGTTGTGGGCTCGCGATAAGAAGCCTCGGGAATGTGGTCATGGGAGTCGCGAGCAGCAATCCTCGGTACTGTTCAACGTTGGGAAGAAGGTCAAGGGTTCTTGTCACAGACCCCGTAGATTGAGAGGTCCACAGATAACAAGAGGAAGTATTTTAGCAGACACCTGAAGCATATGCGAAGCTGCACTTTTGAATATGGGACAAGGATGCATGTTACGTTATGACAATGTTTTTGAATATTTTTCATAAGCGAGAGACCATTTGGTGCTGCACAGGAAGAGCAACACATGAAGCATTGCTCTCCAGATCATTGCTCTCTATATAAAACACACAAGAAGCATTCCTAAATTTTGCAAAATGTAACCAAATACAAATTGTGACAGTGAAGCCGAGGATGCATGTACTTAGTACTACTTACAACAAGCTCCACCCAGGACACGGGGCTCGTTCATGGTATTCTATAACGAGACGAATGTAAAATAGGTCCTATGAGCTTCCAGGACTTCGCTTGGAAGTAGCGCAGTAGGAAGGGTAACACAAAACGGGATATCAGAAGCATCATCATGTTGTTAAAGTATAGTTGTACCTAACATTTTCCTTGCAGTTTCCTTCACAAATCAAATCACATATGATCATCTTCGAGTTATCCCGAGAGTGAGTGAGTGGGTTTAGTTTTAGGCCGCTTTTAGCAATATCACAGCGGGGGACACCAGAAATGGGCTTCAGACATTGTACCCATATGGGGAATCGAACCCGGGTCTTCGGCGTGACGAGGGGACGCCTTAACCACTAGGCTATCCCACCGCCCCTATCCCGAGAAGTGAGTTCAATTCAATTCGGGTTTACGTACGCATGGAACGGAATTTCAGTTATATGACATCGTGACAGGTCGTAGATCGTTACTAGTTTAGTGAAACCCATACCAAGGGCTATAGTCTGTAATGCGAGGCCACAATAAGTGGAGACTGGGACGAGCAAGGGAAGCAACTCCGAAAATGATGGTCAGTGTGGTTAATCTGTCTATGAATTGTAATATAACAAAGGACGTGCGAGGCAGTTTAGGGGTGATGATGATTGCATTAATGACACTGTGATCCTGGTCTGGTAGTGCTTTGACAACACTGAGTGAGGAGTTGGACTTTGAACAGCTATATCATGGAGTGCCGGCCAACTGTAAGAGGTCAGCTCGATACAGGCCTTTATACCACGACGATTAAACTCACGAACACGGGAAAAGACAACCTGAGAATCATAACCATGGCGCCCAAGAGAATCAGGTATTCTGGCAAATGTAAGGGACGTAACTCTTCACGGCGATTATGCATAGACGACTGGCCACCTATTGTAAACTTGAGTCAACCAGTTTGTATAACACTGATCTGTCGTGGGGATTCCAGGTAAAACATCCCCTGTCCTACATGGTAAGTAACCCGTGAAGGTGTGGGTTACAATATTGATCTTCAGTAACCCATGCTTGTCGCAAAAGGCGACTAACGGGATCGGGTAGTCAGGCTCGCTGACTTGGTTGACACATGTCATCGTTTCCCAATTGCGCAGATCGATGCTCATGTTGTTGATCACTGGATTGTCTGGTCCAGACTCGATTATTTACAGACCGCCGTCATATAACTGGAATATTGCGGCGTAAAACTAAACTCACTCACTCGTGGTAAGTAACTGTTCCCTAGAAGTTACCCAATGGACTGAAATGAATACAAAGTGCGACCTAGCTGATTGTGAATCCTCGAAACAGGTCTCCTCATGACATCAACCGCTGTTTTCCTGGTCTAGGCTTTTTAATAATAATAATAGTAAGTAATAGTAAGGGTACTTATATTGCGCAATACTCCATACCACAGTATTATCTGCAATACTCCACACCACAAAGGGGCATGCTCAAAGCGCGCACAAATTTTTGACTTAGAGGCAGGCATATTTATGAGTAATAGCTTCTCAGGCATCGCACTGGCTCTTCAACCCCGTCTCCACGATGTATAGACATGACAATGCCAATTGAGGGTCATCGTGACCTGAAAGCGTTGATCGCTGCTCAGGTTATCGACCACTGTTTCGTCAGGCACCAAGTCGACTTTTACAGATAAATGCGAAACACCTGGACACGGTGTAAAACAATATCCACTCACTCGTACAACAGGTAGGAATGTACACGTATAAGTTGTATGTAACAGTACAGGTTAGAATCAGTCCTAAAGTAAAGTTGCCTTATCTAAAAACAGATATTACAACACAAATCAATATTGAGCTCGACCGCCTCCGTGGTGTAGTGGTTAAAGCGTCCGCCCGGAGAGCGGAAGGTCGCGGGTTCGATCCCCGATCGCGTCATACCAAAAGACGTTAAAATATGGCACTTGTTGGTCCCTGCCTGGCGCTCGGCATTAATGGGTACAACAAGGACTGGTCGGCTCGGAGTCAGTATGATGTGTCTGAGTGGGGTATTCATGCTTCACTGCGGCATGGCATCTCAGTGAGCTAGCACTATAAACCAGCTTCAGTCTGGGCTAGTACAAGCAGCCGCACATACACATACCCACGCATGCACGTCGTCATATGAGCGAAATATTCTCAAGTACGACGTAAAACCCAATTTCACCTCACCTCACCTCAATATTGAGCCCCGGTCAACTTATTATATTTAGTGGAGAGGAAATCTAGTGCTACCAAATCATTCTGGATTTGAATTTCACTTGGATTTTGTTAATGTGTTCTCGAGAGTCTTGGAGAAAGACTACATAGTGTGTAAATAACAATTTGAAGTTACAATCAATTATAATTAAGTCATTTTACTTTTCATTCAAACAGTACGACAAGCCACATACACATGTAGAGAAAAAAGAAACCAAAAGAAAAACTAACATGAAAACTGACAAAATATTAATTAATAAACAGTTGATTTATGTACCATCTGTTTCGCACACCATGTGCTCAAACAGTCATAATGTTTAAACCATCATGTAAGTAATAGATAAACCGTATAACCATCTAATGAACATCACATAAGTCGGTCTTACTCTCAGAAGCTTTAATTCATTTACCACTTCTGTCGTTCAAGGCTTCCGAGTCTGCCATGGAATACAATAACAGGAAAATGTCAGAAGTCTCATCATCCGACGTATAATATATGAATGATAAACTAGGGTTTGATCCACAGATATAACACCCTCAAGATGATTCGACCTGACACTGACTCTGCGCCCTTCCGTCTGGGAAAATGCTACAGAGATCTAGCAGTAATGGGGGTTTTGACGAGAGGTTCCGATGTTTGGTAACAGGGTTCCACAGTTGTGGAACCGAGACGAGTGATTATTTAGTCAGGTGACTAGATATGGAGGCTGGTGTTTATACTCGGGCGATGTACATGCTTCTCGAAGCCTGTATTATTTCTCTAAGGGAAGAGCTAACAACCCTGAAGCGACCAGCTAACACCCGAAAGCAGCCACCTGGTCGATTGAATTTTAAATTTGCAATTTTGCAAACAGAAAAAAAAAAATCCTTGAGGCAAAAGCAGTATGGAATTACGTATTAAAACATTATTTCAGCTGCCAGTGTGATAAAGTTATGAAAGAGTTGAATTCAAACACTGACACGGTATCTCAGATTTCTTTTATAGTCTATTGAAATGATCTTAGGACGTATTACAGGATGAAAATGGTCATAAAAACAAGACTTGGCTTCAGTGTACTGTCACCGAGAAATTCTTCAAACCGGGCTGTTTTAGGATCAAGGAGGCATTATCTCGTCAACATATTGAACATGCATCTTGTTTCTGTCCATCTAATCTGAAATGAATCGTCGAGGAGAGTTTACGCCTCTTAGCAATATCCCAGGACCATTACAGCAGGGGATATCAAGAATGGGCTTAACGATGTACACCATGCCACCACAAGGAATCGGCCTTCGATATGGCTTACATGGTTTGTATACCATGGTGGAGGTAGTCTGTCAGTCCCCGAACACCATTATTTCCCCTACTGCCTAACCCTTGCAATGCTAAAGCCCTAAATGTAACAAAGCTAGAATTCCTCGGGTTCTGAATATCCCGTCTAACTGAGGCTCCTTTTCAATTTAAATGGGATTATTAGTTACTATAACAATTATATATATGTATTCAGAGACTAAGCGTTTGTTGTGGAGGAGGCGGTGGTGATTTCTCTTTGTACAAAGAACGCATCAATGTCTAGCTCATGTTCCAATAACTGTCTCCATCCACCATCCTTTCAGAAAGAACTCTCCATCACACTGAAATATCTGACACCTCAAATGCTTCTGTAACAAACCGTGCGGTTCCTTTAGAATTTCACTAAAGTATGGAATGTGGCCTGTCTCAGCTTCCTGGTGTAAGTTTTGGATTAGTTCTGTTTTAGTTTAAAAAATGATGATAATGGTCTTCCTTGTATTGACTAAAAGACAGTTGACGATTGAAATCAGAGGTTAAGAGTTAAGTCAGAAAATCTGCAGATTGAAAATTAAGATTTGGGACGTATTGTTGATATCCAAAGTTCATTTAAGCTGCTATACTGAAAGGAATTCGATGCTTTTCCTTTCTTAATCGAAAATGGCCTCCGTAGAAGCAATATTGAAAACTAAAGAAATACTTCTGCCAAATTTTCAGAAACTACTGTGTCATAAAACACATTGTATTATTGCATATATGAGACAGTTTGTATTGCAGTTTGGTCTTTACAAAGATAAAAGGCCCAAGAAATTTGTCTTATATATTTACAAACGTTCCTTGAATATTTACTACAAGACATGAAACAGTGTTCTTCGCCCCAAGGATTGAGCATTGATCAGAGAGACGGTCCTCCAAACATGTTGGTGGTCTAGTTCTTCTACCCAGATCACTCACTCTTAGCTTAGTGAAGTGGGCACGGAGATATTTATTTATCAAATGTGAAACAGTTTGTATTGCACTTTGGCCTTTAAACCCTAGGCCGTAATCTCTACAACAAGTTGTTGACGTTAATTTGAATATGCGTGTATAAATCAGCTTGTGAGTTACATCACGACAAACGACCTTAAGTAAACGAAGCTTTTCCTTGTTAAATGTAACTCCTTACTGACATCCCTTTAGAAACTGATTCTGAGAAGATATCAAGAACCATAATAGGTGTCAATATCGGATTCAAACTCCTATATTAACACCCATCCCCAATCGTTGCTATGATAGGGCTTCACACAACCCATGTTGGGTATCGAACCGGGGTCTTCGGCGTGGCGAGCGAACGCTTTAAGCACTAGCTACCCCAACGCCCCTTTGTCGGACACAGGGTATTTTTCAGTCGGCGCTTCAAAACGTATTGTTCATCAATTCTAAATGCACAACACATTATCTTTATAACATTATTTGTGTGCTGCTAACATTATTTCGCGTAAAAAATCGCAACATTTTCAACACTGGGATATGATTATTTTTATATATTTCAACAAAAGCACCTGAATCCACTCCCTGTTAGAATATAAAAGGATCCACCCGCTGCTTTGTACTGACCGTGGAGTAAAGAGGCTTAATCTTATAGAAGCCATGTCATCGGATCTCTTCGAAGTTCCATGTAAGTAAAGTAACCCCATAATTCCTTATATGTGACTTTTCAAGGATATCTGATGTTTCCGAAAGAGTACGGACATATGCCTATCTTTGAACTTCATCATATTGCCAGTGAGTACCCTTCCGGATTGTGGGAAGTTTTTATGCAAATTCCATTTGTCATAATATTGTTCCACTGATAAGGATCACCGACAACCGTTAAGTTATTTCCCCGACATCACTATCGTTTCGGAAGACTGTAACTGTTTACACGAGGTGTTCCCATCAAGACGCCATCTTCCTTTTCATAAACTACCTATCTGAGAATCACCTTGTAGAAGCAAAACACTCACAAGCGGTTATTCTCTTCAAAAAAGCGTCATATCACTGGTTCTGTTTACCGACCCACCCACTTCGCAAGGGCTTCCAAGAAACTGTCACTGTACAGATATTTTCACTTTCTTTGTTCAACGAAACATGATTCGTATTTAATATATACCTCCCGTACAGCGATGTTTGAAGTGATATCGCTCCGATAACCATCTGGCTTAGTTTAGCAATACAAGCCCCTTGCCCTCTCTCTGTGACCAGCGTCCCGTGCTGCGGTACTCGCCGACCCAGAGAATGTCCACAGATCCAAATGTCATGACTCGGGTCATTATGAATTGGCTTGTGCGTATAATTGGTTACAGAGCACGTTTATTTGTGCCTTCAAGTAGTTCCTTGAGGCGACACATCCCTGACCTATACACGGTGGTATACGAGAGTTCTGGCTTCTTTTCAGTTACTCCACAATCCTTCTGGGTCAACCATGAACCAGGTCTCTAACATAATGAGGGCGGCAGTTGAAAACTAGCACGGTAATTAACATGTAGGCTATATTTAACGTCGTTTTCTAGAGTTACACCAAATGTATTTTTTACGAGAACTTAAGGTTGCTATATTAACAGCCTCTTTCGTGTTTAATGTTTGCATTTCCTTTGAAAGGGGTTAAAGTTTACCATCAAAGTATGACTCACTTGTTGTGTTGACCCTTTGTGTTAAACACCTGGTGTCAACACTGATTTTTTGTGATAAAATTCAAATAATTGTCATCGATATTTTGACCCCAAGGAATTTGTTTTTGTGGAGACTGGTTACTCACTGGCGTTGACGTAATGAATTTACAGTGAGTGAGTTTAGTTTTACGCCGCTTTTTGCAATATTTCAAGAATATCACGGCAGGGGAAACAAGATATGGGCATCGAACCCGTTGACGAGCCAACGCTTTAACAACTAGGCTATCCTACGGAGCCTAAATTGACAATCAAAACCCATCACCAAACCATGCAAGTTAGTATGGTTAGTAAAGCCAGTGGTCAACAACGTGAGCTATGTGTGGTGGTGACCATTGACACAGGCTACCCGGGAACATTATATCATTAGGACCGGCAGTACCGGACCCTTGTCGTAGTCCCGTCATCATGTACAAGGAATAGTGCTGAGTGCAGCGTTAATCAGAAAACAGAAATCTCATTTCTCGATAAACCGAACTAGTTCGACATAACAGTTGTTCACTGTTTCAGTTCACACTGTACTACTATTTTAGACTGGTCCAACTCGAATATCAAGAAAACTCTGAATGACTTCGAAATTGAAAATATCCCTGTTTCAGAGGAATCTATGATGTGGTGTAATCCAAACTTCAAGAATGGTATGACTTCGACATGCAAGTATTGGCTGTGCCAGTGTTATTTCCACTCAACGCCTCATAGAATTAACATCAACTGGTCTTTAATGAAAAATCGTTATATCTTGCCTTACTTCCACAACACACATATGGGGCGGTGGGGTAGCCTAGTGGTTAAAGCGTTCGCTCTTCACGCCGAAGACCCGGGTTCGATTCCCCACATGGGTACAATGTGTGAAGCCCATTTCTGGTGTCCCCCTCCGTGATATTGCTGGAATATTGCTAAAAGCGGCGTAAAACCATACTCACTCACTCACAACACACATACGTGTCTTAGCCGAAGGTTCTCTCACGTTAAAGACAAACAAACAAACTATGTATGGTCATTGGTTTTAATCATGCATGTTCCCACAACATCCATACCTCGATAAAACAAAGGCACATATTTCACATATAATTCGTTATTACTGGAAATGCATCGTGTTGGAATAAGACGGTGGTTGTTGTTACATGTAGATGGCTGATCCATGCAGTGAAGGTATTGCAGCAACACCATACAGGCTGATATGATTGGTCAATATAGTCATGAGGACTTTATGTGATTGGTCCAGTAAGTGACCTTCGATATCATCTGGTCCAATAAGTGATGTTTGACGTCATGTGATTGGGCCTACGAGTAATTTTTCACCTGATGTGATTGGTCCAATAAGTGATCTTTGATGACATGTGATTGTTAAAATGAGTGTTGTCTGACGTCATGTGATTGGTCCAATTGGTGAGTTTTGATGCGATGTGATTGGTCCAGTTATGATGCATGACGACATGTGATTGGCCCAATAAGCTATGTGATTGGACCCCGAAGGAATAGTGATATAATGATGTCAGACAATTAGTCCTAATAATGTCGGCGGTTAACGTAATTGTTTTGCAATGTCCAAAAATATCACAAGGGAGAACACAATGAATGGACATCACACATGTGTGGACTCGAACCGTGACGGGCGAATACTTTATCCGCTACCCTATCCCACCGTCCAGATAGGATGCGATATAGTCACATGATTATGATGGTGATGATGTGAAATGATTTCATCATGTTGTGATGCGGGAAGTATATGATGTTCATGATGGCGTTACATGCAGTCGAGGGAATAGCAAACACAAGAAACACCACTCATCGCTGCACGTAAGGCCTTCTTCATGACACCTGGCTGACGGATTAATTACCGAAATTAAAATATTTTTTCGTGATATCTGAAAAACATTATCGGGGGCAAATTAAGAAAACTTAAATAAGAAAATATTAACAAAAATGTTAATCCTAAAGTAGTAGTAATCGTTGTGTTCATGGCGAGCTTTAGTCGTAAGGAGGCGTCTAAAATGTTCACAAAAACAATACTGGCTTCTCAAAGGTGTACTTTTCTTTTCATTACTGAAACTAGTTATTAAAATTGCAAGGCAACATTTCTGTAATGGTCAATTAATAGGACATCACATTTGATGCGCCAAATTTGGCAACTTTAGTTTAGGTCCGTATTGTTGTAACACTCTCGACGAACTAAAATTAACATATTAGGAAAAAGTTTAGGAAAAAGGGTCCGAAAACCAGGTAATAAAGAAAACCTTAGACACAGAAACACAAAGGAAGCCTGGTAACCAGACGTATAGGTAAAAAGTCGGTAAAGCACAAAGATCTCACACACTATTCAGAAACACGTACACACCACAATAGGTCCTAGCACATCCATGGCTATTTACATCTATGTACAGATATTGCACATCAAGTGTCCATGTCTACATTCTGGGGTAAGACTCTCAAACGTCCTCGGTGGGATATTCCTACATAATTCATCTATCGATCACTGTCGATCTGGGTCACCACGTAGATGATGGTCATCACTGTTGATGCTGTTGTTGATGCTGGTGTTGACGACTGACCCCAACATGACCGTGCTGATGAGGTAGGGATGGAAGGCTGAAAGGTCACCGTTAAGTGTTACTCATCTCAACTGTTCTCTGTCCTTGCATAGAAAGTCATCCTTTCTATTTCATATCACTTCTGCTATCAATAAATAACAGGCGTGCCCTGTCTTAAACAGCATCTGAGTGCTCCCAACTGTCTTCCGTTCTACAGCACCTGCAGCAGCAGCAGGTCCGGACCACCTTCCTCAGGAGATGCTTAGCATCCCGCCGGAAACTAGCGTTCAGGAAGCTGTAGATGACCGGGTTAATGGCATTGTTAATGAAGAAAGATTTTACACAGAACTTGTATGCTACCTCTCCGGTGGGGGACAATCTCCCCTCGAAGTCTTTGATGATGCTTCTGAGAACCATGACGATGAGGAACGGGAGGAAGCTGAGGATGTAGGCCAGAGTTACAGCAAACAGAACTGTTGTGGTTTTGCCCACTCTCATCTTCTGACGTTGCTTCAGCGTGTCTTTCCCCAGTGCTGGCATCGCTTCCTTTGTATGTTGGTCCTTGTGGGAACCGTGTTCGTCAACTTCTGACGACACCTCGGTCGACGTGGGGTCGGAGACCTGGCTGTTGATGCCCGACTTGGACACGGCGATCTTGGCGCCGATGGTGGTCTTCTTCCTCCGCCAGATGACAATGCCAATGCGACTGTACAGCACGACGAAGAAGGTGACGGTGATGAAGAAGAGGGTGAAGAGGAAGCCGTAGTAGAGGGTCGGGTACATGGTTCCTTTAGCCCAGTCAGCCGTGGAACAGTCAATGCCTTCAACACCAGGAATCCCGAAATGGATGGTCTCCCTTCCAAACAGAAGACATGAAGGCCATGAAGTGAGAATTCCAAGCGAAATGGCCAAAATGCACAGCATCTTCGCCTTCTGGACACTGTATTGCCGCCCGAGTTTACAGATCCGGAAATATCTGTCAAAGGCCACCTCGATGAGGATGCACGATGAGGCAATGATGGTTGAGGAATGGACAAATCGGAGGAGTTTACACGCTGCGGGGGCGTAGAACATGTATGGGTATCTGAGGTCAGCGATCTCGGTGGGGATGCCGATGACGCAGCTGAAGAGGTCGAGGATGGCGAGGGAGAGGATGAAGTAGTGGGACGACGCCTTGTACGGCTTGCTCCAATACACACAACACACAAGGATGTTGCCGAACGTCCCCACGACGACCAGAATGATGAGGAAGACGATGACAGGGATGTAGAGAAATGCTTTAGCGTCGTTGAGACGTTGCAGAATCTCATTGGTGTCGTTCCGGAGGATGAGGTGAGAGATCTCTTCACGAGCAACCAGGTTAGCCATTGTTAGAGGACTGCCGGAGATTCTGAAATGACCAAAAATGTTCAATATAGTATCATATATGATGATGAAAATAGTGATGCTGCTGATGGTGAAGATGATGATGATGATGATACTGATGGAGAAAGATGGTGAGTTTAACCAAAGTTAACACCGCTTAAACATATCCTCTACCGCTTTGATGTATCCCATCAGCAAGGTATGGTGCCCATAAACCACGGATCACTATCAGGAACATCTGGGATCGAACCCACTGACGACTGACGAGGTATCTAGTGACAGCACAGTGTGTTAGTGTGGTTGGTGTTACACCACTGATTCCTGCGATATTCATCAGTGGGTTTCATTCATTGTACCGGGTAGACTATGAAAAGCAGAAGCTATATATTGAAATATTCCCAGTCATCACCGGACTCACAAGTGGTGGTGGTGGTGGTGGAATTGGGTTTAACGTCGAGCTTGAGAATATTTCGCTCATATAACGACGTGCATGCGTGTGTATGTGTATGTGCGGCTGCTTGTACTAGCCCAGACTGAAGCTGGTTTTATAGTGCTAGCCCAATGAGATACCGTGCCACACTGAAGCATGAATACCTCATTCAGACACTCCGAGCCGACCAGTCCTTGTTGTACCCATTAATGCCGAGCGCCAGGCAGGGACCAACAAGTACCATATTTTAACGTCTTTTGGTATGACGCGGTCGGGGATCGACCCGCGACCTTCCGCACTCCGGGCGGACGCTCTAACCGCTACACCACGGAGGCGGTCACACAAGTGGTTAGATGACCACAAATGACCATGCGCTAATTGAAAATGTACCACGGAGTAAGTATGTGCACATAATGCAGTTATTGAACGGAGAATTCAACCGAAACGGAAAGTGAATTATAATACACTTTTTTTAGTGTGATCCGCCTGAAGAAAGCAACCACCATAGTTTTAAATTTCAAATTTTCAAATTTAAAACATAATTACTATTATGAATTAGTGTAATTAGAAATGATATTCGACAATAATTAGAATCTTGACCGGTCCAAAACATGAGATATACCTATATACGTCTAGACTTTGGAGCTGAACGTTGGCTGGATTGTGCTGATAGATGTGACCGACAAGCAGGACGGCAAGAACGTCAATACAAAAAACATATAACAGTAAATGGGGTTAAAAAGTAAATAGATATTCAGCCAAGTTTATTCAAATATGAAAAAATAAAGTAAACTTATTTCAAGTATTTCATGTTACATGTAAACACTTCCAATGCGGGCATACATCATTTCTTTTACAAGAATTACCACAAAACTTTTTTATTGCTGTTTTTTCCCCGCAACTTCACTACATTTTACCCTTGACTTGCCACGCGTGTAAAATACCCCATGTCTATTCCATGGCGCGAAACAGACCCCCCAAATATCTGTGAAGGAGCGACGACCCGGGACGATTTGATGACTTTTACAGGCCCAGGATCCAAACCATCCCCAATAATACTCAGCAGAATGTGTGGGGGAACCCCCCGGGTACTTGTTATTTGGAAAACCCGTGAACCTTAAAAAACGTTTAAATGTCATTTATAGCTTCTACCACCATCTTTCACTATATCTATGTTTCTGCTTTATCGTTTTCGGAGACTCTAGCTGTGCCTGGTACAAGCATGACATCTTAAGTGCCACTTGAATGTTTTTATCGACATCCATTTTCCCCAAGTCGCTAGTTAATACACAACTGTTATTTTCTCAGAGTCTCCTGGAACCTCGTCCCTCCCGATGTTTACATGCTTGTTTAAGATTACGTTTTATTGTGTAGTTAAAACAAAGTCCTGGTTTCCGATCCCAAGAGTATGTTCTCGCTATTATTCCAACCTCTCGGATTGTTTTCAAATTGCATGTATCGGAGGTCGAAGATGTGTTGTAGACACGGAAAGATGACGCTAAAATGGCAGAGTAAAGTTAGCAAAACATATTAGAGGTCAACAACACAGCAAGTAGAAATTCTTATCACCGGCAAAGTGTTTCAAAACAGATCCTCACTCCGCGGTAATTGAAAACAGTCTGCAAAAACAAAGGGTTTATGCTGGAGTCTTTGAAAGCCGCGCGACTCTCCTAAACCTGTGTTTTTCACTTTGTCAGTGTGTGGATGCAAAATATTTTTGTTTTTCAATTATTTTATTGCGTTCTTGTAAAGCACAATAAACAAGATAGCTGCTTCACTCATCTGTAATGATTATCAAGATAACACATGTTACAGATTCTATAACTTGTGAAAAAGGCGATGGCTGAGTGGGTTAGATGGCTGGCAGGGTACCTGACCGGAAGTCTGGGTTCGATTTGGTTGATGGGACGCAACCCAACACAGGTACTAGAATTTGTACTTTACTGAGAAAGTGTAATCCCAAATATAGCACCTGTTATATTTGACTACTTTACTGTATGTGTTTTTAACCATGTGTATACACAGATTAATAATAAGTGATGAAGTGCGATGGGTTCCACGATGCTTTCAGCAAAGTTTCAGCAACGTTATTTTTATTTTATTTATTTATTTATTTTGGGGGGTGGGGGGTGGGGGGGTTTCCATAGATTAACACAGTATATCAGTAGAGCTAATGGCCGACATACTTTTATAGAATTCAAGTATATTCTTTGGGCGGTGGTGTTCGCTCGTCACGCCAAAGAGCCGGGTTCGATTCCCCACATGGGCACAATAGGTGAAGCCCATTTCTCGCTAGGAGCGGCGTAAAACCTTACTCATTCTTTATACTTTAACCCTAAATAAGTGAATAAAGAGGACGCAATACATACGTCCCTACTATTTTCATTGATACAGCTTCTATTATGTTGTTCAAAGGTGCGGAAAAAGTTTACCTTGACATCGTGACTGGGTTTTCGTTTTGACGGGAACCACTTGGTTATGCACCAACTTTCTGGTATTTTAGGACTTTGAACATGCATTTTGTGTTATCTCACGTGACAAATAGCTACATCTAATATTAAAACTGTATTTCATCGTCCAAACAGCCATGGTATGGCTGTGTTATCTGGCGTGGAGCATCGCAAGCATATTGCATGACTTCTTTTGTTGGTCCACTTGGTGTAACATGAGGCAATGTTTCTTTGTAAAAAGGGTAATTAGTTATATGTGTATTGATATTAATATAAAGTGTTCGTGGACAAAAATGTCAAGCTTGCTGGAACCAGAGACCATTTAATAGATCTATTATATAGTCTCTTCTGGAACTGCCAATATCCCGAACCTCGTCTCCCAGTCATAGACGTGTGACAGATAATGACCTTAGACGGAGGCTGGACAATGGCGATTTGGCCACTGTCAGCAGCTTGGGTTTCCCCTCGAAATGAAATCACTTGTTTTTCTGGGTTATAGATATCCCTCAAGACATGATTTCCCTGAGGTTAGTAAGGCTCAGCAGCTTTAAATATTATACAGTATTTTGTCAATTGTCGGAATAAAAGGCATTGGTCAAATATGACCTGTCACTGTAAAACATATCTAAAGACAATAACATTATTTTTCAAAACAATATGACCTGTCTCTTCTACACAGTTGCAGCAGCGAGGTCGGCTTTCACGGATTTGAAATCTTGTCACTTTTAATGTCGTACCTTTCATCTGAATTATTTCAAAGTATTAAATCTGAGATGACAATTGACTGGTAAACTCTGACTCGATGTATTTTCCTCACTTTCTTATACTGCTTGGTCGCTGCGGGTCCGAGGGTGGACAGGATGCAATTCCTAGTATGACGCTTTGAAAAATATTCTGTTACCATGGTATTGATGCATTTTTCCTGAAAATTGTTTTTTTGAACCAAGTATTTGGGGTCTTGGTGCTTCAAGTGTGATCGCGTGCCTTGAGTCATCGTTCACTGACGGATCATTTAGATCAACTACAAGATAAATATACAGACAGCTATGTGATTCCAGTGTCTTGCTCTTTCAAAAATAGAAATTGAGATAAGGGTGTAGACGCAAATTTCCCCAGGAAATATTTCAAAATACGTTTCTTCATTCTATCATGGGTTTTAATGAAATCTCACGAGTTTTAGTTTGCGAGAGACGATAAGAATGTATTAAATGTACAGTCAGCACTGGATGCCTCACACAGGCGACAGTCTGTAAGCTGATGGGGGGAGATCTTCTCTTCTGAAGCTCACAAGTCTCGTGCTGATAATAGAGGCTGCAACACGACAAGAATCTTGATACACTAAGGGTTTGTTCTGCTTTGTACACTGCAGCCGGTTTGTCGTCTGCGTATTACTACTTGTCATCTGCGTGTTACTACTTGTCGTCTGCTTGTATCAGGTTGGGTAATGGTGCTGATATAAGTTCGGCCTACTCATCCTTTCTTTGTTCCCGTGGAAACAGTGTCTGCCCGAAGACATAAAGGTCTGTAGTTCTATCACCCTAGTCTGTCTCACAGTCCCTGAACCACATTATTTTCCCTACTGCCTAGCCTCCCTGCAACGCTAAAACCACAAATGAAGTAAGTCTAGATTTCCCAAGGATCAGGGTATTGGGTACGTTCTGTATTTTGACCTTGTTTAGGGTACATTTCTGTACACAGAAACCTGTATGTAGACCCCTTCAGCGTTTATTTTCCCTTCCCGACCTGTAATGCAAAAGCTTTTAATGAAGTAAGTCTAACTTCTTTGGCATTTAGATGTTGGTGTGAATTACTAGTCCACATTTCCTCAGAATCAGTGTGAATCTTTCACACCTCACTGGGGCTCCTTTCAATTCAGATGGGTGTATTTGTTATTATCAATATTTTTTAATTATATATTTTCAGGGACTAAGCGTCAGTCTACTATTACCCTTGAAGATCCACATCTATAACTGTTCCCATTATCTGCTTTAATCAACAGTGCCAAACCTCTTTAATACATTCCTTTCCACTAAGTTTCGATGCTAATTGAAAGCGTTGTTTTTCATAATCTGTATTGGTTACTGATTAATATAGTACATAAATTCCCCAGTCATGGTTCAGGACTTAGCCAACACGTCATGTTCTATACTTGTCGTCCCCGCCCTCCACTCCCTGCAACTGTCGCCCCCCTCAGCGTGGTACCACCAGGGCCCAGGGGATGATATCCTAGCTCATATCACCCAGAGCGCCGACTCCAACGTAAATATCTGACATACTCGAGTCGCTGTTGGCAGAGACAAAACCCAGGATCGCGTTTCAACGGATATTTTGACTGATTACATTAAGATATCATGTTATTAGTTTTGACATGGGCGCTGCCGACACCAGCAGTAGCAACATGACTGAGCGATCGTTTCCTATGCATGTATTGTACAAGTGGCGGACCGCTTCGGTCCACTGTCTGGTTGTTCGCGTGTGATGAATATATACAATAGCCTCTCAGGAAAGCTATGTCGGAATGGTTCAAACCCACTTGAAAACTCAAGCACCATTTTGAATCGCTCAGTCGAAAAACTGCTTGAAAACGAAACGTTTATATATTAGCATTGGTTTTTAAATATTAGCAATCAAGCAACATGAAGTTAAACGGAGAACCCGCTGAGACGGTCTGATCCTTCCTTTTCTTGAGTTTGTTTTCAACACCTGCCTGAAACTGAGACGCGTTGTAGTTTGGGTAATCATTAATTGCTAAACTCATACACTGTAGGCATTATGTATGTTGAACCAACAGAAACATATTAATGATGTTTGAAGGACTTTAGCTGCGTCTACAAATTTGGCTCCAGAGCCTTGCATCCTGTCCACTGGTCTGTCATACAGACCCTGAAACAAATACATGTATATCCAAGAAAGCCCACGCAAGTCTAGAATATGTGGCAAGTGTAGATTTCCACAGTTTCAGTTGTAACAGACCTTTTCAACACAGGTACACTTCAACGTTATTCCAGGTGGTCAAGTAGAATATCCAGGTAAATAAATATACTAATTGTTGTCCATTGTTATATGCCTGATAACTCGTCCAGATTTAGGGGTTGCCCGACGAGCAGGGCGATACAGTGGTATCATCACACGTTTAGCGCTGTTTTTTATTGGTTCTATAAATCATTTGAAACGTTCACCTGCCAAAATTGTCTGCCTTCCCGCACAGAGCTACCAAAAGCTTTAAAATTAATAATGTAAGACCAGAGTTTCGATTCCCCTACATGGGTACAACATCTGAAGCCAATTTCAGTTGTGAAATTATTGCTAAAGGCGACGTAAAACCATACTCACTCACCAGAATACCAGACACAATTATTACAAAAGTTCATTTAGTGTACTTGCCAACTACAATTACGTATATTTTCAAATTATTTTGATACGTTCGTTTGATACATGCGCATAGTTGAATACTTTGAGTGACAGCTCAGTGTGAGCTCGACGACTCGGGCTCCAACAGTCAGCGACCTTCAAGACATATCTAAAGGTCACGGGAAACGTTTCGCCCGGATATCTTAACATGCATCGTTCCGCTCATTGTGTGCTGTGGAACAACACGTGACATCTTCAACTTAATGTCACGACAGAATTCTTCACATATCGGTCACAATCCACAGGAAACGGCTGTATCCGATTGTAATCGACATTGCGCATGACCCCGTAAACATGGGTACTCCGAACAACGTCCCTGGCGGACCACAGCACCCTTGCCCGGTATGAACTCAGGAAACGATGAATTAAATGTTTATGTCTAAGGCCTTGTCGTTCTCGAATGTATTGCTTAACTTGTAAACAGTTCGGTGAGATTTGTTAACACAGAAAAGCCATTAGGAGATAATGATATTCTGAAAGATACTGTCTGTCTCAAGGGGACATTCTGGCGGCCTTTTTATTTGTTTATTTTTTGGAAACGTTTCCTTTTCTGCAAGAACGTGACATACTCTGATAGAAAACATATTTTCTGGCTTTTGGATTTTTTATCTTGAGATCTAAAACACCATTTGTCAATTCTTATCGTAAAATCTAAAACAGCATTTGTCAATAAAGCGAACAAAGCGGTAGCTATTGCCTTGACATGCCATTAGTTTTCTAATATCCACATATCCTGATTCTTAGACTAATTCTAAATCTCTGATTATATATAATTTTGATATCTAACAAATAAACCCATTCAAACTGAAAAGGAGCCCCAGTCAGATGAGACAGCTGAGGGAATCTTCATGTATGGCTTTAGCATTGCAGGGTGGGCTAGGCAGTAGGGGAAATCATGACTACCACATTCTGTGCGTACAACACCGCCCTATGGGGCAGTGGACACGTGTATGTCAGCAGAGGAGAGGGCAGTGGTTCGATCCTTGGCTGAGTTATATCAAACCATACAGAAGATGGCATTTTATTGCTATTCTGACTGGCATTTAGGGGATAAAGTAATGACAGACTAATAGAAGGGCAATTGACTAACAACTAGTCTCTGAAATGAACATATTTTACAGAAAACAGTTCATAGTAAAGAATATAAAATATAATGAAAAGGAGCCCTGAGACTTTCTTCATTTTCAGAAGCTGTAGAAATCTAGACTTGCCACATTTTCTAGACTTGCGTGGGCTCTCTGGATATGTTTGCTTCAGGGTCTGTATGACAGGCAAGGCAACTGAGCACTCCACTGATTATCTGTAGTGGTGACTCTTGGAACGGTGTTGTGTCCGGAGATGTGGTTGAGTAGTCGTCAACGTTCCCCGACGGCGTGGACGTTTATCCATGATGTCAACCACAGGTTTTCCAACCCAGTATTGCTATAGTCGGTCTTAAACACAAATCCCTTGGGGTTTAATATAACACAGAGACTCCAGCTGTCTCGCACCAAATCGACACAAAGGAGATTTAGAATTCACGGCGAGTTATCAGTAGATTTGAACCGTTCATGACACACGGACTGACTGACTGACTGACTTTGGTTTTACGCCGCTTTTAGCAATATTCCAGCAATATCACGGCGGGGGACACCAGAAATGGGCTTCACTCATTGTACCCATGTGGGGATTCGAACCCGGGTCTTCGGCGTGACGAGCCAACGCTTTAACCACTAGACTACCCCACTGCCCTCATGACACACGGAGATAACAATAGAAACCTCTGAACATTGTTAGCGATATTCGACATAAACCATCACGTAATGAACTCATTAACTACAAAACTAGAACAGAATTGATCAAATTTGACTAAAAAAATAAACAAAGAGGTTTTGGAACTGAAATTGAATCGTCTGAGTCTACCTCCACTATAACACCCCTCCATGTTGGTAAAAAATCCCTAACATGTGTTTCGAGTTCAAAAATAGTTTTATAACCTGAGTTAACGATGTTGCTGCAGATTGTACACCGGTGCATCTGCGTCACGGTTCTTCATTCACATGAGATACAGGTTCAGGTAACCCGGAGGTTAATTAACCTAATAATAATTTTGGTTTCTCACGCGTGATAAGATTACACAAAGTTACATGCGTCAAACCATCTCTCGACTGTGGTGCAGATCCATTCTGATTACTTCATGCCGTGGTGAGTGACTGAGTATGATTTTGCGCCGCCTTTAGTAATATTCAAGCAATATCACGCCAGAGGACACCAGAAATGGGCTTCACACATTGTACCTATGTGGGGATCGAACCCGGGTCTTCGGCGTGACGAGCGAACGCTTTAACCACTAGGCTACCTCACAGCCCCATACGGTGGTGAAGTGAGTGAGTTAGTGAGTTTAGTTTACGCCGCTTTTGGCAATATTCCAGCAATATCACGGCGGGGGACACCAGAAATGGGCTTCACACATTGTACCCATGTGGGGATCGAACCCAGCCCTTCGGCGTGACGATTGCGGTGGTGAAGAAGGCTGTGGTATCAGTCGAAGTTGTCGACACCCACACCTAAGGAAATAATTTGAATTATCCGGGGTTCGACTCAGCCGAATAATGCGGTATAAACAAGGAGTACGTCGGGGACAAGGTTTTACTTAGCAACAACCGTATGTTCGACACATCGGCGTTCGACTGTACTACACGTGTCTTGCACTATCTATTTCACTGAATGGTGATTAAACGCGGGTGGTATTCAGACAAATACTTATGCCGTCCTTGAATGATTGTTTCCAACAAACACTCGGTGGACAAAAAGAAACTTCTGAAAAACAGCTTGATGCAAACTCTGGAAAAAATAGCTTCAAACATAAAAGACTTTCTTCTGAAATACGCCTGGAAAAAATTATGAGAAACCTTTGATTTGACGCTGAATCGAAGCAACCTTCACTATGAAAATACTTGAGACTTATTTAAGGATTGAATAAGCATCATATGCCATATTGGGAAGCTGATTATCAGCGTGTAATATTTCTTATTACTAATAGTAAAGACTTCACGTTTTATCTTAAGTTGTATCTTTGCCCAACGCCAATAATGAAAAACACGTCGTTAAGTGACGTGTGCAGCTGAGAGACTTCACGTGCTCAAGCGTAACGTCGCGGTTATCGCAATATTTTTCAATAGACATGTCGAACCGCTCTGGTTAGCAAAAACAAAATCAATGGCTTTATCACCTGGCAGTTGGCAGATGATATACCAGACTTGATCTATTCTCCACGTCCACGAGATACGCCTTCCCATTCATGCTACCGAACGCCGACAGGGCGGCTCGCACAATTCATTCACACTCTCTCGAATAACGCCGACCTCTGACTTGCAGCGTTTCCATATGTAGCTACACAGAACCAACGGCACATTTCAACACAGTTAATATTGATCATAACTTGAACCATTTTGCGCGTGGTAATGTCTTTTTTTAGTTTCAACACCGATCAACGTCCGCCAGCAGATGGCGTTGAACGGCGTTCGGTGATTACATGATCACTTGATTCCCCTTGCGCCCACATGTCGGGGTAAGAGATCGCAATGTGATAACATGGCTGAGATTATCATTCGTCTCTTGATGCCTCAAGGCATTTTCTTTATGTAAAGGAAAATATGGAAAAACAAAAGAAGCTGAAGTGAGAAGTCCCTAACAGATGCTCTACTCAGGCCCATGGAAATTACAGGCATCAATCTTATTTTCTTTCAACCTTATCGCTTTGTCGTAATAAAAGATGGACTTCTTTCACGCACATTAAATGCTCGGAAATAATACCGAAATGTGTATGTTTATGACTTAAAGTTACAGCGACGCTGAAACTATATGTTTACTTATTTAATTAAAAGATAAGATTTAAGTGTTTTTTTAAAGATGTTATGAAATTTTAAGTATTTATTTGCTGTAACGAAACATCGTAAAATGAATATGGTTCTTTTATTCCACTTAAATATTGAAATTAAAGCCTCATATTACTTTTTAAGAACCAACTACTTGGTACTAATTTGTCAAAATGTCACTGAATATCGATAACAGAACGATAAACACCCAAGCATAATGTTTAAAGGAACATATATTTGTTGTAAGAAAGCAAACATTATCTTTATAGGAAGTATCCTCAAGTTCAATTCATTAATCTGCAGTAAATCCCGCAGATGAAAAATAACCTGTAAACAAAATTCAGAATAAAATAAAAAATCTGAAACTGAATAAGTTCAATACTTACATGATATTTCAAAATAATGATCCGATGTTTTACACATCCAACAATTGACAAAGTGATGGAGTAATGTCCCTCAGCTGGTCCGTGTTTGTGTATCAAGTTGTCAAGGAAGACTGTTTCAAGCCTGTCGAACCCGGCAATATATAGATCCCGACCGTAACATTGGCGGGCGAGTCCACTAATTACAGTTTTTAGCGGCATGCCACTGAGGCTCGAGCGGGGAAGGGAGGTGTGTTTTCGCTGGATGGACTGTGCTTGTCAGCACGTTACTCCAACAACAGTTGTGAGTCGACGCGAGGGACTACGCTGACATGCGCACTGCATTCCCTCTTATCTACGCATCAATTGAAATGAAGTGTTTTAAACTTGTCTATCAGTTTACAAAGTTTGGAGTGCTATGGGTCGGTTGTTGGAAGCCAAATCATTTCCTACGGTTAATTAAAGAGCTGCAATTGACGGACCCAGCTCAGTTGGTGTAATTGGCCATTGCATGACGCACTCCCCTATAGACGAAGGTCGTGCACAGCGCAACGTCTAAAGTCGCATTTCGTCAGATTCCTTGAGATAGTTTAACCGCTTTGACCTCACTAATGAAATGGAATAAGTATCTATAAATCGCGTCACACTTCTGTAGTGGTGTGTGTACGTTTTGGGCACAGCTACGCCCAATCGTTCAAGTGGTGACGTAACTCGTACGCTACAACGTCGACGTAACGGGGTGAATCGGTGCAAGGCAGGGAAGACACGGTGCATGTACGTGAACGTGAGACTGTTTACACGTGCATTTGTCAGACAGTGCATTCGTGAACTTGTGAGAGACTGAGTACAGGTACTTGTCAGAAACACTACGGATGAACATGCTAGAGACTGAATGTATGAACTTGTCAGATACTGTATACTTGAATGTGTCTTAGACTGAATACAAAGCTTGTCAAATATTGTATACATGAACTTATCTGATACTGCATTCAAAGCTTGTCAGAGAATGTATACATGATCGTGTCTGAGACTGAACACATGAACTTGTCTGGGACTGAACACATGAACTTGTCTGGGACTGAACACATGAACTTGTCTGGGACTGAACACATGAACTTGTCTGGGACTGAACGCATGAACTTGTCTCAGACTGAACACATGAACTTGTCTGAGACTGAACACATGAACTTGTCTAAGACTGAACACATGAACTTGTCTGGGACTGAACACGTGAACTTGTCTGGGACTGAACACATGAACTTGTCTGGGACTGAACACATGAACTTGTCTGAGACTGAACACATGAACTTGTCAGAGACTGAACACATGAACTTGTCTCAGACTGAACACATGAACTTGTCTGGGACTGAACACATGAATTTGTCTGAGACTGAACACATGAACTTGTCTGAGACTGAACACATGAACTTGTCTGGGACTGAACACATGAACTTGTCTGAGACTGAACACATGAACTTGTCTGAGACTGAACACATGAACTTGTCTGAGACTGAACACATGAACTTGTCTGGGACTGAACACATGAACTTGTCTGGGACTGAACACATGAACTTGTCTGGGACTGAACACATGAACTTGTCTGAGACTGAACACATGAACTTGTCTGGGACTGAACACATGAACTTGTCTAAGACTGAACACATGAACTTGTCTGAGACTGAATACAAAGCTTGTCAATGATCGTATACATGAACGTGTCAATGATCGTATACATGAACGTGTCAAAGAGTGTATACATGAACTTGTCAAAGATTATACACATGAACTTAGAGGCTTGGCAGAGCTAAGGTGCACCAGTTGGCTACTTTGCCTTACATGCTATAATTACCTATGTTCATCAGTTCAAATCTCAAATGGTTTCTCATATTGACTGTCGGTTTGTCATAATTACATAGAATAAATATATATTAATCACCATAATATTTGTTCTTAAATTCGATATTTATTTATTCGATTATAATTGTAATATTTATGCAGATTTCTCTTATACCAAGATCCACTTTTGAGATGAATTAAAATGACTGAGATTACATCTTTAACAATAACTGACTTCTATAGATGCACGGGATGTATTCGGTTACACAGCGCGTGAACGCACGTGGCTGCACGGCAAAAAGTGCACCTCCAGTGTCAGCGTGTGAGTATTATTTCACGTAGAAAACTGGAAAAAAAGTCCCTTAACAAATAACCCCCAGCGCCTTTAATTAACGCTTACATGTTACTTGTGAAACAATACAGGAAATAAGTTGTGAAAAATAGCACTGCAGGCACTTGTAATAAGGCGACCCCTCTGATAGAATTGTGGCCGTGGCCGAGACCGTGGGAATAGCGTGTGTCATACAGTATCGGGCTGGTAGCCGGCAGGGGCGCTGTAACCGTAGTCGCAGGAACAGGGGCAATTGTAAGGGGAAGTAGTTGCTTGCCATCGTATCTGTCGTATTTCCTAGGTGGTCAAGTGTGTTAAACATATGTTTGTCGAGAAGCTTGGAATGTTTGACGTGAGTGTTTGGTAAGTTGTTGTTTAACACCGAACTCGGCGGTATTCCAGAGCTATACGATGCCTCTTTGTCTGGACAAGACATTCCAGTGACTGATGTCATGAGCATCGATCTACGATGGGATGACCTTGTCATTTCAAAGAAATACATAGCAGAATAATTCGTGTAACAGGTGAAGACAGATCTATTGAAGACATCGGATGTACACCCATCTTGCACCAACGACACGTGTAATTATCCACGCATATAACGAACTTCAGGTACAAATAACTGAATGCTATGTGAAAAGTTAACAATTTGGAACAGCTACTTAATTGTGACTGTGAATAGTGAAGTTCGGGCTTTTGTAAATGGTTTTGATATGAATAGCGAACTTCAGTTTTTAATGACTGTCTCTGATGCTTTAAGCGAAGGTCGGACTTACAGAACTCGCTCTGATGTAGATGTCAAAGTTTGGACTTAAAATAACTGAACAGATGGTAATTCCGAAGTTGGAACAGAATTGTCCCAGATGTGTATAAGACAGTTCGGACTGAAGGACTCTGTGAACGACCTCTGGGTTTGGATATGACGAAATGTCTTTGATATGTCGAATATGTGTCGAAATAGATATATATTTATGTAGTAAACGACGTTTATAACGAACACGGTTATAACGAACTGACGGATGTAACGAACTGTTTTTGTTCTCGGCCACTTGCCGTATAATATAGTGGAAATGCGAGTAACGAACTACAGTTATAACGAACTAAAATTAGTGGTCCCTACGAGTTCGTTTTAACCGTAGTTTACTGTAAGTGCTCATGACGGCGCCTCAGCGAGTGCAGTCTGTGTTGGTCGTCAGTAACGACGTCGGGAAGCACAGCGCCGGTAATTAACCGTGGACCTTCTGTGGCTCGCTGATATCAGTGACTGTCAACTGTGCCCAGCTGTTGGCAGCTTGACTGACGTTCGGGTTGCTAACACATGCAATTTGACAGCGTGCCAAGTAAAGAGGGAGGGGTGGGGGTTTGGTTTGGTGGAAGGGGAGGCGAGAGTTTATCCACAGTTGCTACGATATTTTTGTTATTATCTATTATTCAATTATCTCTTAATTTGCATTCAACATAGATAACGATCTACTCAATATTGAACATCGGTGGTAGAGAGAAGCCTAGTAGATTAGCATGCGCTTATCGCTTGGAAGGACTGGTCGATTCCTCAAACTGTCATATTACTGGAAGTTTACTAAAAGCGGCGTAAAACCATCCTCATTCATTCAATCAGTGTAGCAGCATAATACCACCAAATCTCAATAACATGTGGTTTTGTTCCTTCTGTTGAGACACGTTTTTATTCCAAGACATGTTTAAAAAATTGGCTTTACTTTGTATACAATGGAACTATTTCGGTCATGTCACCTTTAAATGTGAATTGGCCTCATGCCTTCGAGCCTCTCCTGCTGTGTATAAGCTGTACGTGTGACTCTCTCATCACATGATTATTTTCAGAAAAACCTAGGTGTACTTTGTTCTGCAATTTCCTAAAAAACCGGCGTTCTTAGTGTCAAACGGATGAAACGGTAACCCAAAGCTTAATGCAAAAAGTTATATTTTTGCAAAGCCCGAAGCAGAACCAACTCAGTTCTTCTTCAGAGGAAACTTTATATGTTTACATTGACAAAAGACTAGATTGCAAGGGCCCTAGGGCTGAATGCGTTTTTTAAAATAAACATCATCCGGTTGAAGCGATATATTTTCACCTTCATATCGGAGAGTTGGTTTATATTAGGGGTATATCTATCAAGGTTCATGAGTTAGATCTGAAGATGCTCCCCAAGATGACGCCGTTGCCGAGTGTGGTGTGGTCAAGACGCACCACACGACCGAGACTGTCTGTGATCTCACTGGAGATGTTCAACATATGATCACTACTTGGCGTGCATGTACTGTAGTTTGACGTGGGAGAAGAAGAAGAACAAAACCCACCCCCACCCCCACCCCGTGGGGGTGAAGGAGGTACCTTGCTGGGAGGGGTGTTCAACAGATACAATCTCAGTCACAATACTTGATACGCCTAACTGTTACTCATTCGTCGTCCAAAGGACCTCAATTCACCGTACGGAGTTTCGTCCCCACGGCGTGCAATGGACGTATAGATACCACCATACATATGATCAGGGGGCGGTGGGGTAGCCTAGTGGTTAAAGCGTTCGTTCGTCACGCCGAAGACCCGGGTTCGATGCCCCACATGGGTACAATGTCTGAAGCCCCTTTCTTGTGTCCCCCGCCGTGATATTGCTGGAATATTGCTAAAGCGGGGTAAAACTAAACTCACTCGCTCCCATGGCCGGGAGGTTCACAAAAAGTGAATCACATATAAAACTTGTCTCACTTGGGGCTTTCTTTCCAATCATGCTGACATGACGTATTTCAATACTGTTTATGGGGCGGTTGGGTAGCCTAGTGGTTAAAGCTTTCGCTCGTCACGCCGAAGACCCAGGTTCGAATCCCCACATGAGTACATTATGTGAAGCTCATTTCTGGTGTCCCCCGCCGTGATATTGCTGGAATATAGCTAAAAGCGGCGTAAAACCAAACTCACTCACCCAATACTGTTTATGTGAGTGACTATGATTTTAGGCCGCTTTTAGCAACATTCCCGCAATTTCGCGGCGGGGGACAATAAAAATGTAGGGAATCGAACCCGGGTCTTCGGCATGGCGAGCTAACACTTTAACCACTGGGCTACACAGTAAAGTATCTCCCCTCCAAGAATATCAAATAGTGAAGTATATATCCAAAGTCCGCTGACTTTTCCAATTCACAAATGTTGTCTTAATGAATTCATATCGCACAGAATAATATACTTTAATTCAGTATTAAAAATTATATACGTTTTGGGATTGCTGCGCCCCGTGAGGTAAGTTACCAACGTTGACTGGCGCACATCTGTGCCCTACTGACCCGGCTCTCGTTTCCCACACGAGCCGGTGAGAATCAATCACATTAGTCTCGTTTTCACACGATGTAATGTCCAGTGAAGCACGCGACGTTGTTGACAAAGGTCACGACCGTGACCTTGACATTCACTCTTGTCCAGCCATTAAGTATCTTGAAGAGCAATATCCTGAATCTCATTTATCAAGCTACATCAAAGCAAGAACATCTGTGAAATATTCAACCACTGTGCTACTGTGTAAAAAGCCAATAGTTCCTTCTTTTGTAACTTGCTGAATTAGAAGCCAAGAAATGTTATCGATAACTACTTCTATATTTCACGAAAGCGATTGCTTTAGGGCCAAGTCGTGCCTCTTCATCGGGAGTAGCCCTGACGAATTATAAATAATAATGCATTTAATGGTTATCTGTATCATAAATGTTATCTTATAGATAGCCAAATAGAACATGTTGTTTATCCAGCACTCTAACAATGAAAAGCCACAAAACTCTTTCCATACCCTACAAGACGCATCTGCTTCTTGACTAATTACATTGGCGGATCCTGGATCCTGGATCCGCCCATGAATTAATATATATAATTTACATAGTAACAAGTAATCTCATTTGAATTGAAAAGGAGCCCCATTGAGATGGAAGATCCTAAACCTGGGGAAATCTAAAGTTGCTTAATTTCGGCTTCATTGCAAGGGGGGGGGGGCTTTTAATAGGCACAGGCGGTAGAGAAAATATCATGTGGTTCAGGGACTGTGAGTGTCCGTTGTCTGATTCGGAATATGTCATGATATGTATCTGAATCTCTATCAAATAGTGATGATACCAGGGGTTTCGCGAAAAGGGGAAAGTACCTTTCCCTGTCGGTCATACAAATCACAAACCACATGCAAAAACCAGGTAAACTTTTTACCTGAACAAATATGTGTCAGAACACGTGGAACAATCAAAATATGCCTTTCATTGGACACCATTTTGTCACGTTTGAAATGCCTTCCATATATTTACATGACTAGAAATTAACACAACACTCATTATTCGGATTCAGTGTTTTGCCCTGTGACGTATAATCTCATATAATCAGTGAAGTACTCTTGTACTTTTTATTAACGTTTACATTACATTGCTCGCAGAAGCAAAAAACCACCAGGTATGTAATAAAATATATTATTTAAAAGAAAGCACGGAATATATAAATAGAGTGCATTTTGCAGCTGAAATGCTTTATCTTCAGGTAAAGATTCGTGACTTCTATACAATGCATAGAGTGTAACAAATCCCAAATTAACCAGAATGTAAACTCGTTCTGATATTGTTTTGTTGCTATTTCGACATATGATCGCTTAAGCGCAGCAAAGAAATCTTTTCAACAACCTGTGAATGACATAAGGTTTGAAATATACATTTCACCATTTGGTGAGAAAGGTGGCGCAGAGCCGAGTTGAATGGCCGGTTGTTAGATAAAGCGGACACCTAATGGCAACATAATGATCCTGTTATTTGGGTACGTAAATTAAAAAACTTCTCCATATCAGTATTCATGTTTACATGTATTATGAGCTAAAATAAAAAGAAATTTCTGATGCTATCAACCGTCAAGATGATCGAGTGAGCACAGAGTGTCAAAGAGGCTGAAAGCAATCGTGAACGTTTTGAATATCCCCGACAACGCAACCCTATACTTTAATCATTAAATTCCGTGTGTAAATAATCATCTGTCTTTCAGGGAAACCATTTTGTTTGCTGAAACATCATAACTTTTATCAAGCAGTAAGAGTTTTTCAGTTCAATTTCTCAGATCCCCGCCAGTTTGGCCATTATTCCAACGGAGCAGCATTTGAGCGATGAGAGATTAGGCATACGTTTTACAAATTCCCCTTCTTTGGGAGACCCGGGGCACGAATTTCACTCAACGGCAATTTAAAAGAGTTTTTTTAACGACAAAACTATCTGTTGTATAAACCATCAGATATCGGGGAATATTTGATACGGGGTCATGAGGCGCGATATGTCGCCCCTGCGATAAACGAGGCCGTGGATTGCGGGGAAAACAAATGTCTTTGGGATAAGAAGAAATGCGCAGCTTTCTTCCAGCGGCAAATTGGGCTAATTCTTATATCATTAAAGAACGGTGCCATTCTTGGAATCGGTAGTTTTCATGGTTTCGGTGAACCCAGTTTTCCGGTGCAGCCCTTACTGCATTGTTTCATATTTGGAGTTATTCTATACAAGCGGACTGATCTGTCATGGAATGGAAGGTTGCCTGGAGGGTTGAGGTATCCTAAGTCAATGATCAAGAGCTTCTCGCGTTACTTCTACCACCCGCCATCTGTAACGTTAGGAGAGAGGACGTGTGTGATTGATGACGACAACGATGAAAGAGCTTGTGTTTCTGGCTGTGACACTCAGGCCATTATTCATTCGCAAAGTACATTTCTATGGTACAAGCTTAACGAAATTCAGATGCCATGTATCTAGCATGTTGCCAGAAATAGCTTAACGTGGCACTCATCAACTCAAATATTTACAGTTACACCGAGATCAACACATTGGCGAACAACAACAATCACATGTATGTTGAGTAGACTAACACTTAGTCTCTGAATGTATTAGAATTTTGATAGAAACAAATAACATGTTTTAAATTGAAAAGGAGTCAAAGTGAAATAGGAGATTCAGAACCAGAGGCAATCTAGACCTGCATTATTTAGGGCTTAGGCATTGCAGAAAGGGCAGGGTAGAAGGGAAATAATGCGGTTATGGGAGTGTGAGACAGACTAACATGTTGAGCTATCTAAACAACATTCATTCATACACAACATGCCACAATCATCATCATGATTAATATTGGTCAGTACAATTGATCTCCGCTGGGGGCATAGCTCCAATGATACTAGCAGAATCCGCGAGTATCTCAGACCCTGGAGAAAGCAAAAGAAAAGGGTCCAACTTTAGACTGTAAAATGATTGGGCAAAGTCTAAATTGACTCAGCTCTACCTGAATCTTTTCCTGGGCTCAATTTTGATTTGATTTTTGTTTTGTAGATAATATATAGAAACTATTAACTATTTTTGAGACTATATGTCAGTTTAATGGAAACACAACGATACAACGATAATGATACAACGGTTGAAATTTGACATGCAACCTCGTTGCACTTGTACCAGTGTACTGACAGAACCGGAATGTTGAATGTTGAGGGAGATGATTAGAAGTCCTTTTTTCGGTTTAAAGCTAGAATTTAGGTTTTGGTGTTAGAAGATCAAATTTCCTGAATTCAACAATTAGGAAAAAGTAGGAGACATTCATGCATTGTGGAACAACATTTAAACAACGTTTTCGATCTGAGGCAGGTTATTAAGATTTGAAACCTGTGATTGGCCAAGGATGTTCATGCTGGAACACTCAAGGATAGGTTGATCTGGCTTTAGACTCACGCGTTTATCACTCATGTCACGCTCTGACCACAAAACTGACAAATCTCGTAAAAACACACAACGAGGTCTGAATACATTGTTTTCGGTGACTTTTCTGAGAAGGGAACTTGAGATTTTTATGCGTTATTTTCAGGGGGGCTTCAGGACCCGGCCGGGGAGGGCGGCCGTTTGACCCCGGCATCTCAAGCCTTTTTCTCTCTTGGAGTAAGAAGCTCTGGTTGATGTATCAGCCGGGGCGGTGGGTAGCCTAGTGGTTAAAGCGTTGGCTTGTCACGCCGAAGACCCGGCTTCGAATCCCCACATGGGTACAATGTGTGAAGCCCATTTCTGGTGTGCCCCGCCGTGATGTTGCTGGAGTATTGCTAAAAGCGGCGTAAAACCAAACTCATTCAGTCAGTGATGTATAAGCCACTATTTAGGATTCTCGAAATTCATCGTATAGTGTTATATGTATGCACTCCAAGACCCCTTTAATATAATTTTAGCGTGACAGACTGGACTCTAACCTTGTTTACACTGGAACATACGCGGGTGTCTCGCACAGTGTAAATGGGTCCAAGGTTCCAGGATTTAAATAACGTGCAGGGCCATAAAGTGCATGTTTATGATAAACACATGACTGTCTTGTGCAAATGTGCCCGGAAACATACCCACACGACGGCGACCTTGACGTCATCTCAACATCCGTCATGACGTTATTAACTGTGCAAGCAGCACCCGGATGGAAGCTAGCTGTATCTCTATTTGCGAACGTCGCACTTTATGTCATTGTTGTCCAACACAATCAGCTATTGTCCTCATTAGTACATAGGGCAACTGTGACTATTATTAGGCGTATGTATAACAACTGGACCATCCTGTTTATATAACGCGCGCACGAGTTGCCCTTTCGTAACCTTCTTTTGGCTCTACAGAGTTGTGTCTCTTTGACAAGCACGGAACGGTTGGCCTTGGGTTCAAATGCCGGTTCGCCCCGGTTACGTTTCAACGTTTGACAGCACCACAGTCGAGCTTGGTGGTTTCACTAAAGTGGTACACGTCTGTAGCGACCAGAACTGGGATAACTAACATAGAGAATTTATACGTGTTCTTTTCAACTATGTATTTAATCGACAAAGAACTATTAAGAGCAAAATCAGCTGCACAACTCGTGTCTGCAAAAGAATATCGAATTATGTAAATGATAATTTTCAGTGCTTCCCCACAAAAAACAAACTAAATCATATTCCGCGCATAAATCGCTTTAGTTTTAGAGTTAACTGGGAGCAGTACTGCAGTAAATAGGGTTTTACGAAATTGTGGACTGTTTATCTCAGTTCTGGTCGCTACACGCGTCTGAGACCTGCATCACTTCAGGCCTATGTCCCTACTTTATTATTGCTGAATAAACTGAAAAACTGTTGCAAGAGGAGTTAACTCACTGCACAGGTCGCAGTGCACTTGATCATGACATGTGACAATTCAACGGGAGGTAAGCTCGGTCACGTGACTAGCTGCATGTGTTGCCGACCCATAGATGACATGTTCATGATCTTCGTCACTGGTTTGCCTTGTCCATATTCGTTCATTTAGATGTTCCTGACTGTGGCGCAGGGGTATTCAAGTAATAGGCCTGTCTGTCAATGTGAATGAATGAGTTTAGTTTTACGCCGTTTTAGCAATATTTCAGCAATACATGGACACCAGAAACAGGCTCCACACATTGTACCAATGTGGTGAATAAGGGTCTTCGGCGAGCGAACGCTTTAACAACTAGGCTACCCCACTGCCCCTCTGTCAATGTGAGGAAGGAACTGAAATATGAACCTATTTTTCAATTGAATCTGTTTAAGTTAAGAACAAACACCTTATTGATGTGAACACTATACTTAAATTAGCGCGTTACCCTGGTAAAGCTTTGTTGGAACACTGGAGGGCACTTCTAAATTTAACACCTCAGTGAAAAAACAAATTGATGCAATTTCCTATTTTGAATTCTGAACATGTTTCTGTGTTCAAGTGATCACTTGACTTGCCTTTGCGTGTGTTTATGACGGGTACCATCGGTCAGGCAGGGTAAACTGACCTTTCCGCAAACACCTGGTATTTCATAACTTCTTGATAGTGATTCCTAAACACACATAGTCTGCATCGTTATTATAATGGAAAATATTTCACCTGTTATATCCACGACTGTGGTTGGGCTACGGATATTACTATTTACCACCCAAGAATCAGGATACACCTCCGTATCGGTCTGAGAAAAATGCTTTGCATTGCGGGGCCCTTTCATGTGCAAGGTTCTAATCTGGACATTGAGCAGTGAAGTGTGATTTTGTTGTATAGGCTTTATGGTAAAATAAAGCATTTGAGAAATGGCTGCTTTTGCAATATAAGATGGTATTTCGTTTGCCCATGTGGGAATATTCTTGATGTCAAACACCCTTGCCTAACTCGCAAAAGCGGCATGAGTTCTGGTAATTGTGATGTTACCATGCATTATTCTGTCAACAACAAAAATTCCGCGTGATTGTGTTGTGTTTAAAAAACATGTGCAACACATATTGTGTTCTCGTCAAAAAGGAAACGTTATATGTTAGCAATCATAGCTTCTTTCTGTGATGCATTCGCAAATTAAGAAGTCGTATCACAGCTTGAGACGTTTGCGCTGCTCGTTAATGAAGCTAAATAATCTAAAAGTGCATTTCCAATATACAAGAACGCTCTCCACCCGAGTATAACAAATTGAAACACACGATTCAAATCAGTTTGTTACACACACATATGTACATAACATCATGCATCATGCATTAAGGGTGTAATGTTCACATTTTAGGAGCTGGGAAGTACTAAATTGACAAACTTTATGGATAACAACTTCTTTATAGCGACGTTTCGATACAGATTCTTGTACCGTTGTCAAGCATGAATGTCATAAAGTTTGTCAATTTTGTAATGTTCTCGTTAAAAATTACATCGACATTTTACTCGAATGAAATAGCAATTTAAGCTAATTATTTTCATCGTGACTATGACTTTCCAATAACGTTATGAGCATTAGAAAGAAAATGCCTGATATATCCAACATTGCCATTTTTGTCAAATACCATTTTATCTCATAATATTTGTTGATAAAGTTGAGAAACTAATGATTGATGCAGTGGTACTTATTGCCACTGGAGTTAAATTGGTTGTTCCGGTAAATATATATCCGGGCTTACATCTTCATCCTTCTTGCAGCACGTGACGAGAATTCTTCCTCTTGGTTCACTGAACCTCCTGACGGAGGCAACACACGGCAGTGTGGCACGCTAGACTTGCACAAGTCTCTTAGGTAATAAAATATTGTTTAAATGATAATGTTTTAAAAATATAAGCAAAATTAACACATTGTCCCTCTGACAGACTGGCGAGTTGTGCTGTCCGCTAATCTAGACTTGCCTCTATAAAGTGTAGAATTAGAATCCATGGGCCTAGGATTCAGTACAGCCTTGGAGCAAGACTATGGCACGGTGTGAATGGATAATCGCACTGTAAAAAGCATGCATCCATGATAAATCAAGCTGTCACTCCATGCGTCTGATAAAGCGCACGCCATGCAATAATTTCCAGTTTGAAACGAATCTTAATCAAGATACGAAACTATACTTTTGATGCAACATCATGTACGTGGCGCGCTTCGGTCGTAAGACTGCGTCTGCAAACTGTAATCAGACTGGCAAATAAAAAGCCGACTTTGATAAGTATCTCCTGGCTGAGAGATTAACAGAGTATTGGCAACGAAAGATCATGTTGATGTGAGACATTGTGTACGTTATTCATCCATTTATTGGGTGAGATACACGTCTGTGAGATCACCGGCGTCTGAATCTCTTCTAGAAGGAATTATGAGCGCCAGGTGTTTCTGAGCGCAACGTAATACGTCCAGCTTGTCGTGAGAGGAATGTCGCCGGTTAGGGCCGAGCACTGACACCGAAGATAAGCACGGCAGACAAACAGTATCCCCGAAATAAAGATATTTAAGAACTGACATACATGTAATTGTTTATAGAGGTGTAACAGAGGGGCAGACCTTTTAGGGGTGAGTGAGTATGGTTTTACGCCGCTTTTAGCAATATTCCAGCAATATCACGGCGGGGACGCCAGAAATGGGCTTCACAAATTGTACCCATGTGGGGAATCGAACCCAGTTCTTCGGCGTGACGAGTGAACGCTTTAACCACTGGGCTACCCCACCGCCACCTTTTAGGGTTTAAGCTAACTGATCACCTAATAATTACGCAACATAATGAAAATAATTGGTTGGGGAACGGTGATAACTTCACAAACAAATTACTTAATCATTAGCGCAAAACAATGTAGACAACAAAACGAAATCAGTGACGTCAGTCAGTGCATGAATACAAGCCACTCCTAGTTATAAGGAAACAACCTAATTTTCAGTTTGTGGAAGCATAAGTGAAAAAATAAAATGCCACGGAATAACTTGCAATTTATTTATATGGCATTATCCGTCACAGCTCTGGTAATACGCTCGTCACGTAGAAGACCCAGGTTCGATTCCCCACATGGGTACAATGTGTAAAGCCATTTCTGGTGTCCCCTGCCGAGATATTGCTGGAATATTGCTAAAAGAGGCTAGACTCACACACTTAAAGTTAGGTGAGGGTACAGGTTGGACAAAATGTCGGGCACTACAGGCCAGGAGCTCAAAAATGTATAACTTTGGATTAGAACACCAAGGGAAGGTCTGGTTGATGTTGCGTCTGGCGCGCATGCGTGATCTCTTCTTGTCAACCGTGACAAATACTTGCGAGTAATCACATATGTGGCTTCTGCGATATGTGAAATAAGGCGCCAAACATTTTTACATCCTCATTTATCGAGTGTATTTCATTTCTCTATTACGACGCCTATCCAGCACCCCAAAATCCTCGTTTGGAAATTGACCATTTGCTATTCTCTTATGGTTACAGTTTTGCACACGATATCTCTCGCCAATTAATGTAATCTGATTGGATGGCTATATTCACAGTCGTGTCTCGTCAAGTGTTGTTACATTCAAAACGTAGTTTTGATGGAAATGTCGTCGTTTTAGCATCAGAATAGAATATATACTACCCATCAAAAGTTTAGACTCACTGAAAGCACTCACTATATGTTATGTATATGTATGTGGTTACATCGAAGATGAATTTCTGCACCAACTTGGGGGAACCAACTGAAAACCTTATGCAGATGAATTGCACAAGGATGATGCTTCAAATTGCGAAAGGCATGAGCAAATGTCGTGCATGTGAACAGATTCGTTTTGGTGTAAAGTTTTGTTAAGAATTAGCCAATTTTCACAGATTTTAATCATTTACTGAACTCATGACAATAATCTTTTCAATGTTACGAATATGTTTTACAATACACCAGTTCATAACTAAACAGTACCTTTAAACAGTATGGAATATTTTGCAAAAAGCTAGTTTAGAACAGTGGACAAGTAAGTGGCTACATTTACACTAGTGAGTCTAAACTTTTGATGGGTAGTATACTATACAAACTCAAGATCAAATATGTGATTTTGGTGTCTTGAACTAGAAAGGTTATCAGCTAAAAGTAAGTCCAACGAATTAGATGGCGAATGAGATGACCTACACATCATCGAACAATCGCAGCGCAAAGACCAGTAATAACCAGACTATGTTTGAAGCATACTATTACTAGACGCAATACACTCGTTTCGCCCTGACAGATGTGGAGACTGGAGAGGTTTGGTATGGGTAAATAAAACTGAAACCCACTATTCAGATGTCCTGGTGCATTAATGCACCCTGGTACATCTCAAAAGTGACCGTGGTTGCATATTGTGCACCTTCATCTTCTGCATCCGGGGACTGAGGGGAGTACCAGTCAAAGGAGATTAGTTTGAAAAATGTCCAAAACATTTTGTTTCAGAACGATTTCATATCTTACCCTACGACCATTTCGATTTACACTCTTAATATGAACTTCTTGACGATATTGACTATATATCCCCCATTACCGAAATATCTTATAAAAGAAATACTTACTGAGAACTTGCTTTCTTTCTCTCCGCTGTGCTATCTATCGTGATCTGATGGCGAACACTTTCGCCCTTTCCCGCTTAAACCGCTGTTGTCAAGTGTCGCGAGCGGTGTCTATTCCCATTTGCCGTGTGGTTTGATTGACGGGAAATGTGTAAACATCTTGTCAATCTAACCGACCTTCACTCTCATTGGTCAATCCACTCCGCTCGCGCGATGCATGTTTACAATGATCTCTGCAGAACTGCGATACTTCCTGAAATATTGACTCACAAGTCACCATCTGGGACGAAGACAGATCATATTGGGACGAAGAAAGATTATATTGATAATGTTGTTTATTTAAAATAATTGAAACGGGAGATAACCTTTCATTCAAAAGCAATTCGTGCTCTCTCGTGATTCTTTGGATTGAATATCCAAACATCATGGAAGACTATTTAAGTAAGAATTATGTACCCAGTAATGAGTTTATAATCGAAATATTAACTTTAACTCAAGGCCCGTGCGAAGACATAATGGCATTTTGCGCGTGTTTATTTCATATTCAGATGTCACAACAAATTAATGGAGAAATTAATATCCGCCTCGAGTTATGAATGTTAGTTGCGTTTGTTTGAGACCCACGGCGAACCAGATCAGAATTGGTCTTCAAAAAACCAATATTTGTCCAAGAAGACGGCTAACAGGATCGGGTACCTGGACCTGCTGTCTTGGATATCACTGTGACCCTTTTGAGTAGATCGATGTTCATGGCATCAACCACTTGTCTGATCAAGACTCAGTTATTTACAGTCCACCTAGACTTGCACAGGTATATAATGTCAAAATGAACTGTTCAAATGATAACTTCTAAAAAAAAAGAATAAATAACAGTCCTGAGTACTGTCCGCTTATCCAGACTTGCCTCTTGAAGGATAGAATCACTATACATCCATGGGCTCAGCATTCAGTACAGTCTTGGAGCAAGGCTACAGTCCACCATCTTATAGCTGGAATATTGCTGAGTCCTTTTGTACATATCACAAATACACATCAATCATTAACCATACATTTCCATAGGTTCAGATTCTCTACTTATATGGAGTATGTAAATGAACGTTTATTTTCAAAGTGTCCTTCACATTAGGTATTTGATCAATTTCTTTCGGTATTGAATTCCTTAGATCCTGTATATTGGGTATTTATAAATTAATGAGTACAATGTTTTTAAAAAATTGTCTGCTTAAAACACCGTTTCCGATAACTTCTGATATTCATCTGTTAATGCGCAGCCTGGTTCCCTGGGTCTGTTGCGCCCGCGTAACGCTCCGACACTGAGCGTAGCGCAGGCGCAACGGAACCAGGCTGGTTAATGCGACGACTGTCGGATAAGCTCCCAACAGCGACGCATGCGTCAAGGTATACGGTTAGCGAGACGTAGCCTTTTGTGGCTGATCCACTGCTGTTGAGTTTATGTCTGAGCGATGCGTGCATTCAATCCTTAAATATAAGTAACGATGTAGTGTACATTTGTACGCAAGATGAAAAGTATTCGCTGGGTATTTAAATTCAAGCAGGTCAAAACTACCTGGTTTATGGTGATATTAGTCAGTCATGCAGACCCTGAAACAAATATACCATCACAGCCCATGCAAGTCTAGAATGTGTGGCAAGTCTAGATCACCACAGTTTCAGGGTCTCTGAAAATGAAGAAAGTCTCTGGGTCCCTTTTTGTTGTATTTTTTTTAATTTAAAAGCTCTATTTTCTGTAAAGTGTTTTCATTTCAGAGACTAGCTGTTAGCCTATGGTGATACATATTGTGTGGTTGATACAAGTACACCTTGTACGTAGCTGTTGCTCTGTGGTAATATATCACCATCTCTGTCCATCGAAGTCTCTTTATCGCTTCTCTCTCACTATCTAGATTTCCCCCTGTCTATCTAGACCGCCTCCGTGGTGTAGTGGTTAGAGTGTCCGCCCGGAGTGCGGAAGGTCGCGGTCGCGGGTTCGATCCCCGACAGCGTCATACCAAAAAACGTTAAAAATGGTACTTGTTCGTCCCTGCCTGGCGTTCGGCATTAATGGGTACAACAAGGACTGGTCGGCTCGGAGTCTGTATAATGTGTCTGAGTGGGGTATTCATGCTTCACTGCGGCATGATATCTCAGTGGGCTAGCACTATAAAACCAGCTTCAGTCTGGGCTAGTACAAGCAGCCGTACATACACATACACATGCATGCACGTCGTCATATGAGCGAAATATTCTCAAGCACGACGTTAAACCCAATTTCACCTCACCTCACCTTGTCTGTCTGGGATTGTTTGCTTTCTCACTCCCCCTCTCTCCATCCTGGTTTTTCTCACTATCCCTACTCTCTCTCTCACGCACGCACACACACACACACGAAAAGGAAAAACATTTGTACTGGTGATAATACCACCGATGATAGTTATAACATGTCCAGTCCTGAGATTTACATTTCCGGGAAGTGGCTTCAGAGACCACGGAATGTTAGTGTTGACTCTGCTGACTTTCGTTCAAATTCTCTACCATATTTACCATAAATATCCGGTATTTCTAAAATACTACATTCTTCAAAACAATTCACAGTCCTCTCCGCTGTCTCATTGGCTCACTTTAGGTTTAAAATAAATCCATAAGACTCAATAATTTGTAGCGGCCTAAGATCCCGCAGAGTCGACAACAAATCTCCACACATGTTATGAACATTGACCGGTCGTTTTGTTTCTTCTAGACGAGCCAATTACCGTTCTAGTGCAGGTTGGAGATAAGAGCTGGGGAAATAACACTCAAGATCTTAGTCCCTACAGAAATATTGCTCTGTTTGGATTTAGAACCACATTTCGACTCAATGACCATGCATTAGCGTGTCTGGGAACTTTAAAGGGAAAACAGAGAGATCTGAGGTTAAAGATTTCGGTGACACTTTTTATGTAATTATTTACAACTGATGTAGAAAAAACGTATCGGACAAAGAAAAGATATCTATTTTTTTGGCAGACTGCCAAAGAAAGTTACACTCAACACAAGGGATCGTTTCATTCGATTTGATCCCTGTCAGCGTTTGTTGGAATATCAGAATAGCAATACTGCCTATCTTAATTCAGTGTGTGATTTATGCGAATTTTAAACGGGGCCGCAAATCACTGTGTCAAACTGCCTTGCTGTCATTAACCGTTATGTTTGTTTCCCCCGGGTGTGTACAAGTGCGTGCGTGCGTAAGTGAGTGTCCGTCTATGCGTGCCTGTAGGTGCGTCTGCATGTATGCCTCTCGATCGATGTGCCTTATATAATGTATCAATTACTGCATGCTGTAGGTGTGTCTGCATGTATGTCTCTCGATCGATGTGCCTTATATAATGTATCAATTACTGCATGCTGTAGGTGTGTCTGCATGTATGTCTCTCGATCGATGTGCCTTATATAATGTATCAATTACTGCATGCTGTAGGTGTGTCTGCATGTATGTCTCTCGATCGATGTGCCTTATATAATGTATCAATTACTGCATGCTGTAGGTGTGTCTGCATGTATGTCTCTCGATCGATGTGCCTTATATAATGTATCAATTACTGCATGCTGTAGGTGTGTCTGCATGTATGTCTCTCGATCGATGTGCCTTATATAATGTATCAATTACTGCATGCTGTAGGTGTGTCTGCATGTATGTCTCTCGATCGATGTGCCTTATATAATGTATCAATTACTGCATGCTGTAGGTGTGTCTGCATGTATGTCTCTCGATCGATGTGCCTTATATAATGTATCAATTACTGCATGCTGTAAAGGTGTGTCTGCATGTATGTCTCTCGATCGATGTGCCTTATATAATGTATCAATTACTGCATGCTGTAGGTGTGTCTGCATGTATGTCTCTCGATCGATGTGCCTTATATAATGTATCAATTACTGCATGCTGTAGGTGTGTCTACATGTATGTCTCTCGATCGATGTTGGGGATGAGGTGTTTTGTGCGAACTGGTAAATTTCCATTCTTTATTTTAGCCCTTGCAATATGTCCCTGCTCCGAATTCAATCTGAACACATTTAATGCTCCAGATCCAATTATTTCCTGAAAACCACCTTCACAGACTGAACAGCCATATGGCCATTATTCAGTCAGCTCTGTCCTGCACTACGCTCATTTCGTCATATTGTGAATTCTTACCTTGTTTTGATTTTTCCGTTTTCTCCAACCTCTTAATGCGAAAGGTTCGGATATATATCGAGTACAATCAACTTTAGCACGTATGTACAAGTATGTCTCCTAAGAGAGCAAGGACTGAGGTAACCCTAGATCTATATAAACATACATTTCACTTTGTTTAATTTGGTCTGCGTGTGGTTTAATTTTGGATTGAGTTCCTACAAACCCCTTCTAAACCGAAATCCATCTAAACCGACATTTTTCACCGTCCCGAGCGATGTCGGTTTAGAGGGAGTCAACTGTACTTTGTTCTTTTGCTCAAATGACGAAGATGTCATTTCCAACAGTAATTATAAGGAAGAACAAGACACAGAAAGCTGAATCTTTAAGTGCATGTTACTGGCCATACAATGTATAAGACGATCCAGGGCTTCACGAAAAGCATTTAACACAGGCGACGTTGTAAAATCATTTTAAATAAGATTCTGTTGAACCGTTTTGCAAAAACAACATCAGTATCAGCGAAGAATTATGATTTTAAAAAAATAAATTAACTACTTTTAAAATCAGTACTTGGATAAAAAAAACAAATTGCAAATTTCGCTGCAGATAAATATAGAAGAGTTTTTGCAATGCAGATGTCTGACTTATGTGAATCGATAAATCTTCATTAGTTATGAAGGAAGTATTTGTCAGCTTTGTTTAGTGGGTGTCCTTCATGTTTTGTTTTGTTTAAAAAGCTGTTAAGTAGTAACATGCAGTTACGAGGCATACATGCTTTATTGATACTCGATTTGAATATTTTAGTTTTTCGATTTTGTTTGTTTTTTGTGTTGTTTGTTTTCATTGGCTGGAGAAACTATTTTGTATATTTGTACAACACGTATTTCATTTCGTGTGGACTTTGACATCCAATCATATGATCATTCGGGCTGTGAAAGGATGGCACACACGCTGTGTCTTCAGATTAATTTAACAAAGGAAAGGGAAGGATTGGCCTGTCTACTGTTATCGAGACTAAACATATATCACCCATGGAAACATTAGAACCATTGTCAGTATGAGTTATCGGTAGCGAAAGTAAACACAATAAATCCAGTCCCTAAAACAATACAACAGTCGACTGGAAATGCCCCCCGAAATCTTATGACAATATATCAGTACTTTTCAAACCATATCGTCGTTTCTTCTTATATTCCGGATCCTTAGTCGATGTTAACAGTTTTGAGACATAGAATACAATATATGTATGTGGGCACCTGGGTAGTATGCTTGCTCCATATGGAAAACAAAACACACCCAGCTGGTGAACACGGAATACGATGCCAGTAACTAAGTATGTGCCTTGTGTATAGGGCGTCCCGCCTTAACTGTATATACCATAGCGAATTTAGGAGACGTCTAATACAATGTTATCTGTGGGACACAAGATGTCAGTGTCGTTCTCTCCGCTTGACGTATGATATGATAGGACATATAGACATATATAGCCTGTTTGCAGGAGAATCTCAAGAACGCGGTTCCTGAAGTTGTGGTTTGTCGTTTTCTTTTCAAGACATCTCAATCATCTAAGCCCCGCAGTGAAGGTAATATGGTGCTTAGAAAACAAGTCTTGGAATCCTGGGAAAACTATTTGATAAATAGGCATGACATTGCTTTAACTGTGACAGGTTTGTAGACTGCTTATGACGATGTCACACCAATTATTTTGGAAATGCTATGTTCCTAATGACTATTGTGGGAGCCTGGTGTGTATATAATCTTTTACGGCTTGTAATAACTAGCTATTTATTTTCTTCTAACCCTCAGCGACTCCAATATAATTCTAAATTCGTAAACACTTTTAAGTTGCAATTTTCAAGTCGCATTTCATTTTTGCAGTTTGCGTTTGACTGGTTGCCGTCTTCCTACTACACTTGCGCCAGGTACCAAAAGTGGAACCAGTTTAACAGAACGTGGCCGTGGGATCACTTGGTATATTTTAGATAAAGTTATTTCTGTAGATTTAATATCTACTGAAGATGAAAATAATCCCTAACAGTCAGTATTGAAGAAAACGTCATGTGAAACAAACAAACGATTAATTAACCAAAGTCAGTCGGGTTGGTTAAAGGGTTGGAACGAGGCATTCATTTGTTGTAAGGTCAGACTCGACAAGGGTTATACAGGTGAAAATTGATGACTCGTAGCGGAGCAGAATGAGTATCGGGTGGCTGCCATGTAGGGGATTGTGTGTTGTGACTGCTGATTGCGGAGACCGTCATTTATGCAGGGGCGGATACAGCTTTTTGAGAAAGTGTGCGTGTGCGCACTATTGAGAAAAGGAGGGGTGCACACTTCAATTTCACCCGAGTTTCAATGGTCATTTAACAAACCTTCAGCACAAAAGGGGTGGGGGTTGGGGCGCACCCCTGCAAACCCCACCACCCACACCCCTGGATCCGCGTATTTTATTATGGTGCCTACCATAGGTACGGCTAGCTCAGTCAAGTCATTTACAATCAACCGTTGCGAGTACCTATAGCAACGCGGGACAGCGGAACATAGCTTCAATCATATCATATTATTTTTAAAATAACCAGATCATGTTTATTAACACAGAACTAGCCAATAACGCAATTACAACCAGCTCGGGTTAATGGAGGGTGCCACCCTCCCCTCCAGGCATCCGGCGTACGACTTAATTTGTCTTGGCATCCAATTTAGACCTCTTGAGTCATATCAGTGTATCACAGAGTCACTACAAGTGAATCAGACTGGGACTTTCAAATAAACTGCAAGACCATTCCAGAAAAGAAGCTGAGAGGTATTTTTTGTCAATATTTAACCTTTCAATAGAAAAGAAAAAGACGAAAATACAAGTCTACATTGACAAATTGTATCCAGCGTAACCACGGTGGCATCCGGAAAATTGTACGAATAACTGGTGGCACCGTCATATAATAATAGTGATAATAATAATGGTTATTTATAAAGCGCCTGTTTCCCCGCTCTTTAGACTAACAACTATAATCTCTGAAGTGAACATAGTTTACAGAAAAAAGTTCATAGTAAAAAGAATAAAAATAGAATGAAAAGGAGCCCTGAGACATTCTTCATTTTCAGAAAATGTGGAAATCTAGACTTGCCACGTTTCTAGACTTGCGTGGGCTTTCTTGGATATATTTGCTTCAGGGTCTCTATGACAGACTACGCGCTCTTGTGCATGCTCAAAGCGCTGACGCATTATTACCCCGGATGACCCAAACTGCCAGTGAGGCGCTAGAAGGTTAACAGTCATGACTTATCCTACCGGGTACCCATTACTGCTGCGTGACACAGAGGCAATTCATGAACAAACTCACTTGCCTAAGGTGAGACCACATATTGGTCATATAAGCATATATCTGTTTAGTTGATAGTTTCTGTCATTCTCTTCCCACAGAGGTTACTTGTCATATCTTCCTAATCCGTTTCTGTCAGAATCCCTGTTCCCTTCTTGTGACGTCATCATACCGACCTGGGATAAGTTATGCAGTACATGCGTGTAACTCAAGATACACTCTAAAAGCAGAAATATCTGTGATCATGGAACTAATACTCCAGCTAGTCCCAAACAGCCTGCAAATTATCTTTCCAAACTGATATTTAAACAAATATTTAAAATTCTAACCAACAGCTGTGTATTTTGTGAAACGCGAGTTATGATGAAAAATATGTAATACACGTTTAGAGAGGAACATTAGTTAGAAAAAGAAAGCCAGTTTGAAGTGTGACTGTTGAGCCCCAGTATTTACAGCCACCTCATCAAGGTACCCGCTACCAGTGTTGCATCCATAGACAGGATACTGGTCAGTTTGTGTAGACTTACACGTATTGTTTCTTTGTTCGTTGTTTTACGCCGCACTCAGCAATATTGCAGCTATATGGCGGCGGTCTGTAATAATCGAGTCTGGACCAGACAATCCAGTGATCAACAGCATGAGCATCGATCTACGCAATTGGGATACGACACGTGTCAGCCAAGCCAGCGAGCCCGACCACCCGATCCCGTTACTCGTCTCCTATGACAAGCATGGGTTGTTGAAGAACAATTTTAACCCGAATCTGCACGGGAAAGTTGCATGTATAAGCCATGTATCATTATCATTAACTTAAAAAGTCGTCAATAAATCTTTACGATGGGTGTCACTTTGACCTTTGAGTATAACACACCTAGAATTATATACTAAAATGAAGAGATAACAGGTCTTAACCAAATTGACCACAAAAAACAGTAGATTTAGGGACCAGAATGACGAGAAAATATGCATCGGCATGTGAGGGACAATACCGTTAGACCGATTTGAACAGAACTTTAGTTTCTGAAAATAAACAAGCAATACAATAACTTTGACTGAAGTGACGGTGGCTGAGTGGGTTAGATAGCTGACTTTGCGTCCTGTCGATTATTAGGTGCCTGACTCAGAGAGTGTGGGTTCGAATCCCGGATGGGACTCAACCTAAGAAAAGTATTAGAACCAGTACTTAACTGAGAAAATGTAATCACAATTATAACATGTTACCGTAGTTTGACCATGTTCTAAATGGCATTGTGTATTCGTGACTTTCATTGGATTACCTTCCATTCTCAGTCTAAATTCTCCAGTGTGAGGTTATTACAGAAAATCAATCGTGTCTCACCCGAAAACCCCGCCACATACCCCGCCACTGGTCATACATGCAGGGTCGCGACTCACCATGGTTAAAGACCCGTGAAGATCCGGGTTAGAATTGATCGAAAGTAACCTATGCGTGTCGTAAGAGGCGACTAATGGGATCGGGTGGTCAGGCTCGCTGACTTCGTTGACACATGTCATCGTATCCCAGATGCTCATGCTGTTGATCACTGGATTGTCTGGTCCAGACTCGATTTCTTACAGACCGCTGCCATATAGCTGGCATATTGCTGAGTGAGGCGTTAAACCAACCAACCAACCACCCAATGCAACCACCATTGTTAAAGTACAATACACTTTCCATAGCTTACGGAAGATCCGTGTAGAATAGGTCTTCAGCAACCCATGCCACAAAAGGTGACTATGCGATCGGGTGGTCAGGCTCGCGGACTCAATTATTTACAGACCGCGGCGTAAAACTCAACTCACTCACTCACTCCATAGCCTTCGTTCTGTATATATGTCATGGCGTGTTTGTATATCTTCCAACTCAAGGAAATGTCTCCGCTGGAATATCTCCAGGCCACCGTTACATCAATGTCGATGTTTCTGTTGATAGGGACGTTAAACAACATTCAGCCTTGTGTGAGAGGTGTTTTGATTAATGTTTCACTAATGCGATTCTGACTTCTTATCTGGAGCAAACGGTAAGTCTTCCGATAACGTTACATTCAAACTTCCTTAGCTACGGATTAGATCTAGTCGAAAAATAAGAATTACTGGATGAGGGGCAAGCCTAGACTAACATCTAGTCTCTGAAATGAACATATTTTACAGAAAAAAAACTGTTCATAAAAAATAATCATAAAATATAATGAAAAGGAGCCCAAAGACTTTCGCCATTTTCAGCCTGAAACTGTGGAAATCTAGACTTGCCACATATTCTAGACGTGCATGGGCTTTCTTGGATATATTTGTTTCAGGGTTTGTATGACAGACTAGGGCCTTCTTGGTAACGTGGTTTGTTTTATTCACCTTGAATCACATAAAACAGCCCACATATAATAAATATAAAGATTGACATCTATTATTTGACATGAGACGTTGATAAGAAATCTGAGGGCCTGTTAAGTTGTTGCGCTAATTGTGAGCAATGTATTCAAAACGATATAATCATTTCAAATGATTTAAACGTTCATGTTGTTCTTTAAAATAAACCTAATACGTCTGTCTTATAACTGAAATACAGTTGAAAACAACGTGAAATGAAATTGAATACTACGAAAAGAGGCTTTTATTCCCAAATGCGCGTGTGGGGGTGCGGGCGGGCGTGCGTGTGTGTGGTGATTGACGCCGCCCTCTATAATGATCAAGCTAGATGACGGCGATATCCAGTGATTGATATAATGAACAACGATCCATGACACGCAGTCAACATTAGAAGATACCCAGCCTTGGTAGCAAGCCTGGCCACCCGATCCTGATGTGGAAAGGTGGGTGGGTGGGTGGGTGGGTGGGTGGGTGATTGAGTGATTGAGTGAGTATATATGGTTGAGGCCGCTTTTGGAAATGTATGCGCATAGAAGACTTTCAGTAACGAACTGGTGGAGTGAGTGAGTATATATGGTTTAGGCCGCTTGTAGCAATATTCCAGCATTATCACGGCACGGGACACCAGAAATGGGCTCCACACATTGTACCCATGAGGGAAATCGAACCCAGGTCGTCGGCGGAGATGATTATGCCTCTGAGTGTAGAAATATAGTTTTGGTAAACACAATCAAACATATTCAGATGTACAAGGTATTTACAAAAGACATATGTTTTTTTACAAAAATGTTGTATATATCATTGGGTAGTTGTTGAACGATACCACCGTTTAATACATTTCTGTATATCATTATTTGTCACGTTTGTTTGAATGGAAATATGCCGTATTAATTATCTTTACGACCAATGTGAATCACAACGAATTACGATTAAGATAAATTGCGTCTTTACGATGATTATACGAACGCTTCTAACATGTTTTCTTGTTACAATTCTCTCATCATATGGCACTCTCATTGCCAGCTTTCCACATTTGGTTATTACTGCCACAGATTCTTCTGTTCCCCGATTTCTGTTTTCACTCAGCGCCCCAGTAATACAAATGCAAACTCACTTAGCTCAATACACTAATTGTTAGTGGTATGCTCTTTTGTCATTTATCGCCCTTTAAACTCTTCAAAGAAGTCGAGTTTAACGACTACTGAAGACTCGTTTATCCATTCAATTCTAAGAGTTTACAAACGGTTAAATGAAAGCATAAACAACATGGTTCCCACGTGCGGATAACGAGGAAATGAAGTTGTGATTATTGTGGATTTCCTTTGTATTTGTCAAAATCTAATCAAGATGTTGACTAATAAAGTATTTGTCAAGAAGACGAAGAAAGGCAGTGTGATGAAAATAGTCAGGGAGCACTATCTGAGAGATGACATAACGTGTGGATCGGAAATTTGCAAATCTTGTGAACACTCTGATGGCTCCCAAGTACTGGTCTCGGAACCATCCACTGACAGCAGCCTGTGCCCGACACGCCACTACATCGTACCCGACACGAACGTTGTCTTGCATCAGGTAAGCAGTGCAGACGATCTGTAGTTTTGGACGTGTGAACAGTGTCATAGAGTATAATAGGGAGAGTCAATTTCTTCTGAACAGGTAATCCCTACGACCAACAGCCCGTTCTGCATAAAGCGATGTAATACTGGGTGATCTGAAGCCTGTACAATGTGTTAATGTTCTGTAATCTTACTGTATTGGACCGCATCGCGGCTCTGGGCTACTTCAGATCATATACTACCCATCAAAAGTTTAGACTCACTAGTGTAAATGTAGCCACTTACTTGTCCACTGTTCTAAACTAGCTTTTTGCAAAATATTCCATACTGTTTAAAGGTACTGTTTAGTTATGAACTGGTGTATTGTAAAACATATTCGTAACATTGAAAAGATTATTGTCATGAGTTCAGTAAATGATTAAAATCTGTGAAAATTGGCGAATTCTTAACAAAACTTTACACCAAAACGCATCTGTTCACATGCACGACATTTGCTCATGCCTTTCGCAATTTGAAGCATCATCCTTGTGCAATTCATCTGCATAAGGTTTTCAGTTGGTTCCCCCAAGTTGGTGGAGAAATTCATCTTCGATGTAACCACATACATATACATAACATATAGTGAGTGCTTTAAGTGAGTCTAAACTTTTGATGGGTAGTATATATTTTCAGACATCACATCACGTTTTCAGGCATTCCATTGACCATGTTGACGGTATTGTAAAATACTCGGATGAAGGTTTCTGTTTAAGATATAAAGTTGTCTTTTATATGTTAACAGAGACCATATATGGTCTATGATGTAAGTGACATGTTTTGCAGTTATTCATGTTATAATCAAGAAAACAATGGATGTTCTTCAGCATCAGAACAGTATCATATCGTGACACGAGGATACTTAAGAGCATGCTCAGTCAAACTTACATTTAAAAAAATGAAAATAACGTAATATGGTCAATAATAGATGACATCTCCAAACTAAGAAATCCTGTTTACTGCTTTCCCAGCTGTAAACAATCCCCTACTCAAATGATGCACATGACAAAACAATATCCCACAACAATAACTTTTGTAACTGTAATGCGTGATCTGAGTTGCATTACTGATACACTTGATGTAAATTCATTGGCTGCATCAAATGTTTTTATGTTTAATTACATGGTTCAGTCGATGCTGAAAGATAGATTCTTTTTGTTGAAAAAACTAGTGACTATGCTAATGTCCTCTGGACTAATCATGCTAATATTGTTTCTTTTTCACAGTTTGATGTTCTTGAAGATAAAGGCATTCAGAATGCAATTATTCTTCAAACAGTCATAGAAGAGGTAAGATATCAGACTGGCATTCTTATAATGATAGGAAATTCTACATTCAACTAAACACTTAAGACTTCATTAATCATGTTGCCAAGTTTGCCGTGACTATGATGACTTCAGCAAAGTCAAAGTTTTATATGATTTATCATGTTTATGTGTACATGACTTTCACAATTTTCATAATTACACATGTTTGGAGTTTGAAAATACTCAGCATGAGTGAGTGAGTATGGTTTTATACCACTTTTAGCAATATTCCAGCAACATCACTGCGGGGGACACAAGAAATGGGCTTCACACATTGTACCCATGTGGGGAATCGAACCCGGGCCTTTGGCGTGACGAGCAAACGTTTTAACCACTAGGATACCCCGCTACCCCACCACCCCTACTCAGCATGATAATATTAGGGATCATTTAAAAAAGTAAAATGATGATTCTGAGCATGATGAATTATGCTGTTGTATTGAGCATACTGCAATACATTAGGCATATCCCCCCACTTTATTCAAAATCAAGTTTGTTTATATGCTGTCTTCAAGACAACTTATATTATGTGCATTACAGAACAGTTCCATTTTTCAGGTAAAACATAAAAGTATTCCTGTCTACAAGAGGTTAAAAGATCAGCTGGGAAACTCAGACAAGCACTTCTACACATTCTCGAATGAATACCACAGGTAAATGAGGCTATGACAGGGGGGAACACCAAAGTGTAATTACAGATACGAAAAGAATACATTGAACCCGTCATAATCAAAACTGTTGTATAGAGTCTTTCGAAAGTAGCGAACAATGTTTGGGGGATCTAAAATGAACATGATGATGAAGTGAAGTTTTCACCTTGAAAATTCAAATCTTGGCTTATATTGATAACGTAGGATCCTGGAATTCAAGCTTTCATTCTGTTTGACATCAGAGACACGTTTGTGGAGAGGAAGCCAGGAGAGTCTTCTAATGACCGGAATGACCGAGCTATCCGCACAGCATGCACCTGGTACCAGAACCATCTGAACGGTGCCTCCCCGGCCATTAACATTGTGCTTCTTACCAACGATGTTGACAACAAGGTCAAGGCCACTAAGGAGGGGATAACCTGCTATGCTTGTAAGTTGTTGGAACTATGGGAGCGGATGTTGTTTCACTTCTGTAAACTGTGTAATGTTACGGTATTGGCAAACTTTATGGATAACAACTTCTTTTATTTCTTCTTTGAGTGGCATTGTTTCGAAGTTGGAGAGTAATATACAGACAAACTTTATGGATAAACAACTTCATATGAAGGCTATGACAGGGGGGAAGACAATATGCAAGTATACTTGCTTGACAACGATACAAGAATCTGTATCGAAACGTCGCATCTACCGAATAAAGAAGTTGTTTATCCATAAAGTTTGTCTGTATATTTCTTTTATTTCTTTTACTTCACCAAACTTAAATTTATCAAAGCTATTCACATCAAACGCCAAAAGCCCACCATCAACCGAGATCAAGAATATCTGTCTATGATGCACTCATCCACCAAGCCTAATCAACTGTATAAACATCTCCTTTCTAAACTAAGTACTTTGATTTGTACATCGATATCTCCTTAACTCACTTACTTAATCAACTTACTGCCCAGCCAATTATGTTGGTTTCTTTGTAAATAAGTAGGCAATACTTTTTACAGATGACTGTTTATTCACGATTGATCATAAATGATGGAGATCTGCAATGAGAATAAACACATCATGTATAACATGGATAATTAAATAACATATAATCCTCTACTTTGTAACATATGAACATCCCCGCCACTTCATGTTAGATTCCTGCTTGACGATGGTACAAGAATTTCTTTCAAAATGTCACCCTCATGAAAGAAAAGTGGTTGTTATTTGTAAAGTTTGTCAATGTTGTACTTTCAAACTTCTAAAATGGCACTCAAAGAAGTTATGTCATGGATCAGTGCTAATTATTGGGATCATGGTTGACCCAGGAGCCTGTGTGAGATCAAGTACATCAGACCCAGGGCTACAGATAAGAGGCGTACAGGCGTAATGTACGCCTCAAAATCAATTAAGTACGACATAATATAAGATTTCAAGAGTATCGTGTACTCACATAAATACCTTTTGTATGTCTAACATTTATTTTCGGTGCGTATCGTGCAAATGGAAATCTGTTTCGGATAAATACTTGTCAAGTTTCTTTTGCGAAACACGATTTGACACATGAGGAAACCCCGACAGTAGGAATCCCTTGCGTTGCGATGCAACGATATGCGTCACTATTTTCGATTGGCTAAAAACTACACTGTTCCTATTTATATCCAGTCGGACCAGACATTTCGCGCATCACACGGTCGCTCAGTTATTTCTCACGCGTCTTCAAATACAAATACATGGTTGGAAATAGTGATCGATGAATCGTCCAGACAAACCACATCACCAACTTGCTCACACAAAAACATGTCAGTACTCCTTCAAAATTCTCAGTACACCTCCACTTGCAATATGATGTGTATGTACACTCGCACCCCCAAAAGTTATCTGGAACCCTGAGACCTTCAGGGTGCACCATCAGTATTAGGGTTGCCACGATACATCTATGCATAGATACTTTTTTTAAGACGATAAAATTATCGATACAATAAAAATTGTATCGATGTTTAGTTTTGAAAGTATCAGTTTAAAAATGTTTATGTATCGTTTACATTTTGCAATTGTATCATGTTTTTTGATGTTATGAGAGTTATAAATGATTATTTTTCATGCACAAAGATGGGAAATTAGAACTTTTTAATCTCTGAGAATAAAAAATGTTGATCTTTTCATGGACAATTATAAAATATGAAATATTAATGTTCAAAATGTAACTAAATTTACACAATAATCCCGCAAAAATAGGTATCTTGATACATATTGAATCGTGACATGGGTATCGTGAAACGTATCGATTCATGAAACTTATGTATCGTGACAACCCTAATCAGTATGACAAATTAGCTTCCCACAGACCAAAGAACATACCCCAGGTAAATTTTAACACTTGCAAAAAGCCTTCTGGGACCATAAAATTCTGCAAAGGTGAAGAACTGACTGAGTTTTTATGCCGCTTTTAGCAATATTCCGAAACATCACGGCGGGGGACACCAGAAATGGGCTTTACACATTGTACCCATGTGGGGATTCGAACCCGGGTCTTCGGCGTGACGAGCCAACGCTTTAAGCACTAGGCTACCCTACCGCCCCGCAAAGGTGAAGGAAGTTGTGTTATCATGGTCAAGGTCACAAAAGAAATGCAACTATTCAATTGGATAAATACTGGCAGGTTCGATTGACATTTGATTGGTACATTAACAAGGGCATGCATTGTTTCCACCAATCTCCATGTCAGTCTGACAAGATTGGGCACCAATGGCCTATTTTCTCCCAGAATCCCAAGATGCCCAGATTTGCATAATTAGCATGATCAATATCAGTATTATCTAAGGCAGTGATGTTCGATGAAAACAACTACCTGAGAGGAGTTTATTAAACGTGTTTATGACTTTTTGTTGTTTCAGTTGAGGATTATGTAAATAGTCTCAAAAATGCTTCTGAACTTGTGGACAGACTGGCAAGCTCTGCTCGTTCCATGGTAGGTGACTTCGTCTTGGGGTGATGAGACTGCTTGTTCCAGGGGAGTTTTGGGTTGTTATGTTGTGTCTGTTGTTTAACAACACCCTCAACAGTATTCAAGCTCTATGACATTGGACCGGACCAGACAATCCAATGATTAATATCAAAAGCATCGATCCATGCAGTTGGGCTGTGATGATATACAATCAATCAGGTCACCAAGCTTGACCACCCCATACATCTTGTGGCCTCTATGTCCAGCATAGGTGGCTGGTGACCTATATTTGTACCAGAATCCCAAGGGGTTGTCTCTGGAGGGACTTCAGACAGGTTCCGGAGGGGTTTCCAGTGATTTAAACTGAAAAGTATTTAGTCAGCATGTGGAGAGGCACAGGTGCCAATTCCGATAAATCTCCACTATACCCTGGATGCATCTACGGCTCGAGCCGATGATTTTATTACCTCCCTTGGTTGGATTTTTATCCGATCAGGTGTCTATGCTGGGAAGTCATGCATACAAATCACAACTCACTGTCGCCTTTTAAATTATCTAACCGATTAAACTTGGCAACACAATAATATATTGTTGCAGAGGTACTCTGAAAGAGGTAGAAGGAGTTCTTGCATATATTCTTTTAAGATTCCAGACCTGTCAATTTGTCTGTATGTTTTCCCCCCAAATCTAAGTCGCACTGCGAACAAACTTTCGCGGCTGCGACCACTATCTTTGTTGACACTGGCTAGCTCGGTTGTAACGGCAGCTTATCTGATTGGCTACTGTGAGAATGCGGAGCCAGCAAAGGGAGGTAATAAAATCATTGGCTCGAGCCGTAGATGCATCCAGGGTTTAGTGGAGATTTATCGGAACGTATACCCTGGAGATTATCGAGGATGAGATGTGCCTGACACCTGTGATCGTGGTTTGACTCCTGGTTTGCCATCATTGTTTTACTACGTCTGTCAGTGCCATACATGTTGTCTTTCTTCTGAAAATTTGTATCAAAGGTAACTGTTCAAAAATCTAATATTTATATTTAGACTTGGCCCGATTACAATAACAAGCATGAAATGAATGAGTGTAAGTGATGAAGTAGAGGGGAAGTATGTACATGTGTATAAAGTGTTGAGGTGTTCCTGCTCCAGGTCGGAGACAGCCGTGTGATATACCCTGAGCACCATGGGCTGTCCGAGATCCAGCGCGGGATCAAGTCTGGGAAGTATCACCAGGGCAGTTTTCTGGCAAGCCGGGAAAACTACAAGGAGGCCAGCGTCAGCGCCCACGACCAGGAGAGGATGGTGAGTGGTCTGTATATGCAACACTGAAACACGGTGGGTGGTGAAGTGGAGTGGAGTGGTTAAAGTGTCTGCTTGTGTCCCGGGTTTGATTCCCCACACGTAGCTAAATGCTATAAAAGTGCAATAATCTCAAACATCACCTCATGTAGGAGATCCTAGTGTTTACTAATACCCATTGTGTGATGGATCGTTTGTGTTTCAGATCTTTGTACAAGGTCTTCAGAACATGAACCGTGCCGTCCATGATGATATTGTCGCAGTAGAGATGTTGCCAGAAGAGGAATGGAGTTGTCCGTCATCCCTGGTGCTGCAAGACGAGGCTGATAAGACTCTGGATGAGGAGGACCTAGCAGATGTGAGATACTGATGGGGGTGGACTTGACTTTCATCACTGGGTGGGAATCAGTAGGCGGGAATCAAGGGGTGGGGATCAGTAGGCTGGAATCAAGGGGTGGGGATCAGTAGGTGGGAATCAAGGGGTGGGAATCAGTGGGCAGGAATAAAGGGGTGGGAATCAGTAGGTGGAAATCAGAGGGTGGGAATCAGTAGGTGGGAATCAAATGGGTTGGAATCAAGGGGTTGGAATCAAGGGGTGGGAATCAGAGAGTGGGAATCAGTAGGTGGGAATCAAGGGGTGGGAATCAGGGGTGGGAATCAGTGGGTTGGAATCAGGGGTGGGAATCAAGGGGTGGGGATCAGTGGGTTGGAATCAAGGGGTGGGAATCAGTAGGTGGAAATCAGAGGGTGGGAATCAGTAGGTGGGAATCAAGGGGTTGGAATCAAGGGGTTGGAATCAAGGGGTGGGAATCAGTAGGTGGGAATCAAGGGGTGGGAATCAGTGGGTTGGAATCAAGGGGTGGGAATCAGTAGGTGGGAATCAAGGGGTGGGAATCAGTGGGTAGGAAACAGTGGGTGGGAATCAGTAGGTAGGAAACAGTGGGTGGGAATCAGTGGGTAGGAAACAGTGGGTGGGAATCAGTAGGTGGGAATCAGTGGGTTGGAATCAGTAGGTGGGAATCAAGGGGTGGGAATCCAGGGGTGGGAATCAGTGGGTTGGAATCAGTAGGTGGGAATCAAGGGGTTGAAATCAAGGGGTGGGAATCAGTAGGTGGGAATCAGTAGGCAGGAATCAAGGGGTGGGAATCAGTAGGTGGGAATCAGTGGGTTGAAATCAAGGAGTAGTAGATATAATGATTGTCCGGGACCAAGTCCAACAAAAGCCTCTGCAAAGCCTTATTTGGGAAATAAGGCTTTGGTCGGACCCTTAGCTCTTGCTACCATTACCCCTACTATTTTGAAAAGTAGTAAAATGTCCCGGCAGCCACAATTCCCCAAGGGAGAAATAGAAATGTATTGCGCTTCCTCCCAAGGGGAATTGTGTACCACATCACACGAAGTTGTGACGGCGGGATACGAACCCTCATGTACAGCTTGCGCAGACTATACATAATGGGGTCGCACCACTCAACCGACTGAGCTACCGCGGACTTAGCTGAAGTAGGTCAGTTTAACGGGTAGATCACGCGCAGCCACACATCACGTGCTGTTGACAGGAGGTAACATTGTGCCGTACGGTACGATCAATAATTCCTGTCTAACGAGTCCTCTGCCTGGGCCATCCCTCAAGTAGTACAAGGTAGGCTCGTCTGATTTCATGTCAACTTTATCTATGTTGTAAGTTTTGATTGACCATATAGGATCGGTGGCTCGCTTACAGCTATCACCCTCGTGTTCCCCCGGTTGGTAAAGATACCTAACTAGGGCCCTATCTGGTATCTGTTTCTCCTTCCCACGCAATGGAGCAGCCGACTCTGCAACTATTGATTTTAGTTTGATAGCGTCTGCCGGTTTTTTATCAGTGAGCCGGGTGACTTCATGGTTGATTGCCGACACCACCTTAGGGAGCCGTGATACCCATTCAGTCGATCGTTTCCGGGTGGCCATCTCCCTCGCATACTGATGGCCGAATAAGCGCTCAGCCAAAGTCCTATTGAATCTCTCAACTATGGCTTGGCTGCGATGAACCCCGGCCGTGCCACGCTTGACCTTTGTATCGTGTTTGGCTAGCAGTTGTGACACGGCACCCATGAACTCCCGCCCTGGGTCAACTTGCAGCTCTGTTGGCCACGTCAGCGGACTGCGTTTGTATATGCGTTCGAATCCTCTGGCTACCTGGGCAGAATCTTTCGTGGTCAAGGGCTCGGCTTCCTTGTAGCGACTGGCTACATCCACTACAGTTAAGGTATACTTGTACCTCTTATCGTGGGGTAGGAACAGTAGGTCTGCCTGGTGAACGTTATTAGGTATGTTAATACCAAACTTCCTTCTAGGTAATGAAGCGTGGTGGAGGCAAATAGATCTGCCACAGGGCTTGTTTTTCAAGCCACGCGCGCTTCCTCGGGGTACTCGCCATTTTAGCCAGCTTATCTACAGCGCTAGCTCCTTTCCAGTACCCACGCCGGGCTATAGTAAATAGCCTCAAACTTTCTCTGGTTCCGTGACATGTCGTCCCGACAGGGTATTTATTTATATCTATGTTCTTGGTTCAATTTTCTCATGCCCGTACGCGTACGTGTTTATCCCATCAATAGCTATCCAACGTTTAGTGTCCATAGGCGACAGGGACGTCTTGTTTATTGTCAGTCCGTATATCCTATGTCCATCACTTCTAAGTGTGTTCATTTTATGTCTAAAGGTACGGGTCTTGAACAGGGCTTCCTTGAATCTGGCGTGTTTGATGTGTTGTTTCACCACGTATTTCTTAACACCCTTAGCCTTCCGGATCTCACTATTGTCGGCCTTCAGGATGGAGTACATCTTAGGTCTCAAACCTATGTACTCGGCTATGGGCGTGCCAGCACACTCGTCCTTCATCTTACCTAGGACCTTTTTATTTACCTTACCGTGTATGGCATGGTCCTTGGGGTAGTCGCTGGTGTCGCATACAAATCGAGGGTGTTTTTCATGTCATCGCATTACACGCCCTCGGTTCGAATCTCCATCAGCAGGGAATCCGTGTCAGTGTATAGCACTTCACACCTGTCGTCGCACTGTTTCTTAAGCTTGTTGTAGTAAAAGTCGTACATCAGGTGTTTGGATAAATCGAGGATGCTCATCCCCACGTAAACAGGCCGGTTGAATTTTATGTGGCTTTTCTTCATGTGTAGGGCAACTAGGTCATCGGTGAATATCTTGCTACGGTTGAATGCGGACTGGCTATCAGTCTCCTGAGCTTGTCTTCCTCATTCGACCGAACCAGCTTCACAGTCACGCGTTTCCTCAGGTTCTCCATAGTCTTACCGAACACCGAAGTTGTTCATGAGCTTGTAGAGGTTTTCTCAAAGTCACTGGTGGCAAGCTGGAGGTCTGTGTTCATTCTGATGTAGGGTTCCATCCATGGGCTCTGGTCGAACATGAGCACCCTGTGTATTTTGGTCAGCCTCATACCCAACGACAGGTACAGCTGTAGGTTGCGATAGTGAACGATGTACTTGGTCTTATTCATTAAGTTTGGCATGAGTTTTCAACGTCTGCCACCGCCCACCTAATAAGTTATGTTGGTACTCAGACATCCAGTCTGGGTTAACCCTCATACGTTCGGGGGCCAGGGGGTAGCTGTTGTGTGATGTGTGTAATGCCTTGGGGTACTCCAAGTCAACCTCGAGGACATAACCTTTGTTCGAATCTGACGCGATGCTCATAACATCGACCTCATGTGACGCCCATTCGAATCCCCCTGTGGGTAGATACTGGCTCATAGCCCAGCCATACAGGTTGTTGGCGTCGAGGTAGAGAATGTGATTGGTTGGCTTGCTTGGGTCGTGAGCCCTTCACGTATTGATTATTTGCTTTGGCAGATCGTTTGGTTGCCATGGAGATCCCACCTCGCTAAAGCCTTTCTCAATGAATAGGTGCATGTCGTAATCTGTGAGTAATTCCAACTTAACTCCGGTCTTTTTAAGCAAGGCATCCTACAACAGACCTGGGCTGGTGTAATACCATGCAGGGTCGAGTTTATACTGCTTGAAACACGTCCGCCTAAACGTCTCAAACACGTCGGCTAACAGCAGTACATCTGTCCTCAAGTACAGGTCGTGATAGTCACCCAGATTCCTACAACCCAGTTTATTCCTTACTTTAATAGCGTGTGAGTAATCGTCTTGGGATATTTCCGAGTCGGTCAGATTGCTGTAAAATTCTCTGATGGGGGGTAGTCTGGTCTCAGCGAACTTGGCCCAACTATCCATGTACTCATAGGGGTACACACCCTTCCTCATCAACAGGGGTCTAGTCTCGGCGTCTGTGTATCGATCGGTAATAGGGAAGGTATCGTTGGCCTTGACCAGACTGTCTAGTGAAGACAATAGAAATTGAAACGAGTCTATGAACCTAAGACCGTTTAAGCTGAAGGAGATGTATCTCTCCATGTTGTTGGGGATGCACGTTATATTACCATCGATTTTCGCGATGGCCTGCATGATCAAATGAGAGTCGTACCCTCTCAAGTTGTGAAAGACAACGGGGATGTTTATTATCTTAGGGTTGATTCTAAGCTTGAGGTTACACGCGCTGTGAGCGGCGCCTCTATACTTACCGGTTACGTGACAGTGATCTCTCACCGAATCACGGTTCAGTGGTGAGTCACACACGTGACAGTTAGTGCTACAGGCGTGAGCTAGTCGGTCGGCTCTGGTCATACGCATGGGAGCGATTGTATACAGCGCATTCCTAATAATTTTTTCTTCCTCCTGCAAACACTTAAGAAACCTTTCAGCCGCGTCAGGACCCCTATACACTACCGGAGCTTTCGTTTCCCCATCACAACGGACGACAATGTATCCAAACCCACAGGCTTCATGCTCCTGTGTTTTGTGTGTGGTTGGGGTCCCCCCAACAACCCCGCCGGCGGCAGCCTCAACAGGTTTGACCAAGGCTTCAAAGTCGGCGTATATAACATAAGGCACAGACATTTGGTTCTTGTGGTTGTCAAATTTTAGGATATTGTCACCTTCCTTAGGCATGTCGACTCGTATGGCCGTCTGCCCCACACCTTGACAATCCTCCCGGTGGGATTCTAATAAATCAGCTCGGCTGAAACCGTGTAGGCATCGCACACGAAAGTGTTTTTTCCCAACGTGTTTCGACTGATCGTGCAACAACCGGCTGAGATGTTTTATCCACGTGTAGTGATACTTTTCACCTCGCTGGATCATGAATATATTGATAACTTGGACCCCCAACACTGGGCTGACCCTGTGTACTATTGTTGTGTTGCCTTCGTGCCCAAAGACATTTATAGCTAGATTATTCTGTTTTTCTACTTTAGTGATCTGGGATATGGGGGTTGGTTCATCTATACCATCCCAGTTGAGTCCATCGTCTTGGGGATAGCTAGAAAGCCTGTCTGAATGAGTGTCAGCTGGAAACAAGGCTGACCTGATAGCTACCCTCAGGCAATCGTCTCCTCTATTCTTAACGTTTACCATGGCCTGTTTTTTCCTATAGTAGGGGGGTAAGTCTAGGTATGACCCACCTCTGAACGGCACGTAGTTAGCTATGTCTAGATAGACATTATCGATTTTATCTACAGCCCACCCGGACCCCAAGTGTGTGTAGCGTTCTAGGTATTCTCGTATCTGCTGAAAACTGGTATCGATTGATGTGTCTATGGTCTCTGTATGAGTGACGACTTGCTGTTTACCTCGGAAGTAAGGCTGAACGTACTCAGTGACCCCATTCCCTGTCTGCTTATCGAGCGACATTTTAACTGTGATCTGAAACTTGATACTTCCCAGACTGTTTAGTTCCTGATTGACCTTATCAGCTATCAGAGGCTTGATATCTGTGATTTCTATGTTCCTATCAACATGCATGCGCCAGCCTCTCAAATAATTACCTACAGCGCGTACGAACTGTAGGTCAATAGCTCTATTCTGCCGTAACAGTTCTACAAGCTGTGGTTTCCTCATACGGGAATATCCCCCTAAACCCAAATTGCGTACCTCGGCTTTTAATTGTTTTACAGTTGGAGGTTTTGCTACGGGGGCATGTGATAACAATGTGACTAACCCGGCTCTCCCCAGGTTTGAATAACCTGTGAGCCCAAGTTGTTTTGCTTGAGCTTTTAATTGTTTTACCGTGGGAGGGGCTTGTATGTTAAGTAATCTCAACAAGGCTGGCTTCCGCATTCGAGAATACCCAATCACACCACGGCGTCCGGCGATTTGTTTGAGCTCGCGTATAGTAGTCATAGTTGTGTACACACCTAAGAGAATCAATGTCTAATTGGACCGCCGTAAAGGTAAAAAATTAGTAAATATCTAGATACACCTTATCGACCCACCTGGAACATGCGCAACATAGTAGGGTGTTTTGTGTTACTTGCAACGAGTCGACAACAAGTATATCTATCTCCCCATGCACATCTACTCGCCCCCCATCAAAGTAATTCCAAGTGTGTCCAGCCCATGGCACATCAAACCCTACTTTCACCATGATTGTAAACGAGCACCCCTTATATAGTTCACTAATAATCATGGGTTTGAGGACACTAATATCTATACTTTCCCCCACATCCATCTGCCAGCTTCTCAGGCAACCTTCCATGGGCTCAATTTCCACAGACATAGCTATACCTAAGTGTGCACAATCTCTAATTGGGGTCTATCCTGAGGAGGCGCCTACGTTCTTTTATGGAGGCCTTTTTATTCTCGTAGATGAGATGATGTCTGACTACGTTAGCCCCCTGAGCTTTACATAGACAGTAGTGCCCTTTAACCCCTATACCGCACGCAGAACACGTGTAGTTAGGACTTCCCATGTGGAAACAACAGTACCCCTCTGTCCTACATCTCTTATCACAGGGTTCTTTCTTCCCCATAAGTATGTATTCGCATCGGTATGGAGCAGGTCTCATGTTTAGCATACTTATATGAGTACTTAGTCTAATTGTTTTGCAACCAACGCAGTCGCTGCTATACCCAGCGCTATGAAGACCAGTTTACGGTCCATTTGCCCCTTGGATGGTGTGTAGTACTGAGCGAGTGTGGGTTTATTGAGTGGTTCCAATCGTTTACCAGTTAATAGGTAGTATTCTCTCGCTGCGTCGTCGACATCGTGGAATGTTTGAACGGCATGGTTTTCACGCCTGAGTTGTTCGTTAATGTAATCGATCCTCTGGAAGCGTTTTTTAGCGTACTCGGATTGTGCTGCCTGTAATTTCTCGATAGCGAGATTATGGCGCTTTCTTTCTTCCTGTATTTCAGCCGCGTGTGACTCTCGTAGTTTCGAGAAGAGGAAATTACTCCCGGAAAATGCCAGGGCATTTACTAACGCACCACCAACCATCATAGCTATCGTGGCCATCCTATATATATTTCATAATATTTTCAGGTATTATCCCTTGTTTTACTAGGATGTCTTTTGTAGCCATCGCCATACCAAGGTTCATTATGAGCATACCCATATCCTGCAGGTTGAAATCTAGCTTGATAGTCGGTTGTTTAAGCACCATTTTGGTCAACCGAGCGTACCCAACAGCTAGACTGGCGACCACTGTGGCGTGGTATGCGTCGTTGACGAACGTTTTCCCCTCAGACATTATGTATATGATATAAAAATATATATTTTATTGCATGATATGTAGGTTGACCTCTAATTGCTGGGGTTTCTCCCTGTGTCGTGTATATAACCATGAGATAGCCACGGCAGCAGTTGCGCATACAACCAACAAGAGTTGAGACGGGTGGGTCACCGTGATAATTTTATGTTGGTTACACCACCGTTTTTTTTACCGGCAGCTACTCTCTTAGGATTCTTCTGCCTGGTGACTGTGGGAGGGGTCTCCACCAGTTGTGGGGTCTCCTCGGGAGGGTTCACCTCCCTGGGGGTCTCCTCTGAAGGGGTCTGGGTCTGTGCAGCATCCATCTATACTATTATTATTATTTTTCCTCTCAAATTGACAATGCTTTGCCGTGATAATCGCCGCCGTCACCGGGGCTAACAACATACCGTATTTGTGGTACAGCTCGCAGCTGATAGAGCTCAAGGCGTGTTCGATAAAAGGGTCTTTCTCGAGGTCTTCCCACAGGTAAAGTCGGCGCTCCTGGGGGATGGGAAGGAAGTACGATGCAATACCAGTGTATATCTGGGTCATAGCCGATCCTATTGTTTTTTGTCATCTCTGCACCTAGTCTAGCCTCGTATCTAGCGTACAGCTTATCGATTTCTTCGGCTGACATTTTATGAATTTTATCTGGAGTGTACTCCCCAAAGTAATGTTTGGCTTTGCCACCAACAGCCAACGCCATCAGTTTCTCTCGCTTATCATCATCCACCTGTGGTGATTGGGGTACCAACAGTTGCTCTAGCAAATCCTCACACTCCATCTTATAATGTGATAAGTAAGTTTTAGTTTTAACAATATAATATACGATATAAGCGAAACAGAGAGAAATGAAGGTTAAGTTGCACACGACGAACACTTCAAATACCATAGCTATAAGTGCTAAGTTTTACTTAGCATTGCTTAGCATTTGCTTAGCTTTGCTTAGCTTTACTTAGCATTGCTTAGCTAAAACACCCTATAAGCCACGGGTTGGTCGGTCTTGAGCACGAGCTTAGCGTGTTTAGTTTCAGCGAGCTGTTTCTTCACATGTTCCCGTTCTAATTTACTCATCACATCGTTCTCTCTCAAACACTCCTCGAACGAATCCCTGTCCTTGCAGTGAAATAAGGCCACCCATCGCGTCTGCTCCCTTAGGTCTTTCAACACCGAGTTGAACTTCTGTGTCAGTACCCAGACGCTGTGATTTGCGTGTCGGCCGGAGAAGGCCAGGTACGATAGCATAACTCTCTTTTTTGTTATCTCACGATTAGCGCTGCAGTCGTCCAGTATGAACAGCGTCGACTCCCCTTTAAATTTCTCGTGAAGAGCTTTCAACCAGTCCTGCAGACGTGTTCCCGGGTCGACTCTGTGTACGTCTGGGTCCGTCATCACCCAAGGTTTTTCCGTGTACGTTTTATTCATGCTCAGAGTAGGGCACATGATAACGATGTGGTCGAACACATCCCTGTAGTACCCCTCCAACATATCCAACACGAAAACGGTCTTCCCACAGCCAGTCTGCCCGCACACTATGGCGCAGTGTGGGTCGTGGGGCAAATCAGTAGGCAACTGCCTACTAGATGATGGCTTACCACCATCAATAGATGGCTTGCACGAATCTCCCATTGTCTATATTAAGTTGCGCGTCCATAATAACGTACAGATTGTTCTGGATTGTTATCCCCTCACTGCCGTTGTCTATGCGACGACCGCTACCGTGCAGTTTATCGTCATCCGTGGATCGCATGTCCAACCACAGCGCGTACTTGGTGGTCAGGTATTCACCGATTTGCACGGAGGATAGGTCCAGATCTTTGGTTATGTATGGGTGTTGTTTGATAGCCGGTAGCTTTTTTATCTCATCCCACTGCTGGTATGCCCTCATACCATGACTGAACAGCTGGTTGGGCACGCCCTCGATGGTCAATTCCACCTTTTCAATCTCGAGGTTGAAAAACTTCTCGCTGTCCCTCCGGAACGGCTCGTAATCCTCCACGGGGACGACCAGGATACCTTTCATCGATCGCGCCGGCACGTTCAGGTTGATATTCCACACAGTGTCGCTCTTATCCCGCACGATAGATCTATGCCTCAGTATGCGATCGTACAGGATGGCCACATTCCCCGAGTACTGGCTTCGAACCTGCCTGGCCAGCTCCGGGTTAGTGACCATGTCGAACTCCAGAGAGATGTTGTCGATGGTGTAACTGGCCTCATCGCCGTTCGGCGTACGCACTACTTTGCTGTAGTCGTTAAACGTTAGCTCGTATTCAAGCCTATCACCCAGCGCACCATCTACCCTGGTGGTGTCATTGACAGGGGGGCCCACGCCTGCCGGTGGCAGTGGTACGCCCACAGGTGGGGTCAAAGACTGGATAAAAAAACACCTGAAATCCCTAGGGGAGGCCCTGGCTAAACTGGCTGGTAAGGCCGCCGAAGCCCTGCCCGGCATCCTGGGTAGCATCATCTCGTGGTTGCTAGGCTCCGGGGGTGGTGCCACTATACCCGTTTCACCGGTCGTGGGTGGTGGGACGTGGGGTATGTTGACATCGAGGTTGACGCCCAACTTTTGACCCGCCGTGGCTATGACTATTTCGTTGTTGTAGCCCACCACTTTTTTTACTCTCAGTTGCATATCACTCAGAGCCATGTACAACCCCACGTCGAACATGTAGTCGACTTTCGACCTGGCATATTCCAACACGTCTTGGTAGCGTTTGATGGCACTCGGGAGATCAACTGGAGCATTGATAGCATCCTCAACGTTGACAACGAACTGTTTCTGAGCGTCGTAAGCAGTCCCCTTACCGAGGATATTGGACGCAGCGTTGCGTCTCGCGCGCAACAGCCTTACACATAATGCGCTCGGATCGGGAAGTCGTTCAACCTGATTACCCCGGCACGAGTGAACCCTTTCGACGTGTCCAGCATGAACTTTTTCCAGTCATCCGCTGCCCCCTGCTCGAACCTCCAGACTCGGAAATCCTTGCTGTCGTCGAATGCCATGTAACGGTCATCCCACTCGTTCGTTGTGAGGTGATGATACGACTTGTAATCCCATTCTTTCAACTTCTCGCTGGCTTCCACAAGGGGCATGTTGTGAACGATGGGGATACCCAACCCGTGGTTCGGTCCCGGCAAACGCCGATCCGTCTTCGTGTTTAGTTCGAATTCGTTGCAGCGCGGCCTGGTAAAACGGCGCGTGTTCCGTGAGCAACTCGAAGTTGAGCGGCACGCAGAACCGGTTCCCGTACTCTTGAGCGATGGCCTTTTCGCCGTCCGTGATCTTGTCTAACTGGTCTTGCGTGAAGGCATACCCAATGCGCGACCGGGTCGATTTGCTGATGCCCTGGTACACATCATTGACGCGTTCTCCCTCGCTTTTCCAGAGGTCCCTGTAGCAGTGAAAGACGTCGCTGTCGTCGATGCTCAGCACCTCGTTACCGGTGATCTTGATGGTGGTTTTCTTGATGATGGCTCGACCTACGTTCCGCACTAACTCGCGTTTGTCGTTGGTGGAGGTCAACGTGAGGTTGAGCACGCCAGTCGAACAGTGCCTGGTACAATGAGGTCATTCACGCCAAGGTTTGGAAATCTAACCAGCAGCGTTTGATTCTGGTCTATCTTGCTGGGATTGTTGGTGATGGTCACCGACTGGCGCACGGCTTTGATGCCTAGTGGCTCTCTCGATCTTCTCAAAGGATCTAGTTTTCTACCATACATTGTTATATAAATGAAATATATAAGTTTTAATACTAAATAATGGCTGAATACATACCTATGGATGATATGTGGGATAATAATGCCCAGGCATTCGACGAGCAGGAGACCTCGTTCCCCTTAAGTACTGAACTTGTACAGTTGGCCGTCGATGATTATTACGACGCAGTTGAAAATAAAGACAACATCAAGCCGTTGGGGAAGGACTATTCCAAGTTTATAGTCGATAAAAAGGGCACACTGCGATTGAAGGCTCACCCGGGGGTCGATATCATGAAAAAAGACGGGAAGCCATATGCTTTGTCAACACTCACCAGTCGCCCTGGTGGGAGTCAACTGCTCCGTGAGGAACTAGGCTTCATAGATTACGGTGGTGCAAGATCTAAGCTTCCCCCGAAGGTCGTCCAAGATCTGCAAGCAGCCAGGGCCAATACTTGGGATGCTAAAGAAACATCGGACAGTATCGAAAAAATATTGCCCACGTGCCAGGGCTCGAATTTCCTCTGAGGGAACTGCGAGGCCTAGACGAAGCCTTGAAATATGTACGTGGAGAACTCGTTAACAACATGGGGAAACTGAACGAAGTCGACGAGCGCATCGCTCGCGAGAAAATAAAACTCACCGAAACGGAGGATGATGATATGAAACGTCGTATCGAGGAAAGAATAAAAAACTTGGAAGACGAGAGACGGACTCGGTTGGAATCCGCTTCCTCGAACCGGGAAGCCCTCCGATCCCAGATCAGTCGTGTACGGGAAACCATAGATCGAGTCCTAAATGAAGACACCACGCTAGCTGACAGGATCCGAATCCTCTTCCGAGAGCATGGCATCACCATCGCCAGCATTTTGACTGCATTGGGCTTCATCATATCTACCCTGGTGGTGTCATTGACAGGGGGGCCCACGCCTGCCGGCGGCAGTGGTACGCCCACAGGTGGGGTCAAAGACTGGATAAAAAAACACCTGAAATCCCTAGGGGAGGCCCTGGCTAAACTGGCTGGTAAGGCCGCCGAAGCCCTGCCCGGCATCCTGGGTAGCATCATCTCGTGGTTGCTAGGCTCCGGGGGTGGTGCCACTATACCCGTTTCACCGGTCGTGGGTGGTGGGACGTGGGGTATGTTGACATCGAGGTTGACGCCCAACTTTTGACCCGCCGTGGCTATGACTATTTCGTTGTTGTAGCCCACCACTTTTTTTACTCTCAGTTGCATATCACTCAGAGCCATGTACAACCCCACGTCGAACATGTAGTCGACTTTCGACCCTGGCATATTCCAACACGTCTTGGTAGCGTTTGATGGCTTTCGGAGATCAACTGGAGCATTGATAGCATCCTCAGCGTTGACAACGAACTGTTTCTGGCGTCGTAAAGCAGTCCCCTTACCGAGGATATTGGACGCAGCGTTTGCGTCCTGCGCACGCAACAGCCCAGCCACACGCGTTCGAATCGAAGTCGTTCAACCTGATTACCCCGCGCGAGTGAACCCTTTTCGGCGTGTCCAGCATGAACTTTTCCAGTCATCCGCTGCCCCTGCTCGAACCTCCAGACTCGGTAATCTTTGCTGTCGTCGAATGCCATGTAACGGTCATCCCCTTTCGTTCGTTGTGAGGTGATGATACGACTTGTAATCCCATTCTTTCAACTTCGCTGGCTTCCACAAGGGGCATGTTGTGAGCGATGGGGATACCCAACCCGTGGTTCGGTCCCGGCAAGCGCCAATCCGTCTTCGTGTTTAGTTGAATTCTTTGCAAATACGTTCGTCAGAGCCCGTCTATCGTACTGGTTGTTTACTGGGTTCCACGCCTTTTCCTGTGGGGCGAGCGCTGATCTCTTTGAGGATACGCCTGACCTGGTAGTACACGTGAAGCGTGAACACAGACTGACTCAGCGGTCCACGCCGAAAGTGTCGGTCAATGTCACACCACACCCGTTGTAGCGCACCACACGGCGAAGTTGAGTTGATTCTGCCAGAACTGCATCGGTTTGTTGAACCAAGCGTGAACTACCTTAGCGTTAGTCACGAAACTTATACTTATCAAACACATCTATGAACTGGCCGAAATACAACCCGGCAGCGACCACGATCTTCATGTGGGGAAATCTACGTTCAGTTTAGGGTAAAACACACCAGGGGAGTACATTTTAAAACTATTATATAATGAGTTTATATACTCTAACATGTACATAACACTTCCAGGAATAACGGCGGTGAGGCCGTTCAGTTGACGCCTACGATCGATCGATACGTCCGGGTCAACTTCGAAGTCGCGACTGTGCGATATCACCTACCTACCTCGATGGACTAACATCAACGCTAGCAACAATAAACTGTTCGTAGGTGGCTCTCAACCAGATAACTGGCGGCTACTACAGCGTGTGTTCTCTAAGCGACGAGGTCTTCAAACCCCTGGGAGCCGAACTCAAGATGAACGACTCAAGCGGCACAGTGGTGTTAATCAACAACGGAAGAAACTCCTTGAGGCTCGGCCGACCATTGGCGAGACACTCGGTATGCAGCCTGGCGAGATAAAACCAACGACTACCACCACAGGCACTAAGTTACCCGACCTAGTACCGTATCGAGCTGTGCATTCATCTCAGCCAGGTTAGCACAACGGACAACATTCAAGGGGTCACCCTTCCACTATACTGAGAGCCGTTACCGGTGAAAACGGAGAAATACAACGACGGTAGAACCGAAGTCGTTTTCACCTCGGCAGTATAAGAGGTTAACCCAGGGCAACATCCTGAGCTGATAATATCGGTGTTAGATATAAATCATAATCTCGTGAATATAGGATACCTCAGTATAACGCGGCACATAAAATGACCAGCGCACAAGGCCCCGGAATGAAGTTGAAAAAATGCATCAATGTGGGGATCTCCGACCTCGGGGACACACGCGGATTCGACGACCCCGGAGTAGATGGTAAATTGTACGCCTTGCAGCTTAAAAACAGCATTTACAAACGCGTTGAAGTCCCCTCCAATGGTGGTACTAGCAACCTAAGTGATATAGTAGATACCTCAAGAGCGGTTGTCAACACTCGGTACACCCTAGTCAACACCGGTGATGATAAATGGATGATATACCCATCGTTCGGAGGCAAACTGTTCGACTTAAAGATGTTGAGAGCACTACCGTCGCCCTAAACAAGCCATATACGCTCGTCTTCACCGAAGATGACAAGTGGGTGTTGTTACCCGATAAAGTCGACTGGTTTCTCAATATTAGGCTCGGCTCCCCCTACATGTTCACGGATAACAAAGACAACCACCTAAACAAAGTCGTGAACAACGGAACCCTGCTCGTGGCTTACATCCCGACTCAGAGACATAGCATAGTCATCAGCCCACTCGCCAGTATGTCAGCCCACATGCTATCGAGTAAACCCGGGATGCAAAACGTGGTATTGCAGTTGGTGTCTGAATTCGAAGGTGTGGTCACCATCCTGGAGAGTCTACCGGTGAACTCAACACTGGTCATCCAAGTCTACCTAGGGGAACCTTCGCAGGATGATGTCGAAATCGTGAAGGGGGTCAAACTCCGGTGGGGGAAACAACACCAGTATCACGTTTGCAACGTTTACGTGCGGGTGGGTGTCGACTCCAAAACCAGTCTGCAGGGTGTCACCGTGATCGTGGAAGACACTATATCACTAACCAAGATCTTCCGACCCAACAACATACACTTCATGGGGGTGAAGTGCACCCCTGAACTATTATCAGAAAACCAGTTGGAAATTATATCGTAATAGTATTATAGTAATGTCTTGGCTTCGCCCCAACACTACGCTTAAAGACTTAGGGGACACGGAGGGATTCGATCAACCTGGTGAGGAAGACACCTTATACATCCTGCACTTGAAAGACAACGTGTATAGGCGGGTGTCGTTATCAGATTTTAAAGAACCTGAATGGTTAGTCAACTTAACCCTCACCTCACCTTATATCTCCTTGAAAGAAAATACTGACGAGACCTCCGAGATTAGGAATAGCGGTACCGTACCCTCGTGTTTCGTTCCTGGGTCTAATTCAAGTATTAGTCTAAAAACGTCCACCCCCAATATGTTAATGGCATTCCGCGGGGGTGAGTTAAGGTATTACTGCTCTGAGCATATAAGGGTTCCGATTATTATACCAGGCTCCACACTCATCATAGAATTCTATCTCCTGGGACATTCTGTTGGTAAACAACACCAACTCTTACCCGGAGTGACAGTATACTTTAGTCCCAGGACAAGTAATGAACGTCACCGTATCATCATACAAACGGACTCCTCAACAGGTTCTATAACCTCCTCAATGAGCCCCTACTCTTTTGGGGATGGTGTGGATGTAGGGCCACTTATTAAATTCTCACCTATTCTCCTACATGATTATTTACACCTTATAAGCCTCAAGTTCGTTGATCGACTGTTAAATGAAACCCAATTAAAATATCTTTCGTAATATATATTATAGGATGGGGCTGTACCCAGTCGTAGAGGAAGTAGCGAAGACCCTGGAAACCGTAGACGGATTCCGCTTGAGACAGTTATGTGATGTAAAACGCCAACTAGAACAAGACCGCGACACGCGGAAAGCACTATATAAGAAGTACCATAGAGCTTTCAATGCCGTGGACGGGACTGATACTGCCCTTATGGCAACCAGCATGGGACTATGTGCGGCAGGTGTTGGGTTGTTAGCTACCATCGTGGCCGCACCTATAGTGCTAGGTATTGAAATAACAGCTGGGGTGACAGGGGTGTTAGGGTTGGTGCTTAAGTTTGCATCACACAGACTGCATCGTAAGGAGTTGAAACACGACGAGATCAGAGTTCTGGCTGAAGCAAAGCTGAACACGGTAAGTGAGCGTATTTCCACTGCACTCACTGACAGTAAGATCTCAGAGGAGGAGTTTCGTTCAATCCTCTCTGAACTCACAAAATATAACAAAATGAAACAAGAGATTCGATCCAAGTCTCGTAAGTCTGCTGCTATCAGCGAGGACGAGAACAAAAAGTACATAGAACAGGGGATACAAAAACTGTTTCATCGAGGTCAACGTGACATAGTGTCACGGTAGTGCCACGTGTGGGCGGGAAATTAACGTGGGCTCAAAAGTAGTAGATGCAATAGTAGCAAGAGCTAAGGGTCCGACCAAAGCCTTATTTGGGAAATAAGGCTTTGCAGAGGCTTTTGTTGGACTTGGTCCCGGACAATCATTATATCTACTACTCAAGGGGTGGGAATCAGTAGGTGGGAAACAAGGGGTGGGAATCAAGGGGTTGGAATCAAGGGGTGGGAATCAGTGGGTAGGAAACAGTGGGTGGGAATCAGTGGGTAGGAAACAGTAGGTGGGAATCAGTAGGTAGGAATCAGTGGGTGGGAATCAGTAGGTAGAAATCAAGGGGTGGGAATCAGTGGATGGGAATCAGAGGGTGGGAATCAAGGGGATGGGAATCAGTGGGTGGGTATCAACGGGTGGGAATCAGTGCGACAGAGTTGTTGGATGTGCTGCTAAATTATTTAGAAAATATACCAACATATATCATGATAAATTACTGGCTTTTCAAGGAGAAACAGGAGAAGAACAAAGTTCCGAAGGATCTGCGACAACCGACTGGGAGGATTGTGGGTATTATCCAGAGAAAATGGCGTCAGTACTGTGGGATGTTGAGACCATCACAGCTCAAAGAGGTACAGATCCAATCAGCGAGTGAGTGAGTTTAGTTTTACGCCGCACTCAGCAATATTTCAGCTATAAAGCGGCGGTCTGTAAAAAATCGGATCCAATGAGTTTCCTTACGCTTAACATGGCAACTTTTAATGAACCACCTATCTTCAACCAGTTCTGTGGTCTCATTCATATCTGTGATTCTCTAGTATTTTTACTGTCCATTGTCGACAGGTTTTAATCTTCAAAACGTTTTCTCTTTATATTGCATAAATTGTTTTCGTCACGATATGGCTGAGATATTGCCGATGTGACGTTAAATAATAACTCACTCACTCACCCCAGTCTCATGGTTAGACTGACTGAAAATCAGGAGGTTGTGGGTTTGATTCCCTTCATCAATGATTAAAAAGTTTAAATTCTTGTGTTTGATTTTAGGGCTTTTTAATCATGGAGTGAAAACATGATCACTCCTGTAAACCCCATTATGGTGGATAAAGTATACTTGGGAAAAGTATACTTCAGCTCACTGCTTATTGATATAATAGGTTGGTTGAATGGCAAGTTCCTGCAGCTATAGGGTTTTAAAGTAACTATAGCAAACATATGAAGAAGAACATGTTATGCTACTTTATTGCAACTATATTCTATTTCAGAAATGATTTCAAAGTCCACATGCTTGCTTTTTGTGCTTTGTAGTAGGTACACCACACATGTCATTTTTTCAGAGTCGACGTCATCTGTTTGTGCCGGCAGAGAAGCGTATCCCCCGGATACGTATAGAGACCCGTCAAGCTGAACAGCTAGCTGGACAACGGATTGTGGTTGCCATTGACAACTGGCCAAAGAACTCCCGGTATCCACAGGTAAAATATGAAAACATCTTTTAATCATTTTTTTGTGTATCATGAGAGGTGACATAATTCGTCTCATACAGATGTGTTAATGATGCATGTGGTTTCAGCATGTAAACATCGCTAGCCAGACACTAGCTTGAGTAGCTAAATGATATTATGTAAGTTACTTTTTTGATTAGCCATGTTTATTTTGTATACCTCCAAATACAAGGAGAAAGTTGGTTGAAGAGAGAGACATATATCTACATTCAGCAAGGTTGGAACTTCAATCTTATTTCTGTGGCTTGGCCAACTTGTAACATAGGACCTAAACAAGCATGACAAATCTGTGTATTGTTACCAACGATTTGACAGGAAATTCCATTTGATATGTGACAGCTGAATAACATATGATACAATAATAGATAGAAAATGATGCTAGCTAGTCAGTATGCAGGGTGGTGGGTTAGCCTCGTGGTTAAAGCATTCCCTTGTCACGCTGAGACCCCGGGTTGATTCCCCACATGGGTACCATGTGTGAAGCCCATTTCTGGTTTCCCCAACTGTGATGTTGTTGGAATATTTCTAAAAGCAGCTCAAAATTAAATTCACTCACTTACTCACTCACTCTCCATGTACAGGGCCACTTTGTGAGGAAGCTGGGTGCTGTCGGGGACAAGGAGACGGAGAACGAGGTGCTCCTGCTGGAACATGATGTCCCACATTCAAACTTCTCCGAGACTGTGCTCAGCTTCCTGCCCAAGATGCCCTGGAGCATCTCCGAGGATGTGAGTAGATTGTCTTAAGCTGTGCTACATGAAGGACAAACATCCATTGAGTTGTGTGGAGGGTGAAGGTACATTGTGTTTTCTGAAGGACGCAAGCCCATTTTTTTTACAGTTGTGTTACTTTGAGTATGTAAGTCTATTGTGTTACGTTAAAAACATGCAGATCCATTGTGTAATGTGAAGTATGTTAATCCATTGTGTTATGTGAAGAATGTAAATCCGTTGTGTGATGTGAAGTATGTTAATGCATTGTGTGATGTGAAGTATGTTAATGCATTGTGTGATGTGAAGAATGTAAATCCGTTGTGTGATGTGAAGTATGTTAATGCATTGTGTGATGTGAAGTATGTTAATGCATTGTGTGATGTGAAGTATGTTAATCAATTATGTTATGTGAAGTATGTTAATCCATTGTGTGATGTGAAGTATGTTAATGCATTGTGTGATGTGAAGTATGTTAATCCGTTGTGTGATGTGAAGCATGTTAATCAATTATGTTATGTGAAGTATGTTCATCCATTGTGTGATGTGAAGTATGTTAATCGATTGTGTGATGTGAAGTATGTTAATCCGTTGTGTGATGTGAAGCATGTTAATCCATTGTGTGATGTGAAGTATGTTAATCCATTGTATGATGTGAAGTATGTTAATCCATTGTGTGATGTGAAGTATGTTAATGCATTGTATGATGTGAAGTATGTTAATCCATTGTGTGATGTGAAGTATGTTAATCCATTGTGTGATGTGAAGTATGTTAATGCATTGTGTGATGTGAAGTATGTTAATCCATTGTATGATGTGAAGTATGTTAATCCATTGTGTGATGTGAAGTATGTTAATCCATTGTGTGATGTGAAGTATGTTAATGCATTGTGTGATGTGAAGTATGTTAATCAATTATGTTATGTGAAGTATGTTAATCCATTGTGTGATGTGAAGTATGTTAATGCATTGTGTGATGTGAAGTATGTTAATCCATTGTGTGATGTGAAGTATGTTAATCCATTGTATGATGTGAAGTATGCTAATGCATTGTGTGATGTGAAGTATGTTAATCCATTGTGTGATGTGAAGTATGTTAATCCATTGTATGATGTGAAGTATGTTAATCCATTGTGTGATGTGAAGTATGTTAATCCATTGTGTGATGTGAAGTATGTTAATGCATTGTGTGATGTGAAGTATGTTAATGCATTGTGTGATGTGAAGTATGTTAATCCATTGTGTGATGTGAAGTATGTTAATCCATTGTGTGATGTGAAGTATGTTAATCCATTGTATGATGTGAAGTATGTTAATCCATTGTGTGATGTGAAGTATGTTAATCCATTGTATGATGTGAAGTATGTTAATCCATTGTGTGATGTGAAGTATGTTAATCCATTGTGTGATGTGAAGTATGTTAATGCATTGTGTGATGTGAAGTATGTTAATCCATTGTGTGATGTGAAGTATGTTAATGCATTGTGTGATGTGAAGTATGTTAATCCATTGTGTGATGTGAAGTATGTTAATCCATTGTGTGATGTGAAGTATGTTAATCCATTGTATGATGTGAAGTAGGTTAATCCATTGTGTGATGTGAAGTATGTTAATCCATTGTGTGATGTGAAGTATGTTAATGCATTGTGTGATGTGAAGTATGTTAATCCATTGTGTGATGTGAAGTATGTTAATCCATTGTGTGATGTGAAGTATGTTAATGCATTGTGTGATGTGAAGTATGTTAATCCATTGTGTTATGTGAAGTATGTTAATCAATTATGTTATGTGAAGTATGTTAATGCATTGTGTTATGTGAAGTATGTTAATCCATTGTGTGATGTGAAGTATGTTAATCAATTATGTTATGTGAAGTATGTTCATCCATTGTGTGATGTGAAGTATGTTAATCGATTGTGTGATGTGAAGTATGTTAATCCGTTGTGTGATGTGAAGCATGTTAATCCATTGTGTGATGTGAAGTATGTTAATGCATTGTGTGATGTGAAGTATGTTAATCAATTATGTTATGTGAAGTATGTTAATCCATTGTGTGATGTGAAGTATGTTAATGCATTGTGTGATGTGAAGTATGTTAATGCATTGTGTGATGTGAAGTATGTTAATCCATTGTGTGATGTGAAGTATGTTAATCCATTGTATGATGTGAAGTATGCTAATGCATTGTGTGATGTGAAGTATGTTAATCCATTGTGTGATGTGAAGTATGTTAATCCATTGTATGATGTGAAGTATGTTAATCCATTGTGTGATTATGACTGCAAAAGTATATGCTTGTTCATAGCTTTACAGCCATATTTGGGGGTATGGGTGACCCATCTTTATGTGACATTATTCCGTATCATGGTATATCTTGTATCATCATACGCTCCGTATCATGACTTGTGTCTCCTCCTGGCCCTGATGTCAACTTGCTGCTGTTTTCCATGTAGGATATGAAACACCGTCAGGATCTGCGTCACATCAACGTGTGCAGCGTTGATCCTCCTGGCTGTACCGACATTGATGATGCTCTTCACTGTCGCAACTTGGACAACGGAAACCTGGAGGTATGTTGATCTTTCAGTTATCATCATGTAAATGTTAACATTGTAAACTTAAAGGAGAATACGAACGAAAACAAAACTTTTGATATATTGTAAAGAATATTCTAAAAGTCACTTTCCGTGATTAAAATTGAACAAAAGGTTTGTAAAATAGCAATAAAAACACAAAAAAACGTACTCGTATTTCTGCCTATAATGGAAACACCCGACAGTTAATGAGCAGTGAGGGTATCACGTGACATGAGGTCACATGTGCCTGTTGCTGATGGCTTCCTCTTTGATTTTACCTCACAACTTAACAGTGTCCATGGATTCTGAAGCAGTAAAAGATGTTCCTGATGTCATTTCTGAAATGGATGTTAGACCGTATCAATACGATCCGATTTTACGTCTTGCAAGACAATCTTCCTGTGAAAATGAAGAAGAAGAATCAAGCAAAACGGAGGCACCGCATGAGGTCAAAATACATTTAAAAATAGACCATATCATTTAACAAGAATACTATATTTTTAACTTACCTTACCATAGGTCTTATGCATATTACCTCAAGCTCCGCTAAAGAGATCAGACAGTCGTTGATTCGCCATTCTATAGAACGGCCACCTCTTGTATTGACGAGTGTACAGGCAACGGAAGTGACGTGATCTCCCCTCCCGCGCAAGCGCGGTCCATCCAAAATCACTTTTACTTCAAGCGTCTTGCTTGTCAGACGTTTTTGTTTCGCTAAGTTTTCAGACACTTACTAATAGATTTCAGATATTAAAGTTATTGGTATGTATGTTTTTCTATCTTATGTCTCTTCTCTGTGGGTGAAGAACATAATTTACAAGTAACTTCACTTACCTGGCTACCTCGTGTTTATGTTTTTCACTTCGGCTTGGGGTGTGTCCCCACGTTCCGAGTTTTTTTCCACGTGGCATGTTTGGGTGTTTTGATACCTCTAGGGTTCTTCCACCTTCTGTTTCATGCTTGTTTTTGTGTACCTTCTTTTTTCTTGCCTAAATTGTGTGTTTTTTCACGCTTTTTTCGGCTCAGTGTGGGGGCAGCCATCTTGGTTGTTTACACGACTGTCCCACTTACTTGGGCGTGCCCATTCTTGTGGGAGGGGTGCTTCCATTTTTTCGTCTGCAGGGGTTGTTTCTAGGTTTTTTACGTTTCACATTTGTGTGTTACAGCTTTTGGTGTGCATGACCCGGCAGTTTTGTTGCATCTGCAAGGTGCAGAAGTCTGCCAAGGACCCACACCCCTGGTGCCCAGACTGTGCGACTGTTGCCTGTTCCATTGACGAGCGCTGTCACTTTTGTACTCCGCTGTCCGTCGCAGATTTCAAGGCCTACCTCAGCGCTAAGAAGAAACGCTTGTCACAACGGAAGAGGAAAATGTCTTCCCCTGTTTCTTCTGTGGACTCCCGGTCTTCTCCCCCTCGTACGCCGGTCGGACGCTCTTCTCCTGTGATAGATCAGCCGTCCACCCCTGCGCCTCGTTTGCTGACGCCTGAAGCCAAGCGCTCGTCTGACGCCTTTGTTGACCTATCCCACCCGGACGCTTTGTCGCATCCGGAGGTTCAGAAGTTGCTTCGGACGCTCCTTTTGCCGGCAGCTGCCGGAGCCCAAGCTAGCACCGTTCCAGCGCCGTTGCCTAGCTTTGTCCCTGCGCCGACGCCTGTGGCACTTGATTCTCCAGTTGCTGACTTGTTGCTTCAACCAACGTCGATGCCTACGCCGACGCCCATGCGGACGCCGGCGCCTATGCCGACGCCCATGCCGACGCCGACGCCTGTACCGACGCCAGCGCCAGCGCCAACTCCGACGCCTTTGGCAGACTACCGTATCCCCAGGAAGGCTACAGTGTCTAGAGAGGAGAACCTACAACGTCAGTTAATGGAAGAGTGTTCCCGACGTCGGGACGCCGAGCGTTCCCATCGTTCTCGACGATCTCGTTCCAGGTCTCCTCGGCAGCATCATCGGTCTAGGAGTCCTCGTCTTAGTTCGGATACTTCTCTTCGCCGTCGTCGGTCTGACTCAAGGTCTCGCTCTGCCGTACGTTCCAAGGATAGGGAGAGGCGCTCACGGTCACCGATGCGTGGTAGGCGATACCGTCGGTCCCGTTCAAGGTCACCTCCTGTTCGCCGCTCGCCGCGACGTCCACGTTCCCCGACAGTTACTTTGAGTGCTGCTTCTCAGTTGTCATCGGTGCGCCCACCGAAGCCTGCTGCTTCCGGTCAACGATGTACTGCTCCTACCGTGTCCTGGGAGGACACTGAGGAGCGCTATTTTTCTCCCGATTATAATGAGGAAATGTTGCAAGAGGATGATGATGATGGGGGCACCTACCTCCCTCTCTCTGCTGTGTTCGACTGGATTGCCGACAGACTGCCGGATTGTCCTTCTCCCTCTTCAGGTTCGGCCGACCCGAAGGCTATTCGGTCTTCTCCGGAGTTACTCCTCCCGCCTCACCCGATGGTGGCCGATGCTGTGGCTTCTTTGGACGCTGATTTTGCTACTTTGTCTCTCAATACCACGATAAAGGCTCCTAAGTCACGCAAAGGGGACTACAAGATTCATAGTTTGGATTTTGCCGATGGAGGCGCGGCTCATGACGAGTCCCTCAAGCGCTTATCGGCTTCCCCACAGGCATCCTACCGAGTGCAGGACTCCAAGATGTTGGCCATTGATGCAGAACTCAAGCGGATGTTGAAGCCGGTATCAGCGTTGGCCTCGGCAACTTCGGCTGCTGCTTGGGATCTGACGGAAGACAACACGTCAAGGTTAGAACATCTTACCACCCTGTTTCAATGGCAGGGCAAGGTGTTGCATGATTTGCTGGCGCACCTCCGGGCGGCTCTGGCCATGACAACGGTTGTTCGGCGGATGGGTTTCCTGGAGCCCTGTTCTTGGCAGGAAGAGTTTAAAAGGAAACTGTTAAGAGCCCCTTTTGCGCCTCGTTTCCTCTTTAATGACGGCATTCGAGGTGTATAAGGAACACGCAGAGCTTACCAATACGGAGGTTTCTTTGTCTACGTTGAAGCTTTGAGTTGGCCTTCGTGGCAGATCATCTGCAAGGGGTAGAGGGAAGCGCCGTTACGCCCCCGAGAAGAGACTCCGTCCGCGACGCCTCTGGCAGAGGACGTGGCCGTGGCAGATCCGAACCTGTTTTTCAGCGCGCCGTCAGCAGGATCGTCCCGGGACCCCCGACGACGCCCGGCAGGGTAGGGGAGGCGCCCTTACGCCGGTCGCTGAAGTTGCGACCCAACACGACTGGGACCTCCCGCCCCCAGTCGTGCCGGTTCGATCCTACTCCAGTAGGCGGGAGACTGGGGATCTTCTGGCCCAATTGGACAATCCTGGAAGACCCGTTTATCACCAACATTCTCAGGACCGGTTACAAGCTGCCAATCGCGTGTCGCCGCTTCTCTGACTTCAACGCCCCAGTCGCGTGTATGCTCCAGACCAACAGTTACTGCTAGCAGACAGCATCCACACTCTGTTACGCAAACAAGCTATAGAGACAGTGCTAGACCCCCGACAGTCCCCGGGGTTCTACTCACCAATCTTCCTGGTTCCCAAGAAGGACTCAGGGAAACTACGCATGATTCACAACATGGCAGTTTTCAACCACCTTTATCTTTCGGAACCGCCTCACTTCCGCATGGTGTCCCTGGAACAGCTACGAGCCAAGCTTGCGCCCAGGGTCTGGTTGGCCAGCCTCGACCTTCAGGATGCCTACCTGCATGTGCCCATTTACCACCGTCACAGAAAGTACCTGAGGTTTTTTTTCAACGGGTCCCACTACCAGTGGAAAGTGCTTCCATTTGGAATTTCCACGGCCCCGTGGCTTTTTACTCGGATTACCTCGCCGATCAACCGGTTCCTCCATCTCAGGGGCATCGACTTCGACCCTTATATAGATGACTGTCTCATGAACCACCTCGACCCTCAGTTGCTTCGCAAACAGATGCACTTTGCCATTCATCTCTTGCAGCAACTGGGATGGATTATCAACATAGACAAATCCCACCTGGAGCCGTCCCAGGAACTGACGTTTATAGGAGGCCTCTTCCTGACACATTGCGACCTTGTCAGGATTCCGCTAGATCGCTGGAGAAAGATTGTCAGTTTAAGCCAACCGAGGTCTATCCCAGCCGCCGTGCTCAGGGGAGTGGCAGTCCCTCTTAGGTCTCCCTCACCTCAGCCCAGGACTTGACGCTCAGAGGTCGCTTGATGCTTCCGGCCGTTACAGCTTCCTGTTGCCTTACATCCAGGCGGATGACCTTCAGATGAGGTTCCTTTTGCCCCTGCATCTCCACGCTTACCTCCGTTGGTGGACTGTCGAGTCGAACGTCTGCGCAGGAGTCTCCTTGACAGAGTTTGTTCACGATCACGAACTGTTCGTAGATGCGTCTCTTCAAGGTTGGGGTGCTCACCTCAACGACCAGACCACCTAGGGGCTGTGGTCAGGCACCGAGCTAGGATGGCACATCAACAACTTGGAGCTGCAAGCAGTCATTTTAGCGGTTCGACACTGGGTGCCTCTGTTGCGGAACACCAGGCTCCTGATAGCGCCGGACAATTCCCCACGGTGGTGTGGTTGATTCACAATCAGGGAAAGCGACCAGGTCCAAACAGTTGTTGGAGCAGACGTTCCAGCTGGCCAGTCTCCTGGACGACAATGGCATCAGCGCCAGAGCCCGACACATCCCAGGGTGCAAGAACGTTTTGGCAGACGCTGTCTCAAGGCCGGGCAAACCGTCTCCAACAGAGTGGATGCTACATCCAGAAGCGTTCAAACTTCTTTGTCACAGTCACGGCCGCCCTCTGATCGACCTGTTTGCGACTCGCTTCAACACACAGCTGCCGTTGTACGTGTCTCCGATTCCAGATCCAGCGGCATGGGCGGTCGACGCCATGTCCTTGTCGTGGGAGGGTCTGGACGTGTACGCCTTTCCACCACCAGTTCTGTTGCCAGCGGTAATAGCAAAGGTCAAGCGGACAGAGACGATTCGTCTGCTTTTGGTCGCGCCTTGGTGGCCAGCCAGAACCTGGTTCCCAGATCTGCGCCGTCTCGCCGAAAGAAGTCCGCAACAGTTACCAGACTGGCCTCACCTGCTCAGGCATCCCCACAGTCGACAGTGGCATCCCGATCCGACTCGGTTTCATCTGTGCGGTTGGATCATCTGCAAAAGGCGCTGAAGGCCAAGGGCTTCTCCACGGGTGTCGCCAAGGTTATTGCTCGTGCTCATCGAGTCTCCACAAGATCACTCTATGATGATAAGTGGGTTTCTTTTGAGAAGTTTTGTGCACAGAAGTCCAAGGACCCGTTGAAGGCTTCTCCTCAGTTTATAGCAGAGTTCCTTCTCTTTCTTCGGAAGTCCCGGCGTCTCAAGGGCAACACTATAGGAACTTATTTATCGGCTCTTAACTCCGTTCTGGCGGTCAAGTGCGACAAAAAGATTTCCAAGGTGCCAGAACTCATCGCCGTCCTCAAAGCGTTTAAGCTGGAGGACCAGAAGGCAAAGCTCCGTCCTCCGGCTTGGGACCTAAACGTCGTTCTTCGTCATCTGAGAGGTCCCCCTTATGAGCCCTTGGACACGGCTTCTTTTGAGAACCTCTCCAGGAAGACAGCCTTTCTCTTGGCCCTGGCCACAGCAGCTAGGGTTAGTGAGATCCACGCATTGGATGTCACCAGGGTGCGTTTTGAGCAGTCACGGCATGGTCTTGTTCATCTCGGACTGCTTTGGGATTTCGTGGCCAAGAACCAGCTGCCGGGACAACCGGATAGGATCTTCTCCATCCCTCCTTTGTCTTCCATTCTAGGACCTCACGACGCTGAGGAACAGCTGCTTTGTCCCGTGAGGGCACTTAAGATTTATATTGCCAAGTCATCTTCCAGGAGGCAGTCTCGTAAGAGACTGTTCATCCCGTTGTCTTCTGTGGCCAAAGGTGAAGTTAATAAGAATACGCTTGCGCTCTGGCTCCGTACTACCATCCTGACCGCCCTCACGATCGCATAAGATCTGCCTCATCCTACAGCCAATAATCCGCATGAGATTAGGGCTCTGGCATCCACCATGGCTCTCCACAGAAACTGCACCGTTCCAGCCATCATGGAGGGTTGTTTTTGGAAGTCCTCTACTGTCTTCGCTAGTCATTACCTGCGGGATTTGGCCGTCGAGGACGTGGAAGGTCTTCAATCGTTTGGTCCACTGGTGGTTGCTCAGCAACTCACCCGTCCTACCGCCCATTAGGTAACTACTTCTTCTTACCTTCTGGTCTTCAGGTTAACTTACACTTTGGGTGTATTTGTTTTCCTTAGGGTTGCCTTTAGTTACTATCTGTCTCCTGTTCCAGGCGCCTCCTGCGACAGTCTGGCGATTCAGTAGTTTCTTCTGGTTTTCCCTTGGCATGTGGGTTTTTCGTGGGGACGGTCCTCTGGAGCCCGACACCACCGTCCTACTGTCGAATCCATATGCATAAGACCTATGGTAAGGTAAGTTAAAATTTATTAAAATCTAAATATTTTAGATATTTAAATACTTACCTTACCATAGGGCGGTAACTCCCTCCCAACGCTGGATGCTCCTCCCCTCTCTGGGCTCTTCGGACCTGGTCAGTAAAAGTGATTTTGGATGGACCGCGCTTGCGTGGGAGGGGAGATCACGTCACTTCCGTTGCCTGTACACTCGTCGATACACGAGGTGGCCGTTCTATAGAATGGCGAATCAACGACTGTCTGATCTCTTTAAGCGGAGCTTGAGGTAATATGCATAAGACCTATGGTAAGGTAAGTATTTAAATATCTAAAATATTTAGATTTTAATAATTGTCAGCAAAATGTGATACAGTTCCAACCAGCAAACCCACCCCTATAAATATATGACAAGTCCCTAAGAATTATTTTTGATTTTTGATTGCAGTTCCTTTTGTGTCAAATGGGTGACTGTAGGGTGTCTGGGATTTAAAAATAAAATAATCATGCTTCAGACGGGGGAAGTAGATATTATCTGCTACAAAAATTACACTGGTATTATTTTGTTGAAAATAATTAGGATCCTAGTTCTCATTAATAATGTATCAAGTCTCAGCCTGATACAGCTGGTCGAGCAGAGATAATATTCGCGACGCCGATAAGTTATTCCCCGAAAACTGGTGAATTATAAAATACTAGTCAGGACCACGTATGTTTCCCCATTGTTTGGTTATGGAAATAGTTATGGTACTCGGTCATAGCCTTAGAATGACATTTTGTCAGCCAATGAGAATACAGAACAACTTTCACAGCACACACTACTGACAAATAGCGAGTCTGATCCCGACGTACGTAATTGGACAAAATGGAAAACAATGAAAGTAACAAGTACTTCATGATTTGCCATTGCAATCGGCAATGTTTCGGGTAGACTGCAGCATTTAGGGTCCAAACCTCAAAGAACATTATAGCGAAACATTTTCAAGCTTATGTGAAATCTCTCACTGATTTTAATAAAGTTTATATTTCTCATGGGTACCAGTCAAACTGCCCCAACTACAAAATGCCCCAGCAAATTTGGTCATTCATTCTAATTTGGTCAAATTTATTTGAAATGATTAAATATATGCCGTAAATGCATAGTTTTTGTCAACTTTGATATTAGGCTCTTCAAATATAAGTTATTTGGAAGTAATATTTTTGATAAATGTTCCATAAGTAAACTCATAACTATGTATATATACTAAGCAGCAAAAGAACGTCAGTTTGGAATTTTCCTTTGCAGAAACGGATAACTGTATACTCATTTAATGTTTTGATTGTATATTTTTGACAACATCTCCAACTTTACCTGAGCAAAGACATTCCTACCCAAACTCAGAATGGAACCCAGGAAATGGTCTCAAAAATGCAACCTAATCTCGGAGATGGTACAGTGTTCTCCATGTTTTTCATGCAACTCATGCTGCACGTGCTGTTCACAAGGACCAGCCCTATAAAATGCACCCCCAAACCTGGTTGAAACATTCACATGACAACGTTAGCAGGATGCCGCGACTCACGACAGCTCAGAGGATATGTTTAAATCAGAGGAACCAGGCGCTAGGAATACTTGAAGCTGGCCACACTGCACAAGCCGTTGCCAATCACTTCCAGGTCAACGTTTGGGCCATCTACAGGCTGCAGCAACGTTTCCGGGCCACCAACACCACAAATGATCGCCCCCGTACTGGCAGACCAAGGGTGACGACAAGACCACCATGTTGTGCGACAGCATGTACAGAATCCCTTCATGCAGGCTTCCGAAACAGCACGCCAGACAGTGGGAACACCCGGAAGACCAATCAGTACTGATACAGTACGCCGACGTCTTAACAGGTGGAACCTCCATTGCCAGTGAACCTTACCGGTGGACCTATCCTCACCCCTCATCATCGGCGTGAACGTCTACAATTTGCCCTACAACACCAAAACTGGTGATACAGGCAATAGAGAACTGTTCTGTTCACAGATGAGAGTCGGTACTGCGTATCAACTGCAGATGGCAGAACAAGAACATGGCGACGATGTGACCAGCGTTACTCAGACCGATGTGTTATGGAAAGAGACTCATGGGGAGGTGCAAGCATCATGGTATGGGGTGGAATAGGCCTGAACCAGAGAGTGGGCCCTGTGGTGTTCCAGAACCTTGGTCCAGGGAGAGGAGGCGGCATCACAGCGGTGCGCTACATCGACCAAGCTCTCAGACCCCACGTCATACCACATTTCGCACGTCACTGGAAGAACATTTTCCAGCATGATACTGCCAGCGCTACACGGGACTTCCTACAGCAGAACGGTGTCAACATTATGCAGTGGCAAGCCCTTAGTCCTGATTTAAACCCAGTTGAACATCTTTGGGATAAAATTCAGAGGAGACGGAATAATGTCATACCAAGGCCGAACACAGCCAATTTATAGCGCCAGGCCTTTCTCAGAGTGTGGTTCAAGGTGCCAATGGCCTTCATCAATCGATTGGTGCACTCCATGCATAGACGCTGTGCTGCAGTTATTGCCGCTCGTGGTGGTCACACTAGATACTGAAGTCAAGGGTCTGAATGGACTGCAAACGTTCACGTAATGTCTTGGAATTGTGCTGAGTTATTCATTGATGTGTCAAGATATTGTACATACCCCATGTGTGCATGTCTCTTTCAATGAGTTTCATATGTGTCCGACTCGGAATGATCGGAGCGTTTTTCGTGCCTAAATCTGTCTCTTTACTTGGAAAACGGAAGAAATGGTGACTCTTTCCATTGTTTGGTGATTCCGTGCACCCCCCAGACAACGGAATACACCATTGTACCATTTACAAACAACAGAAACAACACGATTTGTATTGCTGTTGCGCTTGTTCTTTGGCAATATGGCGGACGCTTGTCACATATGACGTCACGAGCGGAAAGTTCATGTGAGTTCCAGCGGAAAATGCATAATGGCCGAAACTGAAACTGTTTTTCGCGATAAAAACATAATAAACCATATTTTTGAAATAAAAATTGGGGTACATGTTTCTGATGACTTTATCTTTCACCCAGCAAATTATTGCAGTTGTCTTGTATTCTCCTCTAAGTATGAGTTTTGCAATTTGAAGACTTGTCATCACACAACTGCCTTATTTACACACAGAAAGTTGAAAGGGTAATATGCTCTGTGTAATAACAAGCTAAGACATATGACAGTTGTTACCATACTTCTGGCACTTCTAGCATTTGTACTGGATAAACACAGATTTGTCAAACAGGTGATAAACCACAAAGTATTACTTTATTCAGCATGTTCAATGGAAGATATGTGCTGTTGATTGTTCACTGTGCCTTCTGTTGGGAGTGAGATATGATGGCATGGAATTGGGGGAATACATGTGCACAAATGATTGTAAAAACATTTGAATGTAAAGGGCAGTTGTGTTTGGAGTTAAGTAAACAAAATGTATTCCCCGGAAAAATTGTTAACAGTGCAGCTTGGGACTTGTCATGTGTACAAGGCTCAAGTTTCATGTGTCGTCTTGTGCTGTAGCTGCCCTGTAGACCATAATACTGTCACATTGGTTTATTACTGCTGTCCTCAGAGAGTAAACAGTGAAAAAGAAAGGAAATTTAAGATTGGATTATTCCCCTTGTCCTCAGTGAGTAAGCGGTAAAACAGGTATGTTTAGAAAATTTAAATTGATCTGTCATGTTTGGTCAGATTCACTATAAGGTGTCAGTTACTGTATTTACTTATTTCAGTGTATAGTCCGGTTGGCTCAAAAGCGGACCGATGAATTGCAATCTAAGTCGAAAACTAATAAACATAACATACTCAATGAAAAGCTGATCATAATCAAAACATCATACCCACTCTGTGAGGTGTTTGCAGAATTTTTGTCCTAAAAATAAAAAAGTTGTTTAACAATCTATCATTAAAATATTGACACAGTTCACTATTTGTTACGAGGGAGGAGTGCATAGAAAGGGACAGCCAGAAGTTTGAGAACGGATGGAGACGGCACAGCACAGGTTAATGAATAAATAACTTTTTGTCTGTGAACTTCTTGAACACCTGGCTGTCCCTTTCTCTGCACTCCTCCCTCGTAACAAACAGTGAACTGTGTCAATATTTCAATGATAGTTTGTTAAACAACTTTATTATTTTTAGGACAAAAATTCTGCAAAAACCTCACAGAGTGGGTATGATGTTTTGATTATGATCAGCGTTTCATTGAGTATGTTATGTTTATTAGTTTTCGAGTTAGATTGCAATTCATCGGTCAGCTTTTGAGCCAGACAGACTGTAATATGAAATGTGTTTTCTTCATACCTAGGTTGGAGTTCACATTGCGGACGTGTCACATTTTATCCGCCCTGGCAATGCGCTGGACAAAGAGGCTGCTAACAGAGGAACCACAGTTTACCTCACTGATCGGGTGAGTAGAACTCAGTAGTAGTAGATCAGGCCAGTAGAACTCAGTAGTAGTAGATCAGGCCAGTAGAACTCAGTAGTAGTAGATCAGGCCAGTAGAACTCAGTAGTAGCAGATCAGGCCAGTAGAACTCAGTAGTAGCAGATCAGTCAAGTAGAACTCAGTAGTAGCAGATCACGCCAGTAGAACTCAGCAGTAGTAAATCACTCATGTAGAACTCAGTAGTAGTAGATCAGGCCAGTAGAACTCAGTAGTAGCAGATCAGGCCAGTAGAACTCAGCAGTAGTAGATCAGGCCAGTAGAACTCAGTAGTAGTAGATCACACCAGTAGAACTCAGCAGTAGTAGATCAGGCCAGTAGAACTCAGTAGTAGCAGATCAGGCCAGTAGAACTCAGCAGTAGTAGATCAGGCCAGTAGAACTCAGTAGTAGTAGATCACACCAGTAGAACTCAGCAGTAGTAGATCAGGCCAGTAGAACTCAGTAGTAGTGGATCACGCCAGTAGAACTCAGCAGTAGCAGATCACACGAGTAGAACTCAGCAGTAGTAGATCATGCCAGTAGAACTCAGTAGTAGTGGATCACGCCAGTAGAACTCAGTAGTAGCAGATCAGGCCTTTAGAACTCAGTAGTAGTAGATCACGCCAGTAGAACTCAGCAGTAGTAGATCACGTCAGTAGAACTCAGCAGTAATAGATCACGCCAGTAGAACTCAGTAGTAGTAGATCATGCCTGTAGAACTCAGTAGTAGTAGATCACGCCAGTAGAACTCAGTAGTAGTAGATCATGCCAGTAGAACTCAGTAGTAGTAGATCAGGCCAGTAGAACTCAGTAGTAGTAGATCACGTCAGTAGAACTCAGCAGTAGTAGATCACGTCAGTAGAACTCAGTAGTAGTAGATCAGGTCAGTAGAACTCAGCAGTAGCAGATCACACGAGTAGAACTCAGCAGTAGTAGATCATGCCAGTAGAACTCAGTAGTAGTAGATCACGCCAGTAGAACTCAGTAGTAGTAGATCATGCCTGTAGAACTCAGCAGTAGTAGATCATGCCAGTAGAACTCAGTAGTAGTAGATCATGCCAGTAGAACTCAGTAGTAGTAGATCATGCCAGTAGAACTCAGTAGTAGTAGATCATGCCAGTAGAACTCAGTAGTAGTAGATCACGTCAGTAGAACTCAGCAGTAGTAGATCACGTCAGTAGAACTCATTAGTAGTAGATCAGGCCAGTAGAACTCAGTAGTAGTAGATCACGTCAGTAGAACTCAGCAGTAGTAAATCACACCAGTAGAACTCAGTAGTAGTGGATCATGCCAGTAGAACTCAGTAGTAGTAGATCATGTCAGTAGAACTCAGCAGTAGTAAATCACTCATGTAGAACTCAGTAGTAGTAGATCAGGCCAGTAGAACTCAGCAGTAGTAGATCAGGCCAGTAGAACTCAGCAGTAGTAGATCAGGCCAGTAGAACTCAGCAGTAGTAGATCAGGCCAGTGGAACTCAGCAGTAGTAGATCAGGCCAGTAGAACTCAGTAGTAGTAGATCAGGCCAGTAGAACTCAGCAGTAGTAGATCACGCCAGTAGAACTCAGCAGTAGTAGATCAGGCCAGTAGAACTCAGTAGTAGTAGATCGCACGAGTAGAACTCAGCAGTAGTAGATCATGCCAGTAGAACTCAGCAGTAGTAGATCAGGCCAGTAGAACTCAGTAGTAGTAGAACTGGCCAGTTGAACTCAGCAGTAGTAGATCATGCCAGTAGAACTCAGCAGTAGTAGATCAGGCCAGTTGAACTCAGTAGTAGTAGATCACGCCAGTAGAACTCAGCAGTAGTAGATCAGGCCAGTTGAACTCAGTAGTAGTAGATCATGCCAGTAGAACTCAGCAGTAGTAGATCACGCCAGTAGAACTCAGCAGTAGTAGATCAGGCCAGTTGAACTCAGTAGTAGTAGATCACGCCAGTAGAACTCAGCAGTAGTAGATCACGCCAGTAGAACTCAGCAGTAAAAGATCAGGCCAGTAGAACTCAGTAGTAGTAGATCACACGAGTAGAACTCAGCAGTAGTAGATCATGCCTGTAGAACTTAGCAGTAGTAGATCACGCCAGTAGAACTCAGCAGTAGTAGATCACGCCAGTAGAACTCAGCAGTAAAAGATCAGGCCAGTAGAACTCAGTAGTAGTTGATCACACGAGTAGAACTCAGCAGTAGTAGATCATGCCAGTAGAACTTAGAAGTAGTAGATCATGCCAGTAGAACTCAGCAGTAGTAGATCACGCCAGTAGAACTCAGCAGTAGTAGATCACGCCAGTAGAACTCAGCAGTAGTAGATCGGGTTAGTTGTTAGTGAGTGAGTGAGTTTAGATTTATGCCGCGTTTAGCAATATTCCAAATTCTTGTATTACCTATATGTTGCATAACATGTTTTCTTCATCACTTCAGCTATCAACAATACTAGCTTTACTGTGATCATGCGGATCTGTCTGTCAAATTGGCTGTTGCCGAGGTTGTTGTTGTGATAAGATACCTCTGATTGACTCGGAATCAAGGAATTCCAAATTGTTATACCACCTAAAGATTGTTTAATATGTTTCCTTCATCACACTATCTTTTCTTCCAGAGAATAGACATGGTGCCAGAACTCCTCAGTTCAAACCTGTGTTCCCTGAGGTGCAATGTGGACAGGTCAGTGTAACCATGGTAACTCATGCCAAGGTGTCCTCCCATTACGCAGACAGCCAGTTCGCAGACACCTTAAAACAACAACATTTACGGTTCAGTGAACAGATTATCTACTACCTGTTACCTACACATTATAATGGAATAGTCCAAGTAAAAACACAGGTACAAACTGAAGCTATATTATTTATTTTGAAAGATGGACGAAAAGAATTTGAATTTTTATTGCTGCTATATATAAAAAGTGTATTGTCATAAACATTTCGGTTTAACCTTCTAGTCTAAGGGGAGTCGGCATTAGCTTAGCTATTACAAATTGCGACACTGTTGTATCATGTAAATCAAATAAAGACAAATGTGAACCTAAATATTATTCAGGTATCGAATAAAGAAGTTATATGTTTTGCACACAATATTAAGATATATGACGAGTGCAAGATTTATTTAGAATAAACATTTAAAATATGACACATCATGTGACTGTGGCCATGGCTGTGAGAATGTTTTTCATTACTTCCTTGAATGTCCAATAACTGTTACAATCTTTAGAAAGTATTGTTAAAATTAGAACACTGATTCGTCTTAATCGTATCTTACATGGCAATGCAGGTGTCTTATTTACTGCAAATCAGAATGTTTTCAATTATGTACATAAACGTATCTATATCTCCCCAACAAAACTTTTTCTCAGTTAACGTCTGTTGTACATATGCTATTACTGGGAGGGGTCTTTTCTATCAATAAACACAATCAAACCTCTCAGTGACAAACCTGTTTTATATTTGACAGTAATTGATAGTAAATCAATTTTGAGAAGAGAAATCATTTATCATTTAATCACAACGAAGTTCCATTTACCCACAATCAAACTTCTCAGTAACGAACCTGTTTCAGGCTCACCCTACTCTACTCACAAGACAGTGGACTGTTCCATTATGCCCATAGGTGTTACCCTAATTAACCTTCTAGTTCAGTGTCTGTCAATTGGGTGTCTGCCAAATGGGTGTCTGTCAATTGGGAGATAACCCATGCCAAGGATATTTTTGATACCTCAGACAAATATCCCTGAATATCAGGAATATTTTTAGATTGTCTTGAAAATTTACTTGAGAAACGTGTTGGACTATCTGTGCTGTGGGAGACAGTTCCCCTGAACCCAACACAACTGTTGATTACATGATAGTTGTTTACTCTGGACAGACTGGCCTTCTCTGTGCTGTGGGAGATGACGCAAGATGGGGACATTGTCAACACCACCTTTACCAAGAGCGTGATTGATTCAAAGGTAGAACAACATGTAAATCATAGGTCCTTTTCTCCAGACAATAATATGTTAGTACCTACATTTTCATGTCTTTATTCTCCCAAATCCTACAAAATTACATGTTACAAAATCATATTTATAGTCTTCCTATAAGTCATGTTCTATGGGAACACAACCATGGAAGTTAATGGACGTAGACACCCCCAATGGTTTGTGGTAAAGGAATGTAATATACTGTTCAAAACAAAATGAGTGAGTGAGTGAGTTTAGTGTACGCCGCACTCAGCAATATTCCAGCTATAAGGCGGCGGTCTGTAAATAATTGAGTCTGGACCAGACAATCCAGTGATCAACAGCGACTAACTCGCTGACTTGGTTGACACATGTCATCGGTTCCCAATTGCACAGATTGATGCTCATGCTGTTGATCACTGGATTGTCTAATCCAGACTTGTTATTTACAGACCACCGCCATATAGCTGGAATATTGCTGAGTGCGGCGTAAAACTAAACTCACTCACTCACTCAGTGGTATATGTGAACCTAAATACCTCACTAGGACCAAGCCTAGTGGTTTAAGTGTCAACTTGTCATGCTGAAGGTTTGATTCTCCATTTGGATATGATGCTTTGGAGCTCATTTCTGGTGTTCCCTTCCATAATATGGCTGGAATATTGCTGATGGTTACATAACACATCACTCACTCACTCACTCACTCACTCACTCACTCACTTGTTCTTCTTTCCTCCCAGGCTTCATTAACATATGCTGAAGCCCAGATGAAGATAGATGATCCGACTTTGACAGATGACCTCACAGTCAGTTTACGGGGATTAAACAGACTTGCAAAAATCTTGAAGAAACGAAGAATTGACAATGGGTAGGACAAACATTGGTTATCAGTAGTTATCACCTAACCAAATAATATCTACCAAACACAAGGGAATTAGCTTTATCCAACCACTAATTTTCCCTTTATAAACATATCTGACAAACCAAATTCAATCAATATTGTTTTGTGAAACTTTTTACTTCAATTACAGCTGAAGTGTCATTTTTATGTTTAGAGTTTTTTCTGACATTTGTTGAATAGGACTCTCTTAACTAAAATTGTTGAAAGATTTGTTTTTAAGCTGTATTGACTGTGTATGTTTCAGTGCCCTTAGCTTAGCCTCGACAGAGATCCGGTTCTATGTAGACAGTGAGACACACGACCCTATAGAAGTTCAGACCAAAGAGCTCAGGTGAGTCGGAGCACACAATGGCTCCAGACTGTGGTGATCGTTTGTTTGTTGTTAAACTCTGAACTCCAGCTGTCGATGGTGATCTGTAAGTAATTGCATCTGGAATAGAAAGTTCAGTGATTGTCATCATGTGCATGAAGATATGTGACTGAGAGTTCCGTGTTGCTCATGCAGTCATCCTCTGGTTTGTCAGATCTGTGCTCCAATGTTGTACAGGCTATTGTCATTTTGCTGGAATATTGCCAAGTGTTGCACCTAGGGCTGCGTAATATAACCAGTTTACCGGTATTTACCGGTTCAGACATGAAAACGATACGCATTGTGATACGCTGATCGAAAACCGGTATTTTGACTTGCATTCGGAAAACTTCGTAACACTTGGAAATCTTCGGATATTTGCTTGTTTCATTTGTGCCAAATACTATTTACATTTTGTCATGATTAAATGTTTTTATTAAAGCTTAAGGGGGCTGTGGGGTAGCCTAGTGGTTAAGGCGTTCGTTCGTCACGTCGAAGACCCGGGTTCGATTCCCCACATGGGTACAATGTGTTAAGCCCATTTCTGGTGTCCCCCGCCGTGATATTGCTGGAATATTGCTAAAAGCGGTGTAAAGCCAAACTCACTCACTCACTATTAAAGCTTAATCAAGCATAGTGATTTTGTTGTGTTCATGCTTTATAAATCAAGCATTAACTCGATTATAAGTAGTTTTTTGTTTAAGAATACTTCTTGCAATATATTGCAATACATATCGCAATATATGCTTTTGCATCGCAATATATCGCAATATGAAAATTCTCTGCAATACCCGCCCCTAGTTGCACCGAGGAATAAAGTGATACAGTGTGTCTTGACCTCATGCAAAATATACTTATAGTTGTTTAACTTTCAACACGTCATGGTTGGAGATACACCACCATTATATACAGCTACTAGGACTGGATTATCTGTGGTTCGAGCTGATGTTGGACACTGTTGTTCCCCAGGGAGACCAACTCCATGGTGGAGGAGTTCATGTTGCTGGCGAACATCTCGGTCGCTGAGAAGACTCTCAAAGAATTCCCAGACTGTGCCTTACTCCGACGCCACCCAGCTCCACCGCCTTCCAACTTTGAACCTGTCATCAGAGCTGCCATGTCCAAGGTAGGAAACACCAGCAACATAAGTACCACTGATTGCTGTCTCAACTGATCTTGAGCAAGATATTTTATGGATTTAAGCTTCTTTATTCTTTCCCACACAACGTTTTGGGATCATTACTGATCCCTTCATCAGATGAAGTGACAGTTGACACTATGACGTCATACCTGCGTCAGGAAGTCACAATGCATGTGACATCACAATCCATAAATATTGTTTGAAACCAGTAAAGAAAAATTGTAGTTTTTGTTGCTCCTTACCTGTCACCTCAGTTTTAAACTAAGAAAACCTTTCTCAAAATGTTAATGTTGAGAATACACAATGCCATTTAAAAAGTGGTCAGATGTAATATGTGTTATATTTGGAATTAGCCTTCTCAGATGCCTGACTCTGAGGGTGTGGGTTCGAACCCCGGATGGGACTCAACCTAACAAAAGTACTAGAATCTTTACTTTACTAAGAAAGTGTAATCCCAAATATAGTATATGTTACATTTTGGTGTTTTGTTGTTTTAAGGGTCTTGACCTGGCTGTGTCATCGGGGAAGGAACTTGCTGACAGTCTAGACAAGGCTGTGTTCCCTGACCAACCATTCTTCAATACCATGTCTCGGATCATGACCACTGTTGCATGATGCAAGCCGCCTACTTCAGCAGTGGACGCTGCCATTTGAAGAGTTCCAGCATTATGGCCTGGCTACTCCCATCTACACCCACTTTACATCTCCCATCAGAAGGTACTCCACTCTCCCCACTTAACATCTCCAATCAGAAGGTACTCCACTCTATCCCCACTTAACATCTCCCATGAGAAGGTACTCCGCTCTATCACCACTTAACATCTCCAATCAGAAGGTACTCTACTCTATCCCCACTTAACATCTCCCATGAGAAGGTACTCCGCTCTATCACCACTTAACATCTCCCATCAGAAGGTACTCCACTCTATCACCACTTAACATCTCCCATCAGAAGGTACTCCACTCTATCCCCACTTAAGATCTCCCATCAGAAGGTACGCCACTCTATCCCCACTTAACATCTCCCATCAGAAGGTACGCCACTCTATCCCCACTTAACATCTCCCATGAGAAGGTACTCCACTCTATACCCACTTAACATCTCCCATCAGAAGGTACGCCACTCTATCCCCACTTAACATCTACCATCAGAAGGTACGCCACTCTATCCCCACTTAACATCTACCATCAGAAGGTACGCCACTCTATCCCCACTTAACATCTCCCATCAGAAGGTACGCCACTCTATCCCCACTTAACATCTCCCATGAGAAGGTACTCCACTCTCCCCACTTAACATCTCCCATCAGAAGGTACTCCACACTCTATCCCCACTTAACATCTCCCATCAGAAGGTACTCCACTCTATCCCCTATAACGTAACATCTCCCATCAGAAGGTACTCCACTCTATCCCCCACGTAACATCTCCCATCAGAAGGTACTCCACTCTATCCCCACTTAACATCTACCATCAGAAGGTACTCCACTCTATCCCCACGTAACATCTCCCATCAGGAGGTACTCCACTCTATCCCCACTTAACATCTCCCATCAGAAGGTACTCCACTCTATCCCCACTTAACATCTACCATCAGAAGGTACTCCACCTCTATCCCCACTTTAACATCTCCCATCAGAAGGTACTCCACTCTATCCCCACGTAACATCTCCCATCAGAAGTTACTCCACTCTATCCCCCTTAATGCATCTCCCATCAGAAGGTACTCCACTCTATCCCCCCACTTTAACATCTACCATCAGAAGGTACTCCACTCTATCCCCAATTAACATCTCCCATCAGAAGGTACTCCACTCTATCCCTAATGTAACATCTCCCATCAGAAGGTACTCCACTCTATCCCCACTTAACATCTCCCATCAGAAGGTACTCCACTCTATCCCCAATGTAACATCTCCCATCAGAAGGTACTCCACTCTATCCCCACGTAACATCTCCCATCAGAAGGTACTCCACCTCTCCCACGTAACATCTCCAATCAGAAGGTACTCCACTCTATCCCCACTTAACATCTCCCATCAGAAGGTACTCCACTCTATCCCTAATGTAACATCTCCCATCAGAAGGTACTCCACTCTATCCCCTTAACGTAACATCTCCCCTCCCATCAGAAGGTACTCCACTCTATCCCCACTTAACATCTACCATCAGAAGGTACTCCACTCCTATCCCCACTTAACATCTATCTCCACTCTATCCCCACTTAACATCTCCCATCAGAAGGTACTCCACTCTATCCCCACTTAACATCTTCCCATCAGAAGGTACTCCACTCTATCCCCACTTAACATCTCCCATCAGAAGGTACTCCACTCTATCCCCACGTAACATCTCCCATCAGAAGGTACTCCACTCTATCCCCACTTAACATCTACCATCAGAAGGTACTCCACCTCTATCCCCACCGCAACATCTCCCATCAGGAGGTACTCCACTCTATCCCCACTTAACATCTCCCATCAGAAGGTACTCCACTCTATCCCCACTTAACATCTACCATCAGAAGGTACTCCACTCTATCCCCACTTAACATCTCCCATCAGAAGGTACTCCACTCTATCCCCACGTAACATCTCCCATCAGAAGTTACTCCACTCTATCCCCAATGTAACATCTCCCATCAGAAGGTACTCCACTCTATCCCCACTTAACATCTACCATCAGAAGGTACTCCACTCTATCCCCATCGCAACATCTCCCATCAGAAGGTACTCCACTCTATCCCTAACGTAACATCTCCCATCAGAAGGTACTCCACTCTATCCCCACGTAACATCTCCCATCAGAAGGTACTCCACTCTATCCCCACGTAACATCTCCCATCAGAAGGTACTCCACTCTATCCCCACGTAACATCTCCCATCAGAAGGTACTCCACTCTCCCCACTTAACATCTCCCATCAGAAGGTACTCCACTCTATCCCCACGTAACATCTCCCATCAGAAGGTACTCCACTCTATCCCCACGTAACATCTCCCATCAGAAGGTACTCCACTCTATCCCCAATGCAACATCTCCCATCAGAAGGTACTCCACTCTATCCCCACTTAACATCTACCATCAGAAGGTACTCCACTCTATCCCCACGTAACATCTCCCATCAGAAGGTACTCCACTCTATCCCCACGTAACATCTCCCATCAGAAGGTACTCCACTCTATCCCCACTTAACATCTACCATCAGAAGGTACTCCACTCTATCCCCACTTAACATCTCCCATCAGAAGGTACTCCACTCTATCCCCACTTAACATCTCCCATCAGAAGGTACTCCACTCTATCCCCACTTAACATCTACCATCAAAAGGTACTCCACTCTATCCCCACTTAACATCTCCCATCAGAAGGTACTCCACTCTATCCCCTAATAACATCTCCCATCAGAAGGTACTCCACTCTATCCCCACTTAACATCTACCATCAGAAGGTACTCCACTCTATCCCCACTTAAGATCTCCCATCAGAAGGTACTCCACTCTATCCCCACTTAACATCTACCATCAGAAGGTACTCCACTCTACCCCCACTTAACATCTCCAATCAGAAGGTACTCCACTCTATCCCCACTTAACATCTCCCATCAGAAGGTACTCCACTCTATCCCCACTTAACATCTCCCATCAGAAGGTACTCCACTCTATCACCACTTAGCATATTTTATCAGAAGCTAGTCCTGTTTTCAGCCTCTGACCATCCCACATATGTACAGACAAGATATGTGCAGACAATGTGATATAATTTCAGTCCCTAAAAAATGGGGACGCCATCCATCAATCTTGTCAGTTCATCTGTCCGCTCGTTTAAAGAAGTGTTTCTGGATCAATTATTGAAACCAGTATTTCTTAACCCATCTTCAGAAATAGATGAGGTGAGTTCCAGTGACACATCTTTATTCATGCTTGCTTCTGTGTTGCAGATACTGGACATCATTGCCCACCCGACTGTTGGCAGTGTGTATTGGAGCAGAGCGCTGCACTCCAGCCCTCCTCGAGAAACACAAAACACAGGTACAGTGTTTGTATCTTGCAACATGCCTGATGATACTGACAGCTGCCATGGCAGCCAACAGAGTCACAAGCCATAACAGCAACACAGAAACATGGGCTATAGTGTAGATGTAATGTTATTGATGATGGCTTAATGTAACAATGAATCCCTGCCATGGCATGAAGGAACATTCCTCCCTCTCTTAAAATGTCACTATTGGATGTGTTTGTCTTGCAGGCCTTGTGTAACAACTTGAACTTCCGACACAAGATGGCTAGTATGCTGGTCGGGCTTCTGTCAACCTCCACACTCATGTAAGTATTCTTGGCAACCAGTCTATATCGACATGACATATCTCCATCCACCAGTATAGTGCTACCATGGTTACAAAGTCATTCAGCTGCTCTTCATGACTATCAACCTGACATGTCTCCACCCACCATTGTAGTGTTACCAAGGTTACAAGCCATTTAACTGCTCTTCATGACTATCAACCTGACATTTCTCCACCCACCAGTAAAGTGTTACCACGGTTACAAGTCATTCAACTGTTCTTCATAACTATTGACCTGCCATATCTCCACCCACTAGTATAGTGTTACCATAGTTACAATATGTTCTTCATGACGACCTGATGTACCTCCATGCAGATCTCTAGTGTTACCATGGTTACAATTGTCTTTCAGTTCTTTATAACAATGACATACCTCTACACACTGCTGTTGTGTTACTATGGTTACAATTGTCTTTCAGTTGTTCTTCAAGAAGCGAGTGGAAGATGAAGAAGGCTATGTGTTATTTGTCAGGAAGAATGCGCTGCAGGTTCTAATCCCAAAATATGGTCTGGAGGGTACACTGTTCCTCAAATCTGATGATGCAATGTTTATGTTTAATGAGGAGGTAAGGGAACAGCAGGCTAACAGAACTGATTTCCAAGTGAGCTGTATTATCTGTCATGGGTGACCCAACTATAGACTAACAGAACTGATTTCCATGTGAGCTGTATTATCTGTCATGGCTGACCCAACTATAGACTAACAGAACTGATTTCCAAGTGAGCTGTATTATCTGTCATGGGTGACCCAACTATAGACTAACAGAACTGATTTCCAAGTGAGCTGTATTAGCTGTCATGGGTGACCCAACTATAGACTAACAGAACTGATTTCCAAGTGAGCTGTATTATCTGTCATGGGTGACCCAACTATAGACTAACAGAACTGATTTCCATGTGAGCTGTATTAGCTGTCATGGGTGACCCAACTATAGACTAACAGAACTGATTTCCAAGTGAGCTGTATTATCTGTCAAGGGTGACCCAACTATAGACTAACAGAACTGATTTCCAAGTGAGCTGTATTATCTGTCATGGGTGACCCAACTATAGACTAACAGAACTGATTTCCAAGTGAGCTGTATTATCTGTCATGGGTGACCTAACTATAGACTAACAGAACTGATTTCCATGTGAGCTGTATTATCTGTCATGGGTGACCCAACTATAGACTAACAGAACTGATTTCCAAGTGAGCTGTATTAGCTGTCATGGGTGACCCAACTATAGACTAACAGAACTGATTTCCAAGTGAGCTGTATTATCTGTCATGGGTGACCCAACTATAGACTAACAGAACTGATTTCCATGTGAGCTGTATTAGCTGTCATGGGTGACCCAACTATAGACTAACAGAACTGATTTCAAGTGAGCTGTATTAGCTGTCATGGGTGACCCAACTATAGACTAACAGAACTGATTTCCAAGTGAGCTGTATTATCTGTCATGGGTGACCCAACTATAGACTAACAGAACTGATTTCCAAGTGAGCTGTATTATCTGTCATGGGTGACCCAACTATAGACTAACAGAACTGATTTCCAAGTGAGCTGTATTATCTGTCATGGGTGACCCAACTATAGACTAACAGAACTGATTTCCAAGTGAGCTGTATTAGCTGTCATGGGTGATCCAACTATAGACTAACAGCATGTGTTAGTGCTTGTGCTATCAACCACGAGTTTGCCTGATCCAGATTTGATATGCTGACTGAAACATAAAACAACAGTATCTATCATGTTCAAATTTTCAGGCACACAAGCACCGGGTTGACCACTCATGACAATTATTCTTTATTACATTCTAGGCTGGGGTGGCTTTTGAATTTGGGTTGATGACCTGATAGGAAGACATGAAGAAGTTCTATTTTCTGGAACAAATTACCTTTCTCAAAGCTATCCAAGGGATCTCACCACAGAATATTGACTGTTTATAACCTTTGATGCGATTCTTGTTGTTTCCCTCTCACAAATTTGGAAGTGTTTGAGTGCAGGAAAACATATTTTCTCAGCGTACACCCATTATTTTAGGTACAAGTGGAAGTCAGCGACACCCATTATTTTAGGTACAAGTGGAAGTCAGCGTACACCCATTATTTTAGGTACAAGTGGAAGTCAGCAGACACCCATTATTTTAGGTACAAGTGGAAGTCAGCGTTACACCCATTATTTTAGGTACAAGTGGAAGTCATTTTAGCATACACCCATTATTTTAGGTACAAGTGGAAGTCAGCGACACCCATTATTTTAGGTACAAGTGGAAGTCAGCAAGCCCATTATTTTAGGTACAAGTGGAAGTCAGCGTAACTCCATTATTTTAGGTACAAGTGGAAGTCAGCGTACACCCATTATTTTAGGTACAAGTGGAAGTCAGTGACGCCCATTATTTTAGGTACAAGTGGAAGTCAGCGACACCCATTATTTTAGGTACAAGTGGAAGTCAGCTGCACACCCATTATTTTAGGTACAAGTGGAAGTCAGCGACACCCATTATTTTAGGTACAAGTGGAAGTCAGCGACACCCATTATTTTTAGGTACAAGTGGAAGTCATTGCTGCAGCCCATTATTTTAGGTACAAGTGGAAGTCAGAAGCGACACCCATTATTTTAGGTACAAGTGGAAGTCAGCTGCGACTACCACTATTTTAGGTACAAGTGGAAGTCAGCATTACACCCATTATTTTAGGTACAAGTGGAAGTCAAGCGTGACACCCTTTATTTTAGGTACAAGTGGAAGTTCGGCTTCACTGTTGTTTTCTGTTTCCTTGTGCTGCAGGAGCAGACCCAGACTGGCGGCGCACACACCTTCCATGTGTTTGACAGGCTGGTGGTCCAACTCAGCATAGACAGGTCCAATGAGCAACACATGAAGCTCAGCATCAAGCTGGTTGAGCCTCAGGTTAGTAGCCATGACTGGTTGAGCCTCAGGTGGGTAGCCATCACTTGTTGAGCCTCAGGTGGGTAGCCATCACTGGTTCAGCCTCAGGTGAGTAGCCATCACTGGTTCAGCCTCAGGTGAGTAGCCATCACTGGTTCAGCCTCAGGTGAGTAGCCATCACTGGTTCAGCCTCAGGTGAGTAGCCATCACTGGTTCAGCCTCAGGTGAGAAGCCATTGCTGGTTCCGCCTCAGGTGAGAAGCCATCACTGGTTCAGCCTCAGGTGGGTAGCCATCACTGGTTCAGCCTCCTCAGGTGGGTAGCCATCACTGGTTCAGCCTCAGGTGGGTAGCCATCACTGGTTCAGCCTCAGGGGTAGCCATCACTGGTTCAGCCTCAGGTGAGTAGCCATCACTCTGGTTCAGCCTCATGTGAGTAGCCATCACTGGTTCAGCCTCTGGTGAGTAGCCATCACTGGTTCAGCCTCAGGTGAGAAGCCATTGCTGGTTCAGGTGAGTAGCCTCAGGTGAGAAGCCATCACTGGTTCAGCCTCAGGTGGGTAGCCATCACTGGTTCAGCCTCAGGTGGGTAACCATCACTGGTTCAGCCTCAGGTGGGCAGCCATTTCTGGTTCAGCCTCAGGTGAGTAGCCATCACTGGTTCAGCCTCAGGTGAGTAGCCATCACTGGTTCAGCCTCTGGTGAGTAGCCATCACTGGTTCAGCTCTCTGGTGAGTAGCCATCACTGGTTCAGCCTCTGGTGAGTAGCCATCACTGGTTCAGCATCAAGCTAGTTCAGCATCAGGTGAGTACTAATTGAAAGATCTTACTTATTTGAGGAGGATGTTATGGATACAGAGTATGACTGTGCCATGGGGTCATGGGGTCCTAGCTCACCCAGATCAGGGGGACAGTTACCTATGATATCTGCCATAGAATTGCTTGGTAGATATTCACATGTATCCATTATCTTCCTGTAGCAAAACTCAAACCCATCTCACTAACTGTTCCAGATCCCAGGGTTCAGTGTACCCCAGCTCCCACCCACGGACCTAATGATGCAGAGCCACCCAGCAAGAAACACAAGTCTTAAGACCAGTTGATGAAACTCTCCAGCCGATGTTTGTATTTGAGAGAGTTTGAGGTTATGGGAGTGCCGGAACATGCTCACTCATTGTGTTCATGATGGGCTTCCGCCCTGGGCATCGCTCTGGGCTTCGCTCTGGGCTTCGCTCTGGACATGCTCTGGGCTTCGTTCTGGACATCGTTTCTGGGCATAGTTCTGGGGATAGTTCTGGCTTCGCTCTGGGCTTCTCGTTCTGGGCATTGTTCTGGGTCTCGCTCTGGGCTTCGTTTCTCAGAGCAATGTAACCAATTCAACCATCATAATTCAGTGATGATGTATAGGAGTTGTGACAGTCGAAGAGTGCGACACGGTGAGACATGGCACTGACTCCACTCTACAGACCCACAGCTGTTGTTCAACAGCATACAAGTATAACTCTTATACACTTGTACAATAACTGCTTTTTGACATGGCATCCTGATTTTGAAAACATTCCTATATAAACATTTTAGGCTAAACAGTGATAAAAATGAATCTTGAGTAATGGCATATACAGTAAGAATGTGTATATGTTTAAAATTTTAAATTGGAAGAACTGTGATTAAAAGTTTTTCCCTTGAGTGCCATGTTCGTATTTGTGTAATTTTTAGATAATTACTATTGATGTATATTACAGAAAGTGTTTGTTACGGACACAAATTATTATGTATTTATGAAAACCAGGCTGAAATTTCGTTATCATGCAGTGTTGGTACATGTGCAATAAGAACAGCAGTGTAAATAAAAATTTACAAAAGTCATAGCAGTGTCATACTTTGTGTTATCCTCCATATCATCCAGCCCTTTCTGGAACAGACGACATCCAAAAAGTTGGACTGAAAAAGCTGTCGGCCATAAGGACCTGCAGAAAACAAAGCTGTGGGTCCGAGTGGTTTTCTGTCGGCTTCGGGCCTAAGGACCGACGTTAATTTCAAAACTCGGATGCTAATCGATATGAATAGGAAGAATTTAGATGCAGTTTTGTGGTGGTGTGTGGTCCTGTGCATAGAGCTCAGGTCACCAATTAGTTGAAGTTAAGCAACGTTGGACGGAGAGGGTTTGGATGGGTGACCGTGTTTGGCAGCTTGACTCCTGAGAGTTTCTAGGACTTCAGACTCTGCACCACAATGAAGCACATGTGATACATGTGGTCTCACCTTTGGCAAAAGAGTTTGTTCAAAGTTGACTCTGTTCACACAGCAGAAAATGGGTACTCGGTGGGATCAGTCATGTGACTATTAACCTTCTAGCGCCTCACAGGCAGCTTGGGTTATCCGGGGAAAATAATAGTCAGATTATATTTGTGCGCTTTGAGCAGGATATGAAACCTGGAAAGGCGCGTTAAAAATATTCTACATTATTACTACATTATTAAGACGCAGATTGACATAACAATGTACATTTTTTTTTATAAGATAAGAGGAGGGCGCAAAGAATCTGGGAAGTAATGCTTCACATGGACAATGACATTAGGATCGACATGAAACTGGAGCAGGTTGGATTCACCTGTATTTCCTTCATTCCCATTCATGAGATGTAAAATCTCCAGTTTGTCCAAGTGTGGATGTCATCCCCAATTCCTGTCGCCCAGTGAAATCGTCCTCTAACAGGACAGTTCCTCAAAACCTACGTGAGTTACTAAAACGGAGTATGCTGTCACAACCTGTCACGCAAGGACCGTGCTCGATCTGTCTCATAAAGCCCGTGAAGGGCCAGGTTAGAATGAACCTTCAGTAACCCATGCTTGTCTACCCGTGAAGGGCCGGGTGAGAATGAATCTTCAGTAACCCATGCTTGTCTCCCGTGAAGGGCCGGGTGAGAATGAATCTTCAGTAATCCATGCTTGTCTCCCGTGAAGGCCGGGTGAGAATGAATCTTCAGTAATCCATGCTTGTCTACCCGTGAAGGGCCGGGTGAGAATGAATCTTCAGTAACCCATTCTTGTCTCCCGTGAAGGGCCGGGTGAGAATGAACCTTCAGTAACCCATGCTTGTCTACCCGTGAAGGGCCGGGTGAGAATGAATCTTCAGTAACCCATGCTTGTCTACCCGTGAAGGGCCGGGTGAGAATGAATCTTCAGTAACCCATGCTTGTCTACCCGTGAAGGGCCGGGTGAGAAATGAATCTTCAGTAACCCATGCTTGTCTACCCGTTAAGGGCCGGTTGAGAATGAATCTTCAGTAACCCATGCTTGTCTACCCGTGAAGGTCCGGGTTAGAATGAACCTTCAGTAACCCATGCTTGTCGTAAGATGCCACTAACGGGATCGGGTGGTCAGGCTCGCTGACTTGGTTGATTACATGTCATCGGTTCCCAACTTTCGCAGATCGATGCTCCTGCTGTTGATCACTGGATTGTCTGGTCCAGACTCGATTATTTACAGACCACCACCATATAGCTGGAATATTGCTGAGTGCGGTGTAAACTAAACTCACTCACTATCTCATAAAGATCTGGAGTAGATTTGATATTCAGCTACCAATGATTATTTTAGTCGCCTAACAGGATCGGGGACGTCAGGCTTGCAGATCGTATCTCAAAATGCGTACCAATCACCCGATTGTTCTGGCCCATTATTTACAGATTGCCGTCATACAGTTGGAATATGTCGTTAAACAAGAACTAAAGAACTTGCTCGATCTACCAATGACAGCCAAACGGGACCCTTGTGTCGTGTCCCCGGATTGAACGATATGTCAACACGAACCAGACCGCTTTCTCCTTGCTCGATCTACCAATGACAGCCAAACGGGACCCTTGTGTCGTGTCCCCGGATTGAACGATATGTCAACACGAATCAGACCGCTTTCTCCTTGCTCGATCTACCAATGACAGCCAAACGGGACCCTTGTGTCGTGTCCCCGGATTGAACGATATGTCAACACGAACCAGACCGCTTTCTCCTTGCTCGATCTACCACTGACAGCCAGACGGGACCCTTGTGTCGTGTCCCCGGATTGAACGATATGTCAACACGAATCAGACCGCTTTCTTCATGCTGTGGCAGTCATCCAGTCAATTTTCATTGGAACATGTCGAAATACCCCGCACCTCCCAGAAATGGAATTTACACCCGTGCTGTCAAGGTACTAGCTACGAGGACAGCTCTTACCGCCACTGCAGCCAGGAGTGAGAATTACGTCCAACTGATGCCTCCTTACAAGACTGGAGAACAAAAACACAGATCACTTCCGGAACTAATTGTCAAAATTCCGCCACCGGCATTTGGACAGCCCCAGCATGGACAATGCACTGTTCCCGCTTATAACAGGACTGTAGATTATCCATGCAGCCTGCTTTGCCCCATAACAGCTCTTAAATATTACATTGCCACTAAATGTTACAAACACAGAAAACGGCTCTTCGTCTGTTGTAAGCCTTCGTCAGAAAACGCTATGTACAGTGGCGGGATGGCTTTTTAGAAAACATGGGACATCTAGTTATCATCCAATACTGGTTTCCAGAGGAGATATCGTTTGATAAGTTTTGAGCTAATAGCCGATTGGTCAGTATTTTCGGACTACTTTCATCTCCCTTTGCTGTATACAAAGAAGACCACCGCAATTAAGTCATGATTTGTTCTAACGACATAAATGTTTACTTAAAATGCCACCAAGAAATGGTGAAACGTATGCATTGCAGAATTTAAAGCAATACATGTTAGCACTACTATTTATGTGCTTGTCTTTTATGTCGTAATGGTGTCACTCGTTCCCTCTCCCACCACTCTTGTTAACTTGGATGTACTCATACGCAAGCCTTCAAATGAACTTATTACAGGTGACGTAGTGACAAGACACTCGGGTGAGATTCCCTATTTATCGTCTACACACATGCGTGCGCACATACATGCACAGACACTCGTGTGCCCATATCTTCTGAGGTCGGGTTGGATGGTTCTCCGTTCGAGTGGTTTGTGTTAATATGTGTTTATTTGTGTACAGATATTCCATGTGAATACAAAAGTACATGGTTCGCCTTTGGGTCTCAAGTCTTCTAGGAGTTGGCGGAAATATAGTGACATCATCAAGAACGTCATGAATACCTGTGAAATAAATCAGAACAGAGACAGAGGCTATCACTGCGGCCAACCATCTGGTATATACTCGACACCAGCTGTTGTACCACCTCTGTTAACACCTTCTATGACGTGACTGAGGCAGTTAATCCGATAGAATTAGCAATCACTGGCTATCATTATTGCATTATTCGAAGAATATCTCTGTTACAGGAGGTAATCCCCACAACCTCCCCAAATGATCAGTGTCTGGAACGATGAAACCAAGAAAACAAAGTCATCAATATCCCCCGCAACGGCAAAATACTCTTCATGAGTATGTCTACTAGTTAGGATTATATGGCAAAGTGGAAGGAGAGTATTGAACGGTTTGTAAGTTCTCCTCCAGAAAGGAGCACTACCACCAAATTCAGTCGAAGTCAAACTTGTTGGTATGGAAACACAAAAACTATTTTATTCAGAATTCCAAAAACTACCAAAAGGCACCAGTACACCATCAGACCTATCTATGTGCCAAGTTTGGTGAAGAAATAGGGAAGGGTTTTAGAGTTCTGCTCCGGAAAACAGCACATCCACCAAGTCCAGTCGAAGTCGAACTTGTTGCCATGGAAACACAAAGATATGCTATTCAGAATTCCAAAAATACCAAAAGGCACCAGTACACCACCATACCTATCTATGTGGAAAGTTTGGTGAAGAAATAGTGACCGGTTTTAATGTTCTGCTCCGGAAAAGAGTACAACCACCAATTTCAAAGTCAAACGTGTTGCCATGAAACGCAAAAAATATATTTATTCAGAATTCCAAATCTACCAAAACGAACCTGTACACCACCAGACCCTATCTATGTGCCAAATTGGGTGAGGAAATAGGAACGGTTTTACAGTTCTCCTCCTGAAAGAGCACAACCACCAAATTTAGTCGAAGTCGAACTTGTTGCCATGGAAACACAAAAGATATGCTATTCAAATTCCAAAATACCAAAGGCACCAGTACACCACCATACCTATCTATGTGGAAAGTTTGGTGAAGAAATAGTGAACGGTTTTAATGTTCTGCTCCGGAAAAGAGTACAACCACCAATTTCAAAGTCAAACCTGTTGCCATGAAACGCAAAAATATATTTTATTCAGAATTCCAAAACGAACCAGTACCACCACCAGACGTATCTATGTGCCAGGTTTGGTAAAGAAATAGTGAACGGTTTTACAGATCTGCTCCTGAAAAGAGCACAACCACCAAATTTAGTCGTAGTCAAACTTGTTGCCATGGAAACACACAAAAACTATTTTATTCAGAAATCCAAAACTACCAAAAGGCACCAGTTCACCACCAGACCTATCTATGTGCCAAGTTTGGTAAAGAAATAGTGAACGGTTTTACAGTTCTGCTCGGAAAAGAACACTACCACCAATTTCAAAGTCAAACCTGTTGCCATGGAAACGCCAAAACATATTTTATACAGAAATCCAAAAAATACCAAAGTCACCAGTTCACCACCAGACCTATCTATGTGCCAAGTTTGGTGAAGAAATATTGAACGGTTTTACAGTTCTGCTTCGGAAAAGACAGAATGTGCACGGTCGGACGCACGGACGGACGGACTGACGGAGCGCATTTTAAAACGCGTTTCGGGGATAATTATTTGAAAGAAGTGACGACTTCCTGCCTAGAGCATGCGCAGTTGCATTAAGCTTAAGTGTTTCCTGAAAGCTGGTCACTGATAGATATTAGTAAAGAGGACGTCAGTTGAAAAATTTAAAAGATCTTCAGACTTTTAGCTATTGTGTAATAGAAGTAATGTTTTAGAATTATGAAGAATGATAGCTATAGTTTGATTTTGTACACAAGTTCAAAATCTACAATTTGCCTTTACACTTTCAACTCCGGACAGTCAGATGTAAAATGTGAACGACTTTAATGTGTATGTGTATCGCACAATGAGAGCACCTTTGTTACTATGTATGTTTGTATATTTATCGTTATCGACACCGTCATGGTGTTATTATCAACACCTTTAGTGTTGATGTATAAACATATTTAATTGTATACATACGAAAACCTTTAATGAATGTTTATTCACACAATTACTGCTAAATACTTCATAATGCGGTACATTAGTGTTCAATAATAAAGTACTTCTTCATGAAGTGCATGTCCGGGGAATGTCCCGTTTTGTTGTGAAAGAATGAGATCTTTCGATGTTCCATTGATGAAATCAATGCTGCCCGTCGTCATTGTCTAATGCGTGAGAACAGCACCCACCTGCTGCCAAACATCCCGATTACCCGTCAATACCGACATCACGGCCGCCAGCAGGAAACACCTGTCTCTGTCACACTTGTAGTCTCTGTGTGGACCTCATCAGACGAGATGCCGGCCGAGAATCTAGGACCAATTAGCATTGCACTTACAGATGTCATGTGAAGAGTCTACTTTAGGGAACTGTACCAAAGGTGAGTGACCTGGGAGGGGAGGCAACGTTGGTGCTGTTTGCCAATATGATGCTCATTCCCCTTTTCAATCATCTGATATAGTGGTTACGTATACAACACATTTAACTGAATCATTTCATTTTAAAATATAAGAACTTTAAATTGAAAAAGTTTTGTCACGAAAATGAATCTATTATGTCATCTTATATATATTATGATTTCACTCCAAGCCTCCACACACACACGCACGGGCGCGTATTTTCGTATCTATGTCCTATAACCGCGCCCTGAAAACCATTTTTAACGAAAGGCTTTTCCGCTCTTATAGACTGGTGTTCAGTACCCGTGTCCTCAAAATGGAAGAATATATAACCACACAGTTTTAGCTGCTTACCCAGTTTAATTCGACACACTGTAATTCGGTAATATTGTTAACTAAATTTGTTTCGGTAAATGTCCACACAAGATTAATTGATAATTTATGAATCACATTTAAATACACACTTTCAGGTTGGCAATATTAGATTTGGCTATTCATTGCATCAGACAAGCGGCCGCAGTAACACGTGACATTGGTACAATGAAGACATGCGCACTGGCGAATGTTCAGAGTCATCACTGTTGATAGTTTCCAAAGAGGGTCTCCGTGCTTGCATAGAGTGAGGCGGTGGTGTAGCCTAGTGCTTAAAGCGTTCGCTCGTCACGCCGAAGACCCGGGTTCGATTACCTGGTACAACGCGTGAAGCCCGTTTCTGGTGTCCCCGCTGGATATTGATGTTGCTGGAATATTGCTAAACTCACTCACCACTCGCTTGAATAGAGAATAGTAGTGTGTAAAGCTGACAGTACCCTGGTAATACCAGATAGGTATCTGTACTTGAGAGGTACTGTGGAAACAAGGCTGAAAAGGCCTCGAGTCGTCCTCCTGTCGTCGGTATATATAGAAACAGACATCTTTTAGAAACAACCCAGAAACTTATGGAAAAGTCTGTCATAGTCAGTTATACAACCAAGATAGTCGAGGTGAAGTGAAATGGAGTTTACTTTGTACTTTGAGAATATTTCGCTCATATGACGACGTGCATGCGTGTGCATGCGTGGCTGCTTTTGTACTAGCCCAGACTGAAGCTGGTTTTATAGTGCTAGCTCACTGAGATACCACAGTTAAGCATGAATACCCCACTCAGACACATTATACTGACTCCGAGCTGACCAGTCCTTGTTGTACCCATTTATGCCGAGCGCCAGGCAGGGGACCAGCAAGTTCCACATTTTAACGTCTTTTGGTATGACGCGGTCGGGGATCGAACCCGCGACCTTCCGCTCTCCGGGCGGACGCTCTAACCACTACACCACGGAGGCGGTTTACACCCAGGATAGATCTAATTTATGAACAACACCCTTCTGGAAAGCTTCACCCTCCACGACTACGTTTCGAATCCTATTGCCCACTTACTTGTTTTATCAGTATTTCTGCCATTGGCTGCCGGCACTGCCACGTACTACAAATGTATTTATAACAGTTTCTCTCAATGATGATGTTACAGAAACCTTGAAGGTTACAATTGGTCTCCAGTAACCCATGTTTGTCGTATTAAGAAGCGACTAACGGGATCGGGTGGTCAGGGTCGCTGACTTGGTTGGATTACATGTCCTCGTATCCCAATTGCGTAGATCGCTGCTTATGCTGTTGATCACTGGATTGTCTGGTCGATTATTTACAGACAACAGCCATATAGCTGGAATATTGCTGGAGTGCGTCGTTAAACAAAACAAAACGGTAACCACACACTATACACATGACGATCACGTCGCCTCCAGAGAAGACTGTTTGAATGCAATGTAAACATTCTTTAAAATGAACAGCTTCATGGAGGAAGTTAACAAAACACAGTCAACCAAAAGAACATAAATTACATGCTTCCTACACCATTATCAAAACAGTAATTGCTTTCTGATCCAAACAACTCACTTGAAAAGGCATCCTCAATTATAGTGCCTTTGTCCTCGATATGCTTGATCGCAAGATGAATCTCTTGTCAAGACAATCTCCAAATAACTATATCTGTGTTTTGTTCTTCATCTTATGATGAAAGATGAGCAAATAGAGAGTAACGAAATCTTCCGATTCCGATTCATGTTGTTTCTCTATAAACCACCAACAAGAGGGAAACGAAGTACAAATAGATAATCTATGTTCAACACATTAAGATGGCCGTGTAGGTTTCTGTTTAGATTTTAAATACACTCGACATAATTTAGACATGCATTTCAGTTCGTTTACCTTAGTCGTCGTTATCAGAATTAAAAATAAAGGTACAATAGACCCTTACAATTTTTCAGGCATAAGTGACAATAAGTGACAATTTTTATCAACATGTGAATTCATAAGTAAACTTGCCAGCAACTGTTTTACAATTCCATAGTGCTCATAAACGTCCACCGTTAATGATATTATTCCATTAGCTAATCTCCATGGGTAACCTGTGATTAGTTTTTCGACATTTTAGAAACGAATATGCTACAGATGTACGTGATAGGATATAGTTTTGAAAATATCTTATTTCTTTGAGATATTTCTTGTAGAATCATTTAAGCTTACGGTTATAGACCGTCTCCATGTCTGAAAGAATTGATCTGTCAGTATTCTGTCTACTGTTGAGACTAGGCACACCTCCGTTCAAGTCACCAGGTATGCTAATTTCTTCGCTGAGACCCTGTGAGTTTAGCAAACCTTCTGCAGAGTTATACAAGTTACACTGATAAGTGCTAATATTTATTTTAACAAAATCAGAAAATTAGTTTGGATTATATCACTTGTTCAGTATTCGTTAGTGTTTTATGCCAGAAACATTTAACTCTCTTGGCTAATTGTATGCTAAGGGGTGCTCTTCCAAGTCGTCGTATACCATGTAAGAAGGTGCAGACTTGTTCAAACTGGCAGCTTATTTGAATATGTTATACACCAAAATAGTTAAAATAATAACATGAAATGCTATTAAATAAGTAAATATTGCGTGATTTCCAAAAAGGATGCAATGACAAATTCAAAGTAAGGATTCCTGTCTCAATTGTAGTCACTTGCATTACCTTGCATCAACTGAATGTGTTCTAATACCCCTGTAGAATTCATGAGTCAGCGCCGTTTGGTTCTCAGAACGTTCTCACCATTCCAGAATATAACTTTTATTCTTTTGCTGTTTGGGAATGATTAAGCCAAAGACATTTTGTCTTTTCGGTCAACCAGTTAGGGCCAGCCATTACAGAGGGGTCTGTGCCAGTCAGCCATGACCAATAATCTTAAACTTTCTAAGTTCCTTTTTGTGCCTACAAACATTTGCAACGCTCGCTATCAGTGTTTAAGGAATGCACCGATGCACTTTAATCACTCGCCCCACTTAACTGAATGGCTGATACTTTCATCGATGTAAGTCTCTGCACCTTTTACACCAGAAGCAACGTCAATGAGAGACTGAAATACAGTTGGTGCATTTTGCATCCTGATTAGCCAAAGTGTGTACATATAAAATCCATCCGATGAGAATCTACTTTCTGGATCTTCTTTCAATTAAACAAATAGTACACCTTCACAAAGTCTAACTTTCAAACGTAGTTTGTCCATTTTAGTGAATACAGTCATCATTTTCTGGATAATGAGTTCATCCATTTCAGTTCGATACAAAACAGTAGGTTGTGTCAGGCCTCGGTGCCAGGATGCATAGTGAACCACCATGCCCCTATTCCCACCTACGCCACTTTCCCCTCACCCCACCGTTCTTCATCTTATTCACTTGGATACATGTTGCCATGCTCCAATTCAGACATTTCCCGTGTCAGTCTTGTATTGTACAACCAGCCTTGTAGAAATTGTTCCGTCCAGGAACGTATCGAACGATATACCGTTTCCAGTTCATGTTCACAACCTTGGACGGACAGTAGCTCAAAGTCCGGCTCAAACCCAAGGCTATGGCTGCACTTACAGTTGTTTTACTAACATTTGTTGTCACCGAGAATCAATACAAATATATTAACAACAATTTCTGCTGCCACTAATATTACTTACATGTAATGTTCTTGCAATTCGTGTGTTCCATTCTTGGCGGAGGGCATGGTCAAATACATCAAGATTTTGTGCTGGAGGATCTCCTGGCGTATTCTGTGACACATAATCTCCCAAACATGCTCTATGTGATTTAGATCTGCACACGGTAGAGTTACTACCGCCTTTTAACATAAGGAATTTCGTAACAATGTCGTCCATGGAGAATGGCCTTGTGTTCAGAGGATGATCATCGATATGTGATAAAACAACCCTGTCTAGGATGTCAGTGAGTTACCGTTCTTTATTCAGATTTTGGCAAATTCACAAGGTCATATTTACAACCAGGTGAAAGGCATCCGCACACAAGCATTGAACCCTCACTCTGTCTGCAGACAAATTATCCTTCAAATGTCTATTCTGCTGTTAATGTTTGCAGTACTTCCTCCTCTTCCTCTTAAGGAGGAAGTCCGTGTCCATCACCATACTGGACTAGGCGGATTTCATTCAGTTTCTGTTCTGACCTCAGAAAAGACAACATCTCAAAGACATTTGGTGAGGTGAGGTGAAATTGGGTTTAACATCGTGCTTGAGAATATTTCGCTCATATGACGACGTGCATGCGTATGTATGTGTATGTGTGGCTGCTTGTACTAGCCCAGACTGAAGCTGGTTTTATAGTGCTAGCTCACTGAGATACCATGCCACAGTGAAGCATGAATACCCAACTCAGACACATTATACTGACTCCGAGCCGGCCAGTCCTTGTTGTACCCATTAATGCCGAGCGCCAGGCAGGGACCAACAAGTACCATATTTTAACGTCTTTTGGTATGGCGCGGTCGGGAATCGAACTCAAAGCTTCCGCTCTCCGGGCGGACGCTCTAACCACTATACCACGGTGGCGGTCAAACACATATGAATGCCTTGGATACGATCTTCTTAAGACGTCCATGCCACAGTTCTGTATAACTGCTGGTGCCAAATAAAGTTCTGTACATAATGACAACGGCACAACAAATGTTCGAAGTTGGCGGTGGTCGTCATCCCCAGGATGTTATCGTCATCACAGTCATTTATGATGACTAAAGGTTCACCAGCGTCTGTCACTGCATATTCGTCTGGAATTACGATCTCTTGTCGTGATTTGGGGATCAGTGTCAATCAATGTCAGTCAATGATTGTCCCAAAAACTATGTGAGTTCATATCAATTTAATTGATTTCAATCATGTAAGTGAAAACGGGGTGAGTTCATATCATCTATTTCTGTTAGGTAGTTCATAATTTAGCATAACCCAGAAAGTTAATCCCTTTAAAATAACATGTACAGTCAGCCCCCAACATCAAAGGATTATTACAGTAATAACAAATGTCTACTTCCGGGTAAGACACCCCTGTGTCATTGCCAGAGGCGCGCTCGAATGTGGGTGCTTATGAAAGTTTGCATCGCGTATTGACAGCAATTTTGTCTCAGAAATCCTACTTATAACGCCATTCTCGATACATTTTTATAGTGCTTTCAAATCTTCTTCAATAATCCACGTTTTATGTTGTTTTATCTTTTATACGCCATCAGAGTGTTTTCTTTGTTTCGCAGGTATGTCTTCCTGCACGCTTTTCTATAACACACACATGGAGCGTGTTAGGTTTCCCACAATTAACACATTTTGCCAAGAGGGTCTAAATACTTTTCTGAATAAATATTGACTGTAAATTGTTCTTCGTTGCGTGTGGCGTATACGCCTCAACCCGCCAATTCCATGTCTAGAACTGCACGTCTTCACCCGGGGCAGTTTCCAACGTACTCTTACAGTGCTCGGATTGATTGGCTGTGTTCGTGTGGTGTGCGTTCCCAAGCTATACACTTGTGTGGACATTTAATGGAGTCTTAATGATGTAGAGGAAAACGTTATTTTGTATCAGATAAGCGGTAAAAGCAAGTTCGGTTGGCCATTGTTGACGAGTGTGTTTGGGTTTAACGCGTGTTGAAGTTAGTTTAAAGGGCAGTTAAAACATGAGTCCAAATAAATGGGCAAATTTAAAACCTGGAGCGAGGAAAATCCGGAGGATGGGTGTTTTAACTAACTAAAAAATATAATGTAGGACATACCAGAAAGAATAGGGGAACATCAGGATACCCTGAAGTGAAATTAAACAGATATCGCAGTATCAACCAATTCTATAGAGAGAGACAGATACAGGCTGAAAGTTTGAATTAAAGATATATCTGGTTTTACCATTGTTGCTGTATGAAATATCAAGATTCCATACAAAATCCGAACCCACCTCGACCCAACGCACAAATCAAATATCAAATGGTTCCCTAAGAATAATAACAGGAACTTACTATGATGTAAGACCCCCACCCCCCCGCCGTGATAGTGTTGGAATATTGCTAAAAGCGGCGTAAAAACCATACTCACTCACTCACTACTTGATGTAAGCAATCGTTCGCACGCTGAACACGCAATTTATATTTCGAATATTCTGCTGTGACAGAATTTAATATACTCATGTCTGCTAACCAAACATCTGTGGTTAGAAATTTAGCCTGTTCTATTTACCATGCCTCGCAGCTTAGACATGCTATAGTAAAGTAAACTACCTCATAGCCCATGTACATTTCTGGAATACATATACATGTATTTAGCCATTGAGGAAGGCAGATATCTCAATGTACTAAGGAATGAAAGAATTTGTAAAGTCATTAACTGTGGCTATATTGAGACAGAATATCATTTTTATTGATCTGTACGTAACAGGTTTTGATAAACTACGTCAACGATACATTGCCAAGAAATATTACGAATATCCTACTGTGACAAAATTTAATATACTCATGTGTCTCCTAACCAAACATCTGTTCTTAGAAATTTAGCCTGTTTTATTTCCCATGCCTCGCAGCTTAGACATGCTATAGTAAAGTAAACTATCCCATACCTCATGTACATCTCTGTAACATATATATATGTATGTACTTGCTTATGTGTAATGGACCAATCAATGTTGTATTAGGGGCCGTTGGCCCACATCTGTTCTGAAATAAAGAACTTTCACTGATACTGCGTGTGTTAAAGAAGAAGAAAATAGTTTATTCGATTGTCCAGTGCTGTGTACATGAAAATCACATAAAATGATAAAATAATGTAAAAATACACAACACCCGGCCAACGTGGGCCTATTAGACACCAGGATGCTAAAATACATGTATGCAAAATTTTAAAAGCACTTTACGTGCAAGCGTTACAAATACACGAGGGCAATTGATAATCATTTAAAATACACGTGAATATATACATAAAAAATAAAATAAAATAAAATAAATAAATAAAATAACAATATATATTATCGTACTAGATAGTGTATTGATATTTACCAATTTACACTTGTGACAATAGGGGATTGTGATATAACCTGCGCCTATGCATAGATTTAATTAGTGCGGCTACGGAGTTGGATAAGTTGTCGCACTGCATGAGAAATATGGTCTGTTCTACAGGAGTTAATAAACCAAAATTTGGATTAAGAGACGAAGCATGGTCCCAAACATAAGCTCTTAAGTCTACATAAAGGTTACATGATGTTAGAAAATGGACCTCGTCTTTAATGCTATTAGCGTTACAGTGTTTACAAATACGGTCAGTTAATGGGGTTTTGGTTTCGAAAAGCGGCCGAGTTCAATTCAAAAAGGAAGGGTGCCACATCTAAACTTTGCCAATAAACTGCGATGTTCTCTATTAGATACATTAGTCACATACTGGGAGGTATTCAGAGACATTTGAACTGTCGATAAGTTCTCAGTTTGTTACCGTTAGTTAATCCTTTATCGTCCCAAATTTGCTTCAACCATAAATCATTATCATAATCAATAAGCGCATTTTTGCATAGGCAAAATTATGAGATAATAAATTATCTACCACTTATACTTTCATAACTTTTTTCCCCATGATTTCCGAAATTGTACCATTTTTTAAATTTGATCATATTGTTTTAATCTTCATTCATTTCTTCAAGAGTAGGTTTAGTAGTTTTTTTTCATGATATCTTTCTCAATGAAGACTTGGGTAAGAAACGAATTTGCAACCACATGATCCTTCCCTTGTTTGCAATGTTGTAATTTTGTAGATATTCTTTTCTTTAGATATTTTCAACTGAAAATAAAACGTTAGAATTAAGTGAGGTGATTCTATTGTCCCTTTGGGTTTTGTCGTCTACTACTCCCGTCATAATTAGAACTCAAGACTTAGGGCTGTTTACATACAGATTTGCCTCTATTACTTGAAATCCTTATTACATTTAAGATGCTTGTCAAATTTATTAGGTGAACTATTGATCTGAATTTGATTCAGTCCAAAAAGAAAATAGAGACTTCAGAATAGATCGTTTAGATGTCAACCTATCTACTTCAAATGACAAAGGATCTCCCTATACAGTTCAGAAGGTAATTAACATTGTTTAAAGGCAGCCCATTAATCAAAAGTTAATTGTTTTCTGGATGGCTTCACGTTTGAAACCCTCGGCACAGAAGCGGCGCGTTTCTAAGCAAGCTTTGATCAACGTTAACAAGCTGGTTTCGATGGGACCAATTACACTTGCTTATCAGGATACCATAATAACTTGTCTTATTTATTTCCTACTTTCTGAAACAAAGGGGTATGTTACATTTCATCCTCTACAGCAGTTTGATTTGATTTTAAACATATTTATTCAAGAGAATGGATTGGGTAAAAGTTATGCCAACTTAGTGAAAACCCTCTCCTATTTACAGTGCGTACATGCAAAAGTGAAACAAACTATATGTACAGGGATAGAAAGATGTATACAATACAATTAATACATGAATTATTTAGATCATAAACATTTTATCCAATTACTGAACCTTTTGGAGTTTGATATATATTTTTGAACTTCTTTAAAAATTTGAATATTGTCACTGTATGGAAGATCTGCACTGCCCTTTAATATTACGTCTAGGTTTGTTGGTGCTCTAATGTTACAAATTCTGCAAATATTTTGAAACATTTCCTGTCTGATATTAGAATACAAAGAACATTCCATAAAGTAATGATGCGAATTTTCACAGGTAAATTTTACAATTACATTCGGGTTCTCTATAAGACCAATCCTATATAGATCACCATTTAATCTACTATTTGAATGTCTTAGATGGGTATGAATTACATTTAGTTTTCTATTACCAAATGAGAAATATCCTGTTGCTTTTGACTTACGCGAGCTTATATGCAATTTAAAACTTTTAAGGGAAACTGATTCTCTAACATATAAAGGGAGATTATTCCAAAGTTGTGAAGATGATGGGAAACATGATTGACTGTAGAGATTTGTGCGGGAATAAGACAGGGAAAGATCACGAATGTTGCTCAGATTATAATTTGTCCTAGATTCAACAGTTTGAGGCATAAGATCACAATTGTAGGATGGAGCATTTTGTTGTAGATATTATAGAAAAAAACAGTTTACGACATGTTCTTCTTTCTTTTAACAATCGCCAACCTATTTCATATATCAGAGTATCTCTAGTAGCATATTTTGGTAAACCAGTAACTTTCCTGGCGGCCTCAAACTGAACTTTTTCAATTTTATCGGTTAAATCTACCGAACAACCATCCCACAATTCACAAGCATATTCAATATGTGGTCTTATGAATACAATATAAATCTTATTTAGAGTGTCTCTGTTTAACATGAACTTTAATATTCTCATTGATGAAACCATCAAGGACGTTGTTCTTACAATGTTATCAATATGGGTGTTCATTTTACAATCAGAAGAAAATGTTACTCCAAGATGTTTATGAGATTTTTCCAAACGCACACACTGATTTTCAATTCTAAATTTAGAATTGTATTATTATTCTTAAGACTGAAAAGTATAGCTTCTGTTTTGTTGGGATTGTATGTCACAAGCCAACGTTTTGCCCAGCCCGATAAATATTGTAGGTTCCTATTGAGTGTCTCTTGCATAAGGCTGTGATTGACAGATATAAATCCCATTGATGTATCATCTGCGAACAAGCGTGCAGCACAATCTAGTTCATCGACAATCTCATTAACATATACCATAAACAGAAAGGGTCCCAGGACTGATCCCTGGGGTACCCCCAGCTGCAAGATATTTTGGATTTGATACTGAACCATTTAAAAACACCTTTTGAGTTCTGCCACTGATGTAACACTGTATCCATTTAAGTAATTCTTCACCTATACCGTAGCTAATTAATTTATGCCGTAAACCTCTGTGACACACTCTGTCAAAGGCATTTGAAACATCACAAAACACCATGCAATAGTCTTCACGTAGTTCTAATAACTGATGAGTCGTAGAATGGCCTGCTTTGAAATCCGGATTGATATTTGTATAACAATCTATTGTCCAGAAAATAATTAGACATATGCTTCATGGCAGCTCTTTCAAATATTTTTCCTAAACAACTGATTAAAGAAATGGGTCGGTAATTACTAGAACTAGATTTATCTCCCTTTTTATAAAGCGGCATGACATGAGCTTCTTTCCATCTATTAGGATAGATACCTGAAGATAACGATTTATTGAATAAAAAACACAATGGTTTACTAACAGATTCTGCAATACATTTTAATTGTAGTTTATGACTTTTACGATCAGGTCCACTCGCATTATTAACATGTAAGCATTTAATAATATCAGCAATTTCACGTTCATTTACTAAAATGTGATTGAGCTAGATGTACTCATTTCAAATAAGGGTAGTGGTTTGTCTTTATCATCTAATTTACAAATAGACGCAAAGTATGAGTTTAATGCTTCCGCTTTATCAAAGACTGAAAATATATTTGGACTCTCGTCAGATTCGCTAGATCGTAATGGCGGAATAGGGTTGATAGCTCCTGATTCTTTGATTCTTTGATTAGCCTTCTGAGTACTTTCCAAAATGAGGTTTTGTTATCTCTGCTCATTTCAGATATAAATTCATCAAGGTTCGCAAAATACTGTTCCTTTGCATAACACTTCATGTTATTAACTTTATTTCGTTGTTTACGGTATGCCTCTTTATCCTCACATCTATGAGTTCCTTTTTGCCTTTTTCTCAACCTATTACTTTTTCTTGATTCACGTCGTATTTCCGAATTGTGCCAAGGTTGTGTCCTTTGGTCTAATCGTTACCTTTTAGATGGAACTCATTCCTTAATATACCTTCCTAGATGATCATAAAATGCATCTGTTGCTTCATCAATATCATTAATGTTTGTTATCACACAATTCCAATCAGTATTGGTTATATATCTGTTCAATAACTCATAGTCGTCTTTATCATAACACCATACATCTCTGGTATAACATAAAGACATGGGAGATAGCTGCATTCATGGCAACCAATGTGCCCCTGTGATCACTTATATTACTGCTGAAATCAATCACGCCATTGTCAAACACGTCAATATCGTTACTGATTAATATGGGATCTAATAAAGTTCTGCTTGTTCTACCAACACGTGTATGGTCCTTTATAACATTATACCATGCCTTTCGGTTCATGATCTCTCTTAATGTGAAATATTTCTGATGAAAGGTCTTCATTCAGATCACCGACAAGTAACAATTTTGACGTAAAGTCAAATGAATTTTCTATTGATTTTTCTAATCTCTCCCAAAAAGTCACGTCCATGCCTGGGGTCTATAAGTTGCATAAAGCATGACCGATTTCTGAGGTAAATATATTTCTAACCAAATTGTTTCATCACTACTGTTTTCCAAATCAAAGCGTCTTTTAAAACTCAAATAATTTTTCACATAGATCATGACACCTCCACCAAAAGCATTTCTATCTTTACGCAATGGTTCGTGAAAACTATCCCATGCTATATTTGTGTTACTGATAGAGTTATCTAAGTGCGTCTCAGTGAAACAAATAATTTGGTTTTCAGATAAGCATTCGTTCAGGTGAGCCTACCTTGTGCCTCACGCTTCTCGTATTGAGGTGAAATATTTGTAAAGACTTGTCTAATGATTGAGTTACATCATGCAGGGCCAGGGTTCAACTCAATGTCACCATAAGCAAAAGTAACAATTGAAATAAACTCAGCGCGTTGGTGGCTAACGATGTTGTCAGGAAACATAGAGCAAATAAGTACACTCTAGGCTAAAGATAAAATAAAAGTCTTGTAAAATACGTAGTAGATTTATACGTGATTTTTTAAATTTTGAGCTTGCTCGATGTGTGATTGCATGAGGAAATGAAGATTATATATACCCATTCTAATGAAAGTGTATACGATATCTATTTACTAACTTTGTTGAACTTCGAATAAGATATCAGATCTTACCCATAATGCTAATAAGAATAGGTACAATTTATCTAACCGGTAGGTATAGGACTAATGATTTAATATGTAATACATAAAATGCAAACCCGCTTATAGCAAACAATATAGAAGATGGATGTACACAACTGGGAAAGCAACAAAAGGCGAGAAACTATGACAAGGTATGATACAATGTAGTTAATGTACAATGTATATACAACAAAACAGGAACATGTACAATGCAAGTGGGATACTCTAATGCAAAATCGGTATGCAGCTGGAGACGTGGTTATACAGAACGATGGTAGTTTATACATCAAAACAAACTGGTGGTTGTTACAACTTAGTCTACTAAATACTGATACATCTTTGCTACTATTGACATAGTCGGATTTACGTTAAAATCAAGTCAAGAAGTAAAGCTCACTTACTCATTTAGGCACTCCATGATAATCCAAAACAATCCGTATGATAATCCAACTTATCTACGATACCTATCCAAGTCACAATCACTTTTGATCTCACGGATCGTATCCTCTGGCTGTTCTTCCACATATCTCTCGACTTCTTAAACAGTTCACTTCTAGCCTTTGTTTAAATCCAACTCTACAGCAGCTCTAACGAATGATAAATAATATTATAAATAGGAGTGTTTGATTTGTTTTTTACTGTGTACTTTGAGCTACCTTTTACCTCGCCACTATAACCCACGCACTTGTAATTGGTGCCGTCAAACCAAGGATTCGAAGTCGCGATCATTCCATCATAGTACGCTCAAGGGACGCAACTCTTCTCTCGTTAGAGTTCTGGGTCACCTGTGTGCGTAGTGGTATACATTCCACCAGAGACCATATACCGGTATATGGTCTCTGATTCCACCACGACGACCGAAAATTTGGTAACGGACGTGTTGTATATAGCGAGACGGGAAACATACCCACAATAGTCGACATAGAGGAAGGAGGAGGCGAGAGCATGAGAGGGGCGAGAAAAGAAAGAAGACATAAGAAGAAGAAGAATAGCGGCAGGAGATAGTGAAGAGGAGAAGGAGAAGAAAGGTCAGCGGAGATATGAAGGATAGGAGAAGAGAAGGAGATGGAGAAGAAATGAGTGAGTGAGTATAGGTTTACGCCGCTTTTAGCAATATTCCAGCAATATCACGGCCGGGGACACCAGAAATGTGGAGAAGAAATGAAGTGAAGATGAGAAGAAGGATCAGGAGGAGAAGGAGGCTGCGAGGAGGATAGAGGAGGAGAGAAAGTTGGAACTGAAGAAGACGGACAGGAAGGTGGAGAAGAAGTGGAGAAGGAAAAAACAATTTTTTGTGACACATTGTATACATCTGTACATGCCAACACCATTGAAATAATTATGACATGTAACATCTAGTCTTGTTTCGCACATGAGACCATACGCAATACATAACACGAAGGGGTGGTGTTATTATAATTATCATACAATTCTGAGAACATGTCTATAAGTGTACCAGTATCCATACAAAAATAGCACAGGGATTGTTCATGGCTACTATTTTTATTTAGATTTCAGTACCTAATGCGGCTAAGGACTTTAAAAACCAACAATACGTATGCAGCCTGTTCAATAGCCGGCAGTGGAGAGAAAACATACCTTCTGGCTGACAAATCTTCTACAATATATGTACGAAGTATAATAAACGACATTTAGAGAGAGCAATTTGATGAAACATAACAAGCGTCATGATTGGTCGTTTCATGAACAGAGACAATGGAGAAATCACGTGATGATTCCACCGACAAAGGTCTAATTGACGAAGGGTTATTAGTTAAACAATCAATAACCGCTAGCGTCCGCCGTAACCCTATAATGTGTAAGTTTGTTTGCCGGAGGACAACATATTTACTTTCATGATAAACGGAAGGGATCGGAACTGCCGGCTAAGTACATCTCACTTGCAACTAAGGTAGGTTTCTCCCTATGTTCATCTTAATACCGAGAGTTAGTTTTTAATTACGGTGTTAAAAGATGGTGACGCATAGATCGTTCACCACCCTCTAGGTGCAAAACATAATGTATATCATATATTATTTTGTTTATTTTGCATATAGATTCCTGGACAGATGGAAGTGTTTTTTAAAGTTTGCAATTTTCGTTTAATAATCGAGTAACGTTGTTAAAAAAAGATCTCAGATGGTTGATTATGACGTACAATATTCACTATCAGCACAACTTTAAAGCTTCACATGTTTGAATGTTAAGTGCGTTCATTCCTCGTTTGTTCTGGATTCCAAAGTTACACGAATATGCGTGTAAAGAGAGATGTATTGCTGTATCCACCAAACGTAAAACCAAATTCCTATCTCAAAGAATAACCATGATCCTTAATACTATCAAGGAAGGTCTTTCTCTGTATTCAGAGAAAGTACTTGAGACAAATGTTATTAATACCAGGTGGATTCTTAAAAACTGAAGGATTTATTCTTGGCGTTTTACAATCTAAAAAAACGGACCAAGTTCAGTTTTGTCTGAACTGAACGGAACTGAGCTTTATTCACCCAGGCTGCAAACTGCAGCATAAGAGGTACATAAATAATATTTACATTTATACAACATAAAAAGTATATACAAACGATATGATAGGTGCGTGTACAATAGGCAAGTTACATATTAAGTTATTGAAATTATTTCTTAAATAAAGCCATAATTATTTTACAAAAAAATGAAAGTTTTCTTAAAGTTTCTTAGCTTATTGGTGTTAAATAGGATATTCATTTTATACATATTTGGTCTAATATAATAATACTTCTGAATATATTTTTCTCTTTCTAATTTTAATTTGGGACATATAAATAAATAATGAAATTCGTCACCGATATCATTTAGGTTACACACAGTATACTTTCTATCATTTACTGGGATTCGTCGAAATGTCAAAACATTTGATTTGTCATCGTTGAACACCACTGTCCCATATGACAAACTTAACTTAAGCTTCAGGTATATCGATGATCTTGTATCTTTCAATAACCATCAGACACACAATTCCCTTCCACTGATTTACCCACCTGGATTATAGGAAGCAAGCGAGACCTGCTCATGTGTTTCATATTTTGTTCTATGCATAAAGATTCAGAGTGACGAAAAACGCCCCACAAGGCTGTACGACATCAAGGGTCATTTACATTTTCCACCTGTGAACTTTCTCTTCATGTCAAGCAATATTCAAGAGCCCCAGGCTTCGAGATACAATCTAGCATGCTCTTTTTACGCAGATTTTAAAGAGCTGCTACTCTTGCTCAGAAGTTACAACATTCATGGCCTCGGTAGAAATGATTTATTGAGGACTCGTATATTATCTGTTTAAATGTCCATCGTACAAACAACGACAGTTAACTTCATGTTATCTGTTAAGCGCATTTGCTCGTCAGCAGGTATTTCAGTCGACCTTAAACGTTTGTTAGAAGGAAGTGCAGACCTATCATCATGTGAAAATACAAAAGTATTCAAGTTAGTGCAATCGTTCATTAGTGAGACAAAGCGATTTGTATAGCATATTGATATTATTCTGTATAATCTCTTTTTCTTATACCACTTTCTTGTCCACTATCTGCCATCTTTATTTGCGGGAATCTAAATTACCCATGTACATACCCAGGAGAGGGTATTCTAAGTTGAAGAACTTGTTCCTAAACCTTTGCTCTGTGAATAAAATATGTTTAAAACAGACAATGTTTTATGGTAGACATATGGAGGAAACTTCAAAATTAGACGCATCAGATTTGTACCACTCGTTTCCGAGTTTTTTCCCGTGTGAAAACTTGACTAACCTTTGTATAGATATTGACAGGTGCCACCTGTAGGCAGGATACGCTCACCTTGTCGCGAACACCTGGTGTCATCACTATTCGATAGTGACTCATAAATGCATGCCTAAGATATATCCACATGGAAAGAAGTGTCGCAACACATGATTTGTAACCCCTGTGTAGCCATTTTCGTTCGATCTCTAGTTCGGTCACGCTTGGACTACTGTAATAGTTTACTAATTGGTATCTCTGACGAACAATTACAGCGCCTCCAGAAAATACAGAATCAGGCTGCTCGCATCGTCACAAAGACAAAGCTATGCTCTCATATTACGCCAGCTCTCAATTCTCTTCACTGGCTCCGGATCCGCGAGAGGATTGAATTTAAACTGCTCTCCCTTGTTTATCAATCTGTTAGTAGCATTGGTCCAGCATACCTCCATGATTTGATAACACTGTACAAACCTGAAAGATCTCTCCGCTCCAGCGATCAACTCTTGCTAGTTGTTCCTGTGTGCAAACTCAAAACCTTTGGTGCAAATTCATTTTCTCATGCTGCTGCCACTCTCTGGAACTCTCTACCATCGGATTTTAAAACCTCTCCATCACTCCCAGTCTTTAAGTCCAAGCTCAAAACTCACCTCTTCAAGAAATATCTATGACGTCAACTTTCCTGTACATATAACCTGTATATATGTTATGCGCTTAGAGCATGTCCCTGGGTGATGTGGATGAGGCGCTATAAAAGTACTTTTATTATATTCATATCATTATTATGTTTGTTTGTATGATTATTATATAATTATAGTTATAATTGGTATGCGGAATGCTGCCATACCACTAACGGCTATAGCAAGAGATGTTGGCTGTCATCCATTGACAACAGTAAACTTATGGCGCTAAGGACCGTCAGCGTTCTCTAGTGACAACTCTAAGAGAGGATTCAGCCCTTCTGAGAATCTCAAGACTTTGTCCGTTTATGTCAAGTGACAATTCCTAAGGAGGATTCAGCCCTCCTTTGAATCTCAAGACTTCATTCGTTCATGTCAAGTGATAATTCCTAGGGAGGACTCAGCCCTTCTGAGAATCTCAAGACTTCGTCAGTTCATGTCAAAGGACAACTGTTAGGGAGGACTCAGCCCTTCTGAGAGTCTCAAGACTTCGTCAGTTCATGTCAAAGGACAAATGTTAGGGAGGACTCAGCCCTTCTGAGAATCTCAAGACTTCGTCTGTTCATGTCAAAGGACAACTGTTAGGGAGGACTCAGCCCTTCTGAGAATCTCAAGACTTCGTCCGTTCATGTCAATTGGCAAGTCAAAAACAGAGCTGCTTCCACATCGTCGTTTGACGAACTGTCCGAAATCGTCTACAGTCGGAAAGGTATGGTGCCAGACAACCCACCAGACGTCCGTTGTTATCTCCAGAGTACAAAGCAGTTCGACTAGCTTGGTGTCAAGTTCGACGTCGCTGGAATTTGACGTCGTGGGGAAGTGCCACTGGTCGGGCGACAGTCAATTTCTTTCTTCATGACTGATTGACTGAGCCAGTGTTTGGCTCCAAAGAAACACTGCATACGCACAACGGAATATATTGGAGCAAACACCGTTTAGCGGGGGTTTATTGATGGTGTGGGGATGCCTCTCACTTGACCTTGCGACGATCAGGATGTGTACGTGCCTTTGGTGATTTCTTACGTCAAGAGGCAGTAGTAAATCTACCTTGGTCCGCCAGATGTCCAGATGTCAAACCTACCGAGCATGTTTAGGACATTGTGCTATATTGGGACATCAGCATATGCCAGAGAGATCCTCACGTACAGAACACATGTATTGGTGTATTGGAAGAAGCCCTCCGTTTAGAATGGAACGCAATACCTCAACGACAATGCAGAGGAGGGTCAGGGATGTTATTGCAGTCGGAGGAGGTTACACCATGTGTTGACATTGTGCTCGGTTATTGATGCTAATGTAATTTCTTGTGGATTGTGTGTCAGAATCGAAAAAAATCAACTCATTTGTTATCGTCATATGACCATAGTTATCAGCTCTACAAAGTGAGTATAAGTTTTGCTTTTCTGAATAAACTACAAGTTTTCGTTCTTTTGGGTTGACATTTCGTATTTAATTATATATTGTGTGTCATTTTATCCAGATAGTAAGTCAAATTGAGGTTTAAATACGTTCCTTTGCTGTAGTTAATGATAACATGTTGATACTAAGAAAAATATGGTTGTGATACTTTATCCCATGTATATTTGGAATTACAATCCTCTCTTTTTTGTGGATGTGGAAGGGTTTTGTCACCTTTATATAAAGAAGAAGGGTCAGAAAAATCAGAAATGTACAGGACGGACAGTTCAGTCTCCGAGGGATCAAATATTGGTTGAAATAGAGTTAAGTTTATTATCAGGATAAAGATGTCATGTTATTTCTGATCGCCGTGTACAAACCTCTCCACATACTTTTGTAGATGTCAGACCCAGCCATTTTCTGACTACATATAGAAGTGTGTGGTGTTTAACTACCAATGTCTCACTGTAAGGGAGGAGAACCTGCTTTAATGTTAAAAGGTTGTTCGTCAGTTAAAGGTGATAAATCCACATTACCGTCTAATGATTCTCACGAACACTGTGACACCGGTGAAATATCTACAAGTCCAAAGCGTTGCCATCTTGGTAATGGCCCAGCAGGAATTTGGTTCAGCAAGTATGTTAGATTGTTTGTTTGTTTGGGATACGATGAATTACTTTAAAGAGCCAGGAATCAATTCAGGACGAAAGTAGTCCAGGTACATGTCATGCATGTGCTGTGAGATTTCACATGTGAATGTGGATGACACTAATGATCTTCTGTCGTGGATCATTCTCTTCAGAATAAATTTTCTTTATCATTGATTGTGTTGGCATTGTGCATGAAACACCTCCCAAACAGCAGTTAAGATGCTTTGCTCACTCCTCCGCCGGGAGAGAGCCTTCAGAAGGGTTTTGTAATACAGTTGGAGTAATCTGCCCTTGGTCCTTGGTAGTAAAGTCTCATGACGGGCTGTTGCCAGAAGGCGATTCGTTTGGAAACTGGAAAAACGATTGGATTGGGGGCCTTTTGGTAGGACATGTTTTTGTTTTGTTTGCCAACTGCTTGTACTCGTATGCACGCACACAGGCACACAGGTACGCACGCACACATACACAAGCAAATCCTGAAAGATTCCAAGATCCAATTGAACATTTACTTCAACAGTAATCGTGACTTAATAATGGCATTCCGTCACATATTACTGTTAATGGTGATTAGGTGCATGACTCTGGGAGTATGGGTTCGAATCCCGGATGGCACTCAACCCCCCAACATTACTAAAATCTGTACTTTACTAAGAAAGTGTACCCAAATATAACATGTTACATTTGACAACTGTCTAAATGCCATTGTATTTTCATTACTATTACTAGATACTATATATACTGTATATCTCATTTTCCTATAAACAAGTATTTTGAGATTATATCTAAACAAATCGTAAGTCAGTAGTTTCAAGGCTTCCATTTATCAGCAATAAATGAACATAATCAGGGCAACAGCAGAATAGGAGAGACATTAGGAAATACACCGATCAAGCATAAACATTGAAAGAATTTCAATTTGACAGAATGCCACGCTGTGAGTTTGTGATACATATCCTGAACACCAACCTTCACTCTTGTTGGAAGTGCAATATTTAAGATTAGTGAGTGAGTGAGTTTGATTTTACGCCGCTTTTAGCAATATTCCAGCAATATCACGGCGGGGAACACCAGAAATGGGCTTCACACATTTTTCCCATGTGGGGAATCGAACCCGGGTCTTCGGCGTGACGAGCGAACGCTTTAACCACTAGGCTACCCCACCGCCCTAATTAAGATTAACGTGTTATAACTTTAGCCAACCAATCGGCCATGTGCAGATCCAGTGTGATGCGTTTCCAGGTTAATTAGTTTCAAGGAAACATTTGTCCGAATTCGAGACGCATTGCTTCCGTTTCTCGGTAATTAACGGATTGTGACCGGCGATACATCAGCTAATTGGACCTGTGGTTTCAGACTTTGTCGGTTCAAATGACTCACATACATCATCAAGAAGTTGGAGCTATGGCAACACATGGCTGACTGGGAATTATTCTGAGTAAAACATTAACCTTTAAACGTTAACAAGGTGTCCACGTTTAGAGCTTACTTCCAGTATCTGTTTTACTTCCAATATCTGTTTATAACGTTCTTGAATGCGCTGTGCTGCTTGTCATTATTTCAGGTCGATGCCGTCGGAGTTGTGGATGGTGGAGGTTGAAGTAGAATCGATTCCTTAGATGGGTCAGCCGAATGTGGTTGTCTTGCTGACGTGACGTCACGCGTGGTCGGCCGGTCCGAGGCAAACCTCTGTTCCCAATGTTGAAAACGTCTCCAAAGAGATGAGATCGTATTTCGATTGACACTATAAATGTCTGGCCACTTCATTTTGGGCCATTCCAGACTCAAGCACACCCTGTAAGCCGTGGCATGATGAACGCACTGTTTATGTTGAAATTAACGTGTTTTTGCACAACGTGTTTTCAGAGGCTAAAGAATAATCAACCGTTTTTCAGTTTGCAATATCAGGTCACCTGTGAACTTCAGGTGTGAAAAAGCATGCCAAAAGTGGGTTAGTTCATTGTGCACAAAGTACACGTGCCACGCGCGATACTGACATCAAATTTCATGCAAAAGTGCTTTGCTACTATTCTTCAGTGTTATTTATACAACTTTTCAATAACTTTGATGCACAGTTACTTGTTCAGTTAGTATAGATTTAAGAGACGAGGCTATAAAAGGACCAGAGCCTTCTTCCTGTCGTATTATCTTTTATCGATAGAAGGGCATGTCCAAACTGAAACAAAAGTTCATCCTCCCACTTTTGTAGGGTAAAGAACGTATTGTGTATGCACTAACCAACAAATATATGTTACACAATTTACAATTGGAGTTTTAAATTAACTCATGTTCCAATGAGTACAAACTGCTGCCCATTAATTACTAGGAAGTGGAAGAATACAAATCTATGGAAGTATAGAATACACTAGCATTGATAATAGCTAAGACGCCAGTCTTAATAATATTTACCTAGAAACAACAGTAGTCCAACTTCCAGGTAGGCCAAGGCTGGTTCACAAGGGTGAAAACATGATCGCCACACAGCCACTTGTAACGTTACAGGGGCGGATCCAGGGTTTTGGAGAGGTGGAAGAAAGGGGTGTGCACATAATAAATCATGAAGTCAAAAGGTTAGGGGGAAATGCACCTCAGGGAATTTTTTACGGGGGGATAGGGGAGGTGGGGTGTCCAGATCTATTTTGAAAGGTTAACTCTAGAAAGGATAAAAATGTAGTAACTTCCACACAACTGCTTTTGTTCGAGGGTAATACATTCCTGAACACATGATATTGTTGAAACACATTGTTGTCAACCTCTGATCTTAACCGAGCCGGTCGGTGGAGTAGCCTTGTGGTTAAAGCGTTCACTCGTCACGCCGAAGACCCGGGTTCGATTCCCCACATGGGCACACTGTGTGAATCCCATTTCTGGTGTCCCCCGCCGTGATATTGCTGGAATATTGCTAATTTATATTGGATAACTAAACTCAATCAGTCAGTCCGACGTAACCGAGCCAATGTACAGTCAAACATGAATGTGTCGAAGTGAAATGACCTAGGTGTTTACTTTGAGTTATCCAAGGTCGGATACCATCGCATAATAATAAATTGAGAAGGAATACACAGGAAGCAAGCGTTCCTTTCGATACAACCGCGAGTTCGACACATCAAATTTCTACACAATGGCGTCGTGACACAGTAACAGCAGCTCTCCCCTCCTATATCAATAGAACCTGGTAATGCACACATACGTAACTGTCCTTGCACATGTATATAATTGTAGCCAGGATCGAACTTTATGCATTGCACTGGTTGAACGTTCGATGAAGTGTGTAGGTACAGTTACAATGAGGAGTGTTGTGTTAAGGGTGACGTGGTATTGACGAACGTTGGCGACGGGGACTGGAGGGTACACATACGTCCCACAGTATTACGTGGGAAGTCCACAGTCAGCGGGTCCGACATGTCTGGCATGTACATGGATGTGGCCTTCATCGGCGAACCTGGGAGTCCGTCCCAACACATGGGTTTATTGACCAGGTTTTGAGACACATCTTTCAGCCGGCTATACCATATTTCTTCGTATGTTCAGGTATAGATAGAGGTTTCTCCATACGTTGTCTGGTCCCTGTAGACCAAAATATATACAAGTGTTTGCCATTAACGCCGCTAAACAAGAATGGAATAGAACATGTTTGCTAGTTTTTTTATCTTTTGGTTTCATAGAAGACAACCAATCGTGAGGTGTAAACGTAGTTATCCCGTAAACAAGATTTGTGTCAAGATTTGTGAAAAGTGTCACGTGACCTTGAAAATAAGATCAAGACCACCCTGGAAGTAATGGTGTCTGCGTAATCACCCAATGCAGGCTGTCGACATAATTGAAAACATCGAGTGCAAAGTTTTATGAGATATCGCGCTTACATAAATGTGACCTTTTCACTCAATTTAAGTATTCATGCACAGTTATATGAGCCCTTGGCAATGTATGATAAGTTGCCCTTTTATACCTTTTCGGAATCTAAGTGAACTGTTGACTGAGTCCTCATACTAGTGAATTAGAACGATTTCAGTCTAATAACATTGACAGTCTAATAACATTGACAAACAGAAGAAACTAACGACCAAGGTGACCTATAAGAAATTCACCACATAGCACAGAAATGGATAATAACTCTCACCATCAACGTGTGAAGCAACTGCTCCTACAAGCAAAACCTTCAAAGTGATACTTCTAATGACGTATAACGAGCAACGATTCTGACAACACAAGCTCCCACGTGATGGCTTCTGCCCCATCTTCATAGACAACATTCAAGGCTGCAGCATCGCATTAGGCGTTGATAACAAATGGGACGTATGACGGGGGCAGTGACATCAAGGAAGACGTTCCAGTGCAGACAGGACAGAATAGTTCCAGAAACCCCAGGCCGATACGTACCGGGATCCTAATCTCATGCAGATGCTAGAAGAAGACTGTAACTCTGATTCTGATGTCACTGATGATGCGAATTATTAAGACTTCACGAAGAAAGTCGTCTTTAAACGGTGTTTTCCACAGACAACTATTAATGCTTCATCAAAGTGAAAGTCACGTCGACTTATTTTAATTCTACCCGTTCTACGCAGTGCAGTGGTAGTTACGTAACTGTCTCAGTACTGGGTAGGACCTGCTGAAAGAGCAACATTATCGTGAATACCAACAGTAATACACAAGGTTAAAGGATGTTTAGCGTAGAATTCGGAATCATTTACATAACGATGCGCCTATCTATATCCCCCCTGATACGCATGCGTACGTGCATGCGTGTTAGCTTATACTAGTTCGAACGTTTGCCGGTTTTGAAAAGCCCACTGAAATACCAATCTTTCATTTTAACATGCATCCCTCAGACACAGTGACTCACATCTTGCACAGTAACTGAAAGTACAATATTTTGTGTATTATTTGGCATGCTCGGCAAGGAGACTGAATAACCGGCTTTAATTCCAAGACAAACACGCTATCCACTTGTCCAATGAGGTGGTAGTTACCACAGCATTCGTAGCATCATATGAATACAATGTGAGGTTTGACGGGATCTTGCGAAGAAAATGTGTGTCCACCAATATGTCGTATTTCATTGAAAACTGTAGGATTAGACTTTTAGGTTTATGTTGAATTGAACATACGTGACAACATTCACACGTTTTCCTGAGTTGTTACACTACACATACCCTTGTGCTTTGGTAATATATTGCAGATTTGTCCGATGACATCAGAATGGCAGCCTTGAGATCCTTACTTATTGCCAGCCTTCTCAACCCCGCCTACGCTGCCGTCCACCTGAACGGTGCCGGGGCCTCCTTTCCTGCCGACGTCTACAGATCATGGCTGCCGGCATACAAGTCTTACAGAAGCAGGTTCGCCGGGGTGGAGATGAAGTACGAGAGTATCGGCAGTGGAGGAGGAAAAGCCCGGATCAAGGGGGAGACTGGACCGGAAGTTCACTACGCTGGGTCTGATTCTCTGCTATCGGAAGAAGATTACGCGAACAATCCCGACCTTCAGATGTTTCCATCGATGGCTGGGTAAGAGAAACTTGCTGATTTTATAGAAGTAGACCAAGTACAATGCAGGAAATGAAACTGAATATCCTGGAACGATGGGTCTTTTAGCAACATTTCAGCAATATTCCAGCAATATTCCAGCAATATTAAGGCGGGGGACACAAGATATGGGCTTCACACATTGTACCCATGTGGGGAATCGAACCCAGGTATTCGGCGTGACGAGTGGACGCTTTTATCACTAGGCTACCCCACCGCCCCTTCTTGCTAACGGAAATTGGTTTTGATTACACACCGAAAGCCATATAATGGCTGTAGCCAGTGTCCAAGAATCAAAGTCGGGCGTTTGATTTGCATTTACATCTTCCCAACTCGTGTAAACAAACGTTTATAGTGTGAACGCATGGAGGTAAACAGATGTATAATGTAACTGATCTGCCACATTTATTTTTAGGGCGATAGTGATGGGTTTCTACCTACCGGGAATATCAGAACTAAACCTTAAAATGGATAACGTGGTTGACATCTACAGTGGGGCAATTCGCTGGTGGAATGACTCAAGGATCGCCCAAGTAAACCCTAACTTAGACTTACCTTCCAAGGAGATTATTGTGGTTGCGCGGAGAGACAAGTCGGGTACAACTGAAATCTTCACAAAGGCCCTTGCCTCGGTCAGCCAACAATGGGCAGATTCTTATGGAGTCTTTTCCAAGGGTGTTGATGACAACGATATGCCCTACCAATGGAACGCATCAGTTGTGACCCAGTTTGGGCAAACCAATCGCGGGGTGTCTGGAATTATTCTGTCTTATAAATTCTCCATCGGATATCTCGTATTGTCGGATGCAGTCTCGTCAAAAGTCTCATTTGCAAGGCTGCAGAATCAGGCAGGGAACATGGTCGAAGCGTCTACTACATCAGTGCAAAGTGCCATGAATGATTTTTCTAGCGCCTTCGATGAGCGTATGACTTTGTCATTGGCTAATGCAAAGGGGATGAATTCGTATCCCATCTCAGGCTACACCTACATCATTATAAAGAAAACCTCCATCACCAGCTGTGAATCAGCTATTGAGCTAGTTCGGTATATTGAATGGTTTTACACTACAACTATTCCCAGACAGGACTGCGAGAATCTATTCATGGTGCCCCTGTCGCGGGAGGTCTACACAATGGTAATGGACAGAATCATCAAGCAAATCACTTGTAAAGGTCAGAATGTCTACAGCATGCTCGTGGCCGTAGTTGAGGAGGAAGAGCTGTCCCTGCAGACGTGGCGAATTCCTGTCTTCGTTGGATCTCCCCTTCTGTTCATAGCAATCATCATCATCCTTATCTATCTTGTTCGACATCAGATCCGTCTTCAGCAAGCATTGGTAAGAAACGAGTGGCTGATTCGAGGAAGTACGATAACCTCGGGGACCTCCAATAAAAGTAAGTCCCGGATGGGTTCCACTTTCAGGACAAACAGTAACAAAATTCACCCATCCCTCGGGGCATTCAGTGAAGTATCAACTGAAAGTATTGGGCCAATCAGTACGCTGAAGGTTGGCCAGTGGAAAGGAAAACTTCTCCAAATGCAGCCAATGCCTTTCTTGAAGACCACAACACACCTGTCTGTTTCCACCAAGCGTGATATTCTGTGGATGAGAGACTTCATCCTTCACAAGAACGTTGTTGCATTGTATGGATTAACAGATCTTGATGGCTGTGTCTCCACAGCAGAGGGGTATTGCTCGAAAGGTTCTGTCTACGAATTTCTGCAAAATACTAGATTTAACATGAACAATAGTATGAAGTATGCTCTTTGTTTGGACATTGCGAAAGGCATGCAATACTTACACAGGCAGGGAATCTGTCATGGCCTTCTTACCTCTAAATGTTGTTTCTTAGATGAGCATTGGACAGTTAAAGTTGGGAAATGGTCATTTGTCAAACTAGCCAATCGCATGAAAGAACAGGCAGTTCACAGAGATGTCTTCGGTGCAAATGACTGGGACATGACAGAATTCTGGACTGCCCCAGAAATCTTACGATTGGACGTCCACCCAACTGAGGGCAGCGACGTGTACAGCTTCTCCATCATCATGCAGGAAATATTTACACGAGATGGACCGTACATGGAGCACAAAGACACACAGTCGCCCAACGATGTGCTTCAAGCTGTGATCTCAACGTCCATGCGTCCAGCGTTTACCCCTGACACTCCTGTTGCCTCCCGGGAAATCATGGAACGAGCGTGGGAGATGGACCCCATTGGTCGACCGTCTTTCGCTGGGATATGCACCATGATCAAAAACGCCCATCCTAAAAACAAAACGTTAATGGACTGCATGATGAAGGCTTTTGAAGATTATACGTATGAACTTGAAGAAAAGCTTCAAGGAACGAAGGTTTGGGATATCACCAACACAAAATCCGCCGATGTTGATAATTACACAGCTTTACCTTCAGAAATCGCCATGTCGTTTTCAGCTGGAGCTACTCCTTCTCTGGAGAAGTTTGACTCGGCATCAGTGTTGGTGTCTGTTATCCACGGCTTAGCAGACATTGTAGCCGCCTCGACCGCATCTGATATTGCAACTATGTTGAAGGATCTGCAAAAAGCTCTTGATAACGTTTTGTCTGAGGAAACGGTCCATAAATTCGACATCTCTGCAACTTCCTATTACGTGGTGTCCGGGTTACCGACGAGGCGAAATGGCCACGCGACTGTGCTGTCCCGAATTGCTCTCTCTTTTCTAGTTATTGCAAAATCATGTACAATCAAACATAACGACTGTCATCTTCAGATGAAAGTAGGTGTCGCTACTGGACCAGGAATGGCCGGTGTCCTTGACCCCAAGTTTCTCATGAAGTATACCGTATTTGGAAACACCATGGATTGGGCCCACACTTTGGCCAATACAACCCCACCAATGACTATACAGATCTCGGAGGCAACATGTTCCGCCATACAGACAAGCAAAGAGTTTACAGTAATACCCGCAAAGCCGCTAGATGGACAGGTAAGTTGGTCTTCGCCTGTATAGACTTAGACGGGAGGGGTTAACATCATATCTCGTGGCCGTGTAATTGTCTAACTCATGGGTATTTTGTCAAATCTTCGTAAGGGGATTGAGTGAGTTTAATTGTACGCCGTACTCAGCAATATTCCAGCTATATGGCGGCGGTCTGTAAATAATCGAGTCTGGATCAGACAATCCAGTGATCAACATCATGAACATCGGTCTGCGCAAATGGGAACCGATGACATGTGTCAACCAAGTCAGCGAGCCTGACCACCCGATCCCGTTAGTCGCCTCTTACGACAAGCATGGGTTGCTGAAGACCCATTCTGCCCCGGATCTTCACGGGTCTGTTCGTAAGGACATTAAAAGTGTAGCCTGATGACTAGTGTGGGTATATTGGCTGCTACTGATTGACAATTAGGCAACTCGCCGCAGGTTACTGGCCATATACCTCATGATGGCTATGGTCCCCAGCAACCTAACCTGGTCGTTATGTTGACTATTGTACGGGCTAGATCGGGTGGTTAAACTGAGTGTCTAGGTTGATTGTGCGGTATCGCAATGTGGATCATTATTCATGATATCAATCACTGGGTTGTCTGGTCCATGCCGATGAACTGGAATAATGCTGCATCTGGAAACGGGAGGTTAAGCTCAGAGTCTCGGTTGATTGTGTGGTATCGCACCTTCCAATGTGGATCGTTGCTCATGATATAAATCACTGGATTGTCTGGACCAGGCTGATTAACTGGAATAACCCTGAGTGTTGATATATATGATCGTGATGTCCCTGAATGCATTCATTGAAATTACAGGAAGAAGAAGATCCTCTTATACTACAATATTACTATTATTTTATTCTGTTTTGATATATTCCTCAGGTGAAAGAAAAAAGTTACTGGTTGACCGGAAGTCGGCAGATATCAAGCACATTTCCCCCGACCTGACAACTGTCATCGTTATAACTCATCATCACCATCATCACCACCACCAGCTGCAGACACATCGAACTATGAAGGCACGACCCTGGAGATGCTAAAGTACAGAGGTTGCATTATTCGGCTTACGGGTGTTTCTGAAATCTTATGGTTTGTTAAAACATGAAAGACTCCCTCCTCCAGTTTCAAGTGTATGAGCCAATCACTGACAAACTTTGTTTTGGGTCTGAAGTAGCTGACCAATCAAATTACGTTCGTGTGCGGGAGAACATATCTCAAATGACCAAGCTGAGGGTTACAATTCAAGGGTGGATCTAGGTATTTTGTACAATATACTGCAATATGTACATACAAACTACTCTAGGATACATTGTACTGTGCAAGACATTGAGAATACAAGGCACCTAAGTAGGGTCAAGGTTGCTTCTTCCTTCAGCTCGTGAACAACAAGAACAGTCTCAATCGTTGCGTGACACGCTTCCTGGATTACATGATCAAGCACCAACAGGAATAGAGAATATCCATGTGCGCCAAGTTCCAGAATATATTGTTTTGTAATTTAAGTCATTGCCTCGTCGTGGTCCAAGAGTGTTAGTAAGTGTTTTCTACGGTTGGGTACGTCATGATACATGTGGTCGCCTCTAACGACAAGCAACGTTCCAGATAAACAATTCCAGATTATATATTACTCAAAAGAAATAAAGAAAATCTAGTTTGCTTTCATGTTACTATGCGCGTTAGTGGACACAATGAGATGTTAAATATGGTCATAATAAATAACGAAAACCGTCCGGAGTAGTTCAGCTACAATTCCAAGTGATCGCCAGGAGCAAGAGGTATGCGGAGAGTTATGCAGTTTATCCCATCTATTTGATGTTTTACACATCACGCTGGGAATCCTGATTGTTGTTCCCTACAGATGACATCCACAGACCCTTGTGTTTTTTGCGAGAGAAGAGGTGTCGACCCCCCTGAACCCCCCTACTGTGCATGCAGTCGATTAAAAGTTAATGTAAACATAACCTCATGACACCCACCAATTCTTTATTGTTATTTCTACGAGTCGATTGACATCCGATTTTGGCCCTCAGCTAAACGATCTAGTCGCAAACGGATGACGATAGGTCCGCACAAAACTGGGGTGCGATCGAAGCAAGCGCTCTGATTGATCGACGCATGTAAATCACATTCTGTGTATATTCGCAGGAATTTTGAATTTCGTTGCCTGCTTGACTTGGAAATGTAAGAACTTATTTTCCGCAATGGCTTTTCGAAAGAAAAGCATCAGCTGTAAATGTCTCCTTAGCAAGACGCCAGGGCTTGTGATGACACCTGGCAATATGAGCTGTTCTGTGGACACAGAAAGGAATATTAGGACATCCACTGGAGCTTCTAACTAACACGGCGTCGGCCTTGAAGGACTACGCGCTGAGGCATTGCTCGAGACCAGCACAAAATACGTTCGCTATTTGCATCTGCTGCACAGGTAACATAGTTCTGTCATGATGCAAGAGATTAATACATTGAACTTCACCACAGGAACAAAAACTGTAACACGTAACAATGTCCAATGAAATACAATATCAATGTTGAACACCGGAGTTTTGGTCAATACACATTTTACTAAATAGTATGATAAACTTATGTGAACATTTTTTTTCTTGTGTCATGCACGTGCAGTCTCTCATTGAGACGACCCGTGTAAATAATCGAGTCTGGACCAGACAAACCACTGATGAACGCCATGAGCATCGATCTACGCAATTATGATACGATGACACGTGTCAACCAAGTCAGCTAGCCTGACCCATTAGTCACCTCTTGTGAGTTGCAGACAGACAGACAGACAGACAGACATATTTTATTCAGTAATATTGGCCAACTGGCCCATGTTACAATTGTTGTTACAACATTATTTGTTGTCACGTCGTAAGAAAATAGAAACATTATATTTAAACACTTTTCAAACATTCTTGGAGAATACACATTTAAGAAAAGTGGCTATTGCTTTAACGGTACATCTATTTTGTGAATGCAACAAATTTATCATTTGGGATTTACAAACATATTTGCCATCGAGAAATCTTAAATGCTTTATTCTCAAATCATTAAATTCTGGACATTTTAGTAAAATATGGAATTCATCCTGAACTTGTCCGCTGTTACAGTGGTTACATAAAGAGTGCTGTCTTTCAGCATCCTTGTTTCGTCTGGTTGGATTCAAATTCTGTGAGTTGCATGAGTTGCTGAAGACCAGTACTAACCCGGATGTCCACGGGACTTTACCAAAACCTGTAAAGCCACTAGTCGATGAATCTGTCAACCTGTCGAACGTCGTGCAGTACAGGATATATGTCGATGTCGGTACACACATATGACAAAACGTTGATGTTTCTCGTCATATGAACATTGCAACTGCACGTGGATGTCACGAAAGACATGTGCATTCTGCACATACAGTGGAAGCTGTTTAAACCGACGCTCGTCGGGACTGAAGAAATGATCCGGTTTAGACAGCGTGCCGGGTTGTAGAGTTCACACGGTAACCTGCGACTAGGACTGAGCTCATATACACTTAAATTCACTTAATAACATAAACATGATAATTAATAACATTAATAACATAAACATCAACACATTTGAAAAAAATCAGCCATTTTGGGTTTTTTTCTTCTCAATTGACGATTCGAGAACGATTTTCTCGGCAACTCTTTCTAAGTTCTCAATGTGGGATAGCAAGCGGCCCCTATTAAACATATGACATGTGACATGTGTCAACTCACTAATTACATGTACAAGTATACCCATACTGAGCTAAGATTAAATTATCTTTGTCGGCAAGCATAACGTGTGATGGCTAATGATCCTTTGTTATTTCAACGCAGGACTCACTACAGTGTTATACATATGTCATGAGGTATGATGATTATCTTACTGATATGAAGATTAAAAGGTTTTCCACATAGTTATACTGTAAGCTAACATGCTTAATTTTTAACAATTCGAAAGAATATTACATTTAATACAGTACATTATTAATATATTGTATTAAACATGAATTAAATTTCATTGAGTTTGAAACATCATTTCAATAACATGTTAATAACATGTTTATCCAGCTCGTGAAGGAATAATGTTTATTCACCGACTCTAGAATGTTTGCTTAGTTCAAAATGAGACTATATATGACTCACTGTGCGCGTTGATTAACAGCAATAGGAAGTATAACACGCATTTGTGAGAGGGGCAAATTGCTCAACAGCAAGAAAACAATTCCGGCCGCGAAATTAAACACATATACTCTTCAAAAAAAGAAACGCACAGATGATTTTGAGAATATTCGACTCATGTAGCTGCGACAAAAATAATACATATATACTATTTTTTTCCTAAATGCCATGTTTTTGTGTTTGTTGACAGCTTTAGTGCCAAAACGCGGCAATTTTAACGGTTTCGTTGTGTTTAATTTTGTCATTCGTTTTTGCCTGGAAACGAGGAAATCATCATGCCACGACTGAGTGCCGCCAATCGAAACATCGCCACAGGCCGCCTTGAAGCTGAGGAGTTGCAGTCTACCGTTGCCTGACATTTCAACGTTCATCAGAACATCGTATCTCGCCTTTAGGATCGTTTCCTGCAGACCAAGATCGCCCGCTAAGCGGCCGTCGAAGTGTTACCACCCAAGCCAAGGACCGCTCCAGGTTGCTCACTTGCGTCATCGTCTCGCCAGAGCCGTGGAGACTGCACAACGCATCCCTGGTTTGAGAAGAATTTCCGACCATACTTTTAGGAATCGATTGCGAGAAGTGGGGATTCGACCAAGAAGGCCAGTTGTCGCCCCTTTTTGAGAGACTTCCATTGGCGCAATCACTTGCGGTGGTGTCGTAGAGTTCGGAATTGGAATCTTAGAAACTGGAGGCGAGTCTGGTTCAGTGATGAATCACAGTTTCTTCTTCACGGCGAGATAGACAGTGTGTTTGCCGTCGGAGAAATGAACATTTAGCCCCTGATTGCATTCGACAGGTCGACAGATTCGGTGGAGACAGTGTCATGGTGTAGGGTACGATATCCATCAGATCTGATTAAGTGGTGGTTCAGGGGAATTAACAGCGAAGTCCTTGCACGTCACATACTTCCAATAATGGACCGACAGAGGGAGTTGTTCCAGCATGACAACGCTACTTCATATACAGCACACGTCAGGGTCCGCTACCTTGCCAATTCTAACGTCAATGCTTTGACATTGCCTTCCCGATTACTAGATCTAAACCCGATAGAACACCTACGGGATGAACTCGACAGACGTGTAGGTCAATGTCAAAACACGCCTCAGACATTCCTGCAGGAAGAGTCAGCAAGATTTCCGCAAGGGCGACTTCGTCGACGTATCCAGTCTGTGCCGAAACGGTATCCAACAGTAACTGCTGCCAGTGGTGGCCATACAAAGTACTGAATTTTGAATAAGTTGACAAACACTACACTGTTTGCACATCTTGCCAATGTCATTGTTGATTTTGTGCCAATACAGTGACTGTCTTGCTTAAGAAGAGTTTTGTCTCGTCCCAGATGACCGATGTGTAACTATTATAGGGCTTTCTTTCTACAAAGGGCTTGGGATGATTTTCAACAGAAAGTTCATCGCAGAAGCTCCAATCAATATTCGCGAAGATTTGTTGATACAAACCTGAATAATCAACTCTGTAAGTTGATTCAATACTGGATCTGCTCTGGTCAAGTTTTGCACATCTGAAAGCTTTTGTGTTGAGAATTGTACATGGTGAACTGTCAGGTCAAGATCAATTCCTTCCTTGTTGTCAGGATAAGGAAGACGACTCAGAGAATCAGGTAAGGTAAGTTGCTTTCCATGTATGTACTCGATAGTGAAGCAATATCCTCGGAGTTTGAGCATCTTTCGTTGAAGTCTTGGTGAAGCTGAGGTGATGTTCTTGTTAAGAATCATTATCAGTGGGTTGTGATCTGTGATGATGTCAATCTTCTTACCATAGATGTATGTATTGGTTGTAGGAGTGCAGTTCCTAAACCCTTCAGGTTGGCGTCAACCTGTAGCATGACTGGTGAGGTTGCACCATAGTAAGGAACTGTTGCATCAGCACTACGTAGTGATTTCAACGTATCAAAACTGTGTTGATATGATTCGTCCCACAGAAATGGCCTTTCTTCAGCATCTTTCCTAGGGTTGGTGCTTTTTCTGATAGGTACTGAATTAAAGGTGATAGGTACTTGTATCAGCCCTAGGAATTCCTGTAGTTCCTTTTTGTTAGACGGTGTTGGTATTGCTTGATTGTCACTGACCTTCTTGGGGTCTGGATATACACCCTCTGCGTCATACACCAAAGAATGATATCTGTTTCTTTTTTAAGAAACACTTTTTAAAGTGCACCACTACATCATTGATACCATCAGCACCATGTCCATCCATTGCTAGAACAAATCTTGCGGTACTGCAAGACAAAGGTATTTTTTGGAAACAATAGCGTCGGGAGGGAGTTCTGAACCTGGTCAGGAGTTCGCTCTCTGGATCCAGTTTAAGGTTACAGTATCCAGCCCTGGCATCAAGCTTGGAAAAGAACTTGACACCACTGAACTTGTGTGTCAACTCTTTCAGTGTTGATATCTTATGTGGGCATCTTTTAAGTGCTTGATTGAGTTTTGCTGGGTCTAGACAGACTCTTAGACTGCCGTCTGATTCTGCTGAAAATGCAAGGCAAGAACACCAACCTGTGTGTTCCTCGACGTCTCTGATCACAGTTTGATCTTCCATGTTGTCTATCTCATGTTTGAGTTTATCTCGTATTTGGATAGAGAGTGAGTGAGTGAGTTGAGTTTTACGCCGTACTGAGCAATATTCCAGCTTTATGGCGGCGGTCTGTAAATAATCGAGTCTGGACCAGACAATCCAGTGATCAACAGCTATAGCATCGATCTGCGCAATTGGGAACCGATGACATATGTCAATCAAGCCAGCGAGCCTGATCATCCGATCCCGTTAGTCGTCTCTTACGACAAGCATGGGTTACTAAAGGTTCATTCTAGCCCGGACCTTCACGGGTGTCAGCTGTCGTGAAAACAAAGATAATCCTCAATCGCGCCTTTACAGTTTCCAATTGCACTGACGTGAAATACAGTATTTCAATACAGTAAAAGATCGAGATATCCGAGGTTCGATACAACCATAATGATGACTAAGTAAGGAATATGCGGGGACCCAGTTTTTACTCCGAGACAATCGTAAGATCGACACGGAACTCGAAATGAGTTTGGTAATTTTTCTTATGTTTAAATTTGAGTCTACCATTCAACCTATTGAGCAAGACTGACATATTCTTTCATATGACCCTTAAATATTTTGATCCATTTTGAAATGATAATCCTACTATGTGTTTTGTCTCGGGATGAAAAAACAAACATTTTGAACTGACGAGCAAAGGAAGGTATACAGAAGTTGTTTTTAATTTTAATCATGTCTATTTTACCAACTCTAATTCTAGCAAGAGTTCCTGGTACAGTTGTAACCGAGAAAGCAAACATTAATTTTCAAAGGTAAGATAACCACCAAATGTTGCGATATTTTAAAATATAAATTAAAATATTCTATGAGTGCCGATTAAGAGTCACTATGTAGTAACGTTCTGTACACTATTTATTCAAAATAGTTTCACGTGGAGATCAGGCATATGATACAATCAACTGAAGTTTAAATCTTCCTTTTCCTCTGCTTTTATATAAATATTAAACGGCTTCCGAACCATACTCTGAAACGATTGCATTGACTACCGCGCTCAGTCATGCGTGTCATCATTGAGCCTTTCTTCACAACACACTTGTGGCTATGCGTTAAAAAGCGATGGTATGTGTATTTTAATTCGGTCTTACAACACACACAGGTTAATAATCTTTGACGGTCTTCACAGCAGGACAGAACTTGCGTCACACAGGTAAGACATCTTGAACTGAACTGTAAGCAGTCTCAAAGGACATTGGCGCATGCACAACAGATCACAAAAGTCTAATGGAGAGAATGGAGGGTTGGAGAGAGGGGGGGGGGGGGAGAGGCTGATATTCATGTATAACCGTGGATACTTGAAAAGGAGCCTTCAGAGGAAAGGTTTATTCACAAGCTGATGTTGACTTGCTTATTTCTAAGGAGACTTGAGGCGATAGGCCGGGTTTAGAGGACGAGGAGACTATTGTAAACATGAAACACGTTACTCGCCACTAACATGTCTTATAGATTGCTGCTGTCTCTCTCCAAAGGACGATGACTTTCATGGTGTTAAACTTACACATGTACTAATCAGTTGTATTAGTGAACCATGTGTATTTCGATCCATTAAATATCACGCTCGGAACTAAAACTGTATACATACTTTAGTTGAGACGGTTAAAGTTAAACTTTTCATCACGTAACATTTAAAAAAAAAGCTAGCGTTAAATACCATTTAAACATCGGGTTCATCTATCCAAGTCCGGACAGGGCTGAATAATTCAGCGCCTTCTTTACAAATGGTTAACAATTATAGTTTCCGGCTGCATTCAGCGTTATAGTCAATGCAGGGTGACATGACTACCTTTTGAACTAGACTGCCTATCTATTCATGACGATATGCTATACATGAATTTATTGATGACACTTTCATGAAGGCTTTTCTGCCTTAAAACAACCACCTTTTCATTGACCTTTCCTCGCCTGTGACGTACATTCGAGACCAACTCGTGTTATTCCGCGACAAGCCGAATAGCGACTCGTGCCCCTCTGGAAGGATTTCATTATTGGCGTAGGAACATCAGAACTACTTCAAACAGGAACGATAACTCTATTCCTGTTTGATTCCAATGGTACTTAATATCACCGAAGTACTCATACATTGCATTGCTGTTTTTGGTTTTGCTATTTATTCTAAAGAATTAAACCTCCTCGGTACAACTAAAAGAAAGAAAAAAATTGTTAAAGACATATTCTGACGTAATGATTACCAGATATTCACCTTATATTTCCAATTATATTTCTCAAAAAGGTTTAATAATCACAAATGGGATTTGTTTTATTGAATATGCAAATAAAATTTGTAAAACAAAACCCGGCTACATTAAATCCCAAAGCAGAAACTCAAAAAATGACTTTTATTATATTTCTCAAACTAAACATACGCGTAACCTTGCTGTCATACCACAAGTGGACTTTTAACTGAATTCGCTGAAAAATATATGAATGACCACAAGAAGGTCAGACGTCCCAAATATTCCCAGAGAATTGAAATATATGTCCAATGTTAAAGATTAAAGTCGATTAGTTACATACAGATATAATATTATTGTGTTGAAACTCGTAGCCATTTATTATTACGTTTCCTAAAATTGTTGGAAGCGCACGTACAATCTCCATAGCAAGCCCGCAAGATCGTCAATCGCATGATTCTTATCAAAAACACAATTATAGGCAGCAAAATCCTGTTAGCTAAGTTCTTTGTACTTTCAATATGACGATATATATTTTTCATGATTTTTTAAATAATGACATAATGCCATAAACGATGTAAGTACTCGGGATTATGTTTACCAAAGCACCGCAGTCATTTACGCGCGTTCTGATAGGTTTGTCGTATTTTCGCACATAACAAGCATCGAGAGGGGGACGAGTCTTCTTGCAGGTTACGGAAAGGGGCGAGTGGTGACGAATGCTGTGACGTACTGTCTATGTCGAACCTGACGGTGACCACATGACTTGGATCAGCCATTGAATTTCCTTAACCTTCCCTCAACCAAAAGGGGTACCGGCGGACTTAGACATTACAAGTCAGATTGGAATCCGCCAATGTCAACCCGGGATCCACAAGACGTAGGTGACGAATTGTGATTGCTTATTTACGTGCTTTTAAATGATATCCAGAGAAAAAATATTGCATTGTCTGAGCCACATTTTCTCACCTTTTAAATTTAAAAAACATTCTTTGATTTGGTAAATTACAATCATACCAAGGTTTTGTGTTATTTTCAAATGTATATAAGAATGCAAATCAGCCACGTTTTGTTGCATTCCAGGAGGATTATGTTCTAAGATGTGTCTCCCACATTAATGTTGGTTCAATACTGCTTTAAAAAGTATGGCAGTTACATACATGTATTTGCGTCCAAAATCAGTTGAGTCTTAAGACGTGCAGTTAGTACGGGATACGGAGAAAACGGACACACTCAAAAACTGTATAAAATACCTCTTGGAAACGGCCATTTGTCTTCCGCAAACGGACCATGATAACGGCCACATAGATAAGAGAAAACGGCAGATAAGCAATTTTATGTTCTAACGAATAGCTGTATGTATAATTACAAGAAACAAATTCGGAGGAATTAATAACCTTTTCACGATCTGGAAATTTCTTCATCCGAGATCGCCTCTGACCATGCTTTTGCGGTCTTCACAAAATACATGGGTAGGTTTGTATTTTCAGTGATTATGTATAATCCGGACATATCAAGCTTAAACGTTGCTCCCTGTGGCTTCTTTATAGTGATAGGGCTGGCAGAAGCCGAGTTTGTCGTTGCCTCTTTTATTCCCCCCTCGGAAACGTCCCAGTAGTATATGAAGTAGTTTTGCAGGAGTACCAGTATCGAACCGTCAGGCGATATGGCGCCGCTCCAAAAAGTGTGCAAATGACTATTCAGTCTTTTTATATAGTGTAGGACTTTGGCTTTCTCGGCTGTGTCAGAATTCCAGTTGTTAGGTAGCAGGTGTAGAAAGTGGTTATCTTCGTCCTTGGACACAACGTACAACGTCTCTTCTGGGTCCACCAGCAGAACGTAGGCATCGTCGTACGTCCCGTTGAAACAGGAACAGAAATCTTTATTACAGCGATAACGTTAATGACGAAGATGCTGCTTGGATCTTGTTAAAACGACACTTATGTTTCCTCTTTGTCCCGTGTCTGATGAATCTTGTTGGTTTGCTTGTAGATGGCACAATTTTCTAGCAATATAAAGGTCGCGCCAAGTCCCGGAATGAAAGCAGCGAGATCAGGATGCCACTAAGCATACGACATAATAATATAATCAACAACACAGTTTTCCACCGGGTACCCATATTTGGTTTATTAGGTGAGTGAGTGAGTTTGGTTTTACGTAGCGTGTTTTAGCAATATTATGTTTTGTCAAGTGTCAATATCCATTTCTGCTGCTTCTTGGCCAATGTGAATGGCGAAAAATTTCGAACTATACAATAATACCATTAAAGCGAAACCGTGCAGAGGACTACAGCTAATAAACGTTTATTATAATTCTTTTAAACTGAACTCTTTATTACTGCTGTCAAGGTTGACTAGTCAACTCATCAATATTTCAGCTCTATGGTAGCAGTTTGTACATAATCGAGTCTGAACCTGACAATCCCGTGATCAACATCAAGTGCATCGATCCAGCAATTGGGATACGTTGACATGTGTCAATCAAGTCTAAGAGTATAACCATCCAATCCCGTTAGTTGCTTCTTACGACAAGCATCGGTTGCTGAAGATCAATTCTAACCCGGATCTTCACGGATGAGTCTAAAAAAAACCAAAAATATTTAACAGCCTGGCAGGACTTGTACGTACTTAAACCGCAGTACATCGGCATCTACTGTGTTGTTTTCCAGACTTCCCGGTTCCTTCACTCTGTAGATGATGTTGGCAACCACCACGTCGACACCATGTTTGTGCCCACCTATATCCCCGACATAGATACAAGAGTCTTCCCTACAAGGACCGACAGTGATATCCTCCCAGTCATTGTTCACGGCATTTTGTATATGGATGGTGGCCACGACGTAGGATGTAGCCGCCTCCAGCACGTATACCTCAGGAGCAGCGTGGTAGTCATTGTGCGTGTACAGATAGCCTTTATGTCGCCAGCTGGCGGCCAGACCGGATGCGTCGTATATTCTGTCGTCCTTAACCAAGTTCAACTTCTCGGTTGCCCCGAATGCATCACCGAATGCATCTGTGTCATAGAGCATACGATAATTCAATACTATCTGAATGCTTTGATTTACTAACAATTTTTTTTCAACTATTGTTTGTGTTTTGGTTAACGCCGTTCTCAGCAATATTCCAGCTATATGTCGGCGGTCTGTAATTAATCGAGTCTCGACCAGACAATCCAGTGATCAACAGCATGAGCATCAATCTCAATTGGGATACGATGACATGTGTCAACCACGTCAGCGAACCTGACTTCCCGATCCCGTTGGTAGTCTTTACGATAAGCATGCGTTGCTGGAGAACAATTTTAAATATGTGTAGACAAAGGACAGTAAAACTATCACAGATATATATGTTTAAAACTAGTTATGAAATCTAAAATACTTTAACTAAACAGGACGATACAATATACAACTGAAGGTAGATCACCATACCATGGGGACTTACAGTATCTGTGCTACCTGCATGGACCCTAGCCGGATTTACATCATCCCTTCAGCCGCTGGCGATTGTAAGAAATCAACTTTACTGAAATAATATCTATACCTGCCAACCCTTACGCATTTGCCTTGAGACTCACGCCTTCATTACACATGTCACGCTCTGACGACAAAACCGATAAATGCCAAGCTGAGTTCAAATGAAAATGAAAAATATACATCCGTTACAAATCACACCTGTAGGTCTGAATACACCGTTTTAAGTGATTTTGCTCAGAAGAGAATTTTCAATTGTGCGTTGGCTTTACGGGGGCTTCAGGGCCCAGCCGGGGAGGGTGGCCCTTGGACCCCGGGATCTGGAGCGTTTCACTCTTGGGTTTGGAGCTCTAATAATGTGTACAACAACCAGGTGAGAAGGGCACGATGCTCTATCTTCTTCCTGACTGTCAAGGGGCGATGGGGTAGCCTGGTGGTTAAAGTGTTCGCCCGTCAAGCTGAAGACCCGGGTTCGATTCCCCACATGGGTACAATGTGCGAAGCCCATTTCTGGTGTCCCCCACCGTTATATTACTGGAATATTGCTAAAAGCGGCGTAAAAGTCACTCACTCACACACTGTCGAAGGTTACCAACTTCCTTTATGTTCAGGGTTCTAGATCTGTTTCGAAAGTATTCACCTCAGAAACGTTGTATCCAGCACTTATGTCATATCGTAAACCATTTTAACAAGTTAATAGTGTCCTTAAAAGTTACTCCTAAATGTTATTTCGATTGTTCAGCATTGTACTTGAAATGCCACATGTCTCAATGCTTCTGGGAATTCTGTCAAAAGATAATTTACAGATTAAGTATTCGGTATTACTGGGTATAAATTTCCACAGAAAAATTTAGATGAGAATACTTTTTATTATTAGTTCGAGGCAACGCCTCAGGCTGAATTTGTCTCTCAGGTGAAACAGCTCTCTGTTTATACACTTGGAATATTCAAAATGAATTTTCAGCCAATGCTACAAGGCCTCTTTGTATTTTGGCAATTCCAAATGATCAATGAACACAGCAAATTAGGAGCCACGTGACCATGGGGCTAATCTGAAATAATTGTCCTGCTTTATTATGGAAATCGAGCTTTCGATAAATCTTTATTTTTAAACAGATTCTGTGTTTTTACTGATCAAACTTGTGAATAAATGGATACTGTCAATACAAAACAAATTTACACGTAATAGAGCACACTTGCACAAAGTCTTGTCCAGTGCGTAATTTTGAATAGCGGAATAGGAAATTCATTCCATTTTAGTAGCACCCATTAGTGTTTCCAGTATACATCGCGTTCACATGCATGAGTTACATAGCGCTCCCTAATATACTAGGCAGCAAACGAAACGTCAGTTTGGAAATTTCTTTCGCAGAAACGGATAACTGTAAACTCATTTGATATTTTGATTCTACATTTTTTACAACATCTCCAAATTTACCTGAGAAAAGACATTCCTTCCCAAACTCAGAATGGAACCCAGGAAATGGTCTCAAAACGCAACCTGATCTCAGAGATGGTACGGTGTTCTTCATGTTTTTCATGCAACTCATGCTGCACATGCTGTTCACAAGGACCAGCCCTGTAAAATGCACCCCCAAACCTTCACATTACAACTTCAGCAGGATGCCCCTTCTCACGACAGCTCTGAGGAACCAGGCGCTAGGAATACTTGAAGCTGGCCACACTGCACAAGCCGTTGCCAATCACTTTCAGGTTAACGTTCGGACCATCTACAGGCTGCAGCAACGTTTCCGGGCCATCAACACCACAAATGATCGCCCCCGTACTGGCAGACCAAGGGTGACCACAAGACGAATAGACCGCCATGTTGTACGACAGCATGTACAGGATCCCTTCATGCAGGCATCCGAAACAGCACGCCAGACAGTGGGAACACACGGAAGACCAAACAGTACTGATACAGTACGCCGACGTCTTAACAGCGGGAACCTCCCTTGCCGTAGACCTTGCCGTGGACCTATCCTCACTCCTCGTCATCGGCGTGAACGTCTACAGTTTGCCCTTCAACACCAAAACTGGCGATACAGGCAACTGTTCTGTTCACAGATGAGAGTCGGTACTGCGTATCAACTGCAGATGGCAGAACAAGAATATGGCGACGACGTGGCCAGCGTTACTCAGACCAATGTGTTATGGAAAGAGACTCATGGGGAGGTGCAAGCATCATGGTATGGGGTTGAATAGGCCTGAACCAGAGAGTGGGTCCTGTGGTGTTCCAGAACCTTGGTCCAGGCAGAGGAGGCGGCATCACAGCGGTGCGCTACATCGACCACTCTCTCCACGTCATACCACTTTTGCACGTCACCAGAACAAACATTTTCCAGCGTGATAACACCAGAGCTACAAGGGACTTCCTACAGCAGAACGGTGTCAACATTATGTAGTGGCCAGCCCTTAGTCCTGATTTAAACCCAACTGAACATCTTTGGGAGAAAATTCAGAGGAGACTGTATAATGTCATACGAAGGCCGAACACAGCCGATTTATTGCGCCAGGCCTTTCTCAGAGTGTGAGTCCAGGTGCCAAAGGCCTTCATCAATCGATTGGTGCACTCCATGCATAGACGCTGTGCTGGAGTTATTGCCGCTCATGGTGGTCACACTAGTTACTGAAGTCAAGGGTCTGAATGGACTGCAAACGTTCACTTAATGTCTTGGAATTGTGCTGAGTTATTCATTGATGTGTCAAAATATTGTACACAAAAAATGTTTTTGATCCGCTTATTATGTCCATTTCTGTAACGATTTGATTACAGTGACTATGTAAGTTTGAATTCGTACTGACGTTTATTTTTTGGCTGCTGAGTATATTTTAGTGAGGGAATACCCGACGCGTCACAGGTCCCGTGAGCAAGAATTCAAAATGGGAACGCTCACATGCGAGAGATCGACTGATAAGTTTGAGGGCTTATGCACTGAACTAACCTCTGGATATTTTGATAACGAAAATAGGGCCACTTGTATGTATAAGTACAAAGAATTCATTCATATAAGTTTCTCGTGCGCAATAATCGTTACGGGTGCGCGAATGTGCGACAAAGGATTTCCTCCATTACAGCCTATAGAGGTGCTTCATAACGTTCATGTATGCGACCGCTATCTTAGGTAAGACATGGGTAGACATGACTAAGACCTTGGATATGAAGTGTCATATACTAGGGCTGAGAGTACCGATCTTTAAATTTGAAGCAAGTCTCTAATAGACGAAATGAGTGATTTCTTATTTAACGTCACATCGGCAATATTTCAGCCACATCGTGACGAGAACAATTAATGATTATATCATATATCAATAACATTAGAAATTTAAACCCGTTGACGAAGAACAGTAACACTACTAGTGAATCACAGATATCCATGTAAAACTAGTCATTAAATCTAAACATGTTAATTAGAAATGACAAGACAATGTAAAAACAGGCTACAGATTGCAAACAACTGAAGGTAGATCACCATACTAGGGACCATGAGGACTTAGAGTATATTTGCTTCCTGCATGGACCCTAGCTGGATTGACACCATCCCTTCAGCCGTTAGCAGTTTAGACACATTTAGCCATAAAAACACACTTATACTACGATTAGAAAGGTTGGATAGATTTAAATTGACCTTAATTGTTTTGAGACTTGCGTACCCTCTCAGGGAGACAATAATTTTACAATACTTCAAGCCCCTTTGAGGGTACACCCACTAACAATCTCAGTTACTAATCTACACTACCAATAATAAAATATTGATCTATTTACAAATCATTTAACAAATCAAATTCTTTTAAACATGCAACAATTGGATCAGAACTTATATTATCAAAAAGGTACTTCATAGTTCGTGATTTTGAAATAGTTATCCCTTGTGATGGAATATTCAACACAGTCAAGCAGAACATGCTTGACCGTGATTGTTTCATCACAAGGGATGCAAAACAGAGAATCCTCACCTTTCAATAGGTAGTCATGAGTATATCTTGTCTTGCCAATACGACATCGTCGCATGATGACCTCTTCAAATCTGTAAGTAGGTGTAACCAATATATGGTTTTATTGTATGTAATTTATTGATGCCTACTTGGGTGCCCCACTTCTTCTGCATCAGATCCCGGATGTAAGTTCTAATGCTAGCTTTGTAATCAGAGTATGGGATAAGAAGTGGGGTCACAAATTTGTTAAGTGCTGCCTTGCCAGCAAGACTGGCCATTGTGTTCCCAGAAATGCCAACGTGACTGGGTAACCAACAGAAGACGATGTCGTATTGGCCAGTAGCAAGATCATTATACAATTCGATTATTTCTATTAAAAGTGGATGTTTGCAAGAGAGATTTATAGCCTGAAGGCAGAAAAGATTATATATTGTTTATGTTGAGGATGTCTTTGAATATATCTAAAAGCCGTTAATGTGGCGTTTGCCTCTGCTGTAAAAATAGAGCTATTATCCGGTAATCTTGAAGATATTGTTCTGGATCCGATGACTGTGGCACAGGCCACTGAGCCACCGTCCTTGGATACATCTGTAAATAAGGATTTGCATGTATTATATTCATTTTTAATTGATTATACTCTTGTTTATATTTTAATTCATTAGTTTCGGACTGTTAAATGTTGTCAGTGTTAGGTCAACCTGTGGCCTCATCAATTGCCAAGGAGGAGAAGAATGAAGACGGGAAGGAGCTATATTTTCCAGCTGAATGCCTCCAGCAGAAATTAATGGCCTAATTCTGAGCCCAATAGGCGGAACAAGAGATGATATCCTGGTGTATAAATCCTCATAGAGGGATTGAAGACACAGTTATATGGAGGCTTATATTCGTTAGAGTATAGTTTCGTAATATGTTGTAAAGATAATTTTACACGGCGTTGTGTAAGAGATGGCTCATCTGCCTAAACGTAGAGACTGTCAACAGGAGAAGTTCTAAAAGATCCAAGACAAAGTCTTAGACCTTGGTGGTGGATAGAATCTAATAGTTTTAGGTTGCTTTTACAGGCTCCACCATATACGATGGAGCCATAATCATGTTTGAAGCGGACAAGTGATCTGTATAGGTGTAGGAGGGTAGTTTGATTCCCTCCCCACTTTGAATTAGAAACTACTTTCAATAAATCGAGTGCCTTCAAGCATTTATTCTTAGGATATTTAATATGCGGAATAAAAATTAAATGGGAGTCGAAAATTAGACCCAAGAACTTAATCTCTTTGACAACTTTGATTGGAGTGCCATTTAAATATAGTTCTGGGTCCTTATGTGGCTTATAGTTTCTACAAAAGTGTAGACAATTAGTTTTTGAAAATTCAAAGCCGTTTTCAAGACCCCATTTATCTATTTTGTTTAAACACAATTACAGTTGCCGTTCAATAGTATGCATATTTTTACAGCGACAAGAAATATTAAAATCATCCACAATCAGCGATCCATCGATTGAATCATTTAAAACCTTGGACAAACTATTTATCTTTATACTAAAACGTGTGACAGACAAAATGCTGCCTTGTGGGACACCTTGATCCTGATTGTAATGATCAGACAGGGTAGAACCCACGCGGACTTGAAATTGCCTGTCAGTTAAAAACTTGGCTATGAATTGAGGCAAACGGCCTCGCAATCCAAAATCGTGTAAATCTCTTAAAATCCCATGTTTCCAAGTAGTGTCATATGCCTTTTCTAAACCGAAAAAGATCGACACTGCATGTTGTTTTTGAATAATGGCATTTTTCACAAAGGATTTTAAACGCACTAAATGATCGATAGTACTTCGATAGTACTTCTGTTTTTACGGAAAACCAATAATTGAATATCCATTATAACGTTATTGGTTTCCAAGTACCAATCAAGTCGATTATTTATCATGCGTTCCTTAGTGTTGCAAACACAGCTAGTTCGTGAGATCGGTCGATGATTCGAAGGATCAGTATGGTCACGTCCAGGTTTGGGGATGGCGACAATAATAGCATCGCGCCATGAATAAGGGAATTTTCCAGATGTCCAAATATCATCAAAAACGTGTAAGAAGGTCTCTAAACATTCCGGTAAGTGCTTCAGAAGCTGATAATGTATATATGTTATCAGCCCCTGTAGCAGTATCGTGAGCCTGGTCAAGAGCAGTATGAAGCTCATGAAGAGAAACTAGTTCATTGTAATCTTCCCCATTATCTGAATTGAAATTAACAGGTTTCTTTTCCCGTTGTATTTTTATATTTTTGAAATAGAGGTATATAATTCGATGAGGAAGAGTGTTTGGCCAATTTTCTGCAAGTTTATTTGCAATATCAGAATTACTAGTTAATAATTCGTCTCCACCTTCAAGATGCTTAAAGCTAGATTGAGAACACTTACCTTTTACTTTCTGGATCATATTCCATACTTTTGATATCGGCGTTCGTGAATTTATTTTTGATACATAAGTTCGCCAGGATTGACATTTACTTTGCTTGAAGGTACGCCGTGCCTTAGCATTTAAAATTTATTCACATTATGGACCATAGGATGGCTACGGAAATAATACTCAGCTTTCTTCCGTGCCTTCCTTGCCTGTTTGCACTCATTGCTGAACCATGGTTTTCGAATGTGTGGAATTGCAGAGGATTTGGGTATACACTCATCAGCTATATTTTTGAGTTCATCAATGAAATCCATTATAGAATCAGGAACATCTATAAAAAGTTCAGGTTTAAGTCTGTTACAACACAGAGGTTGACATAATTGCCAGTTAGCTGTTTGAAAGTTCCATCTTGAGGATGGGGTAATATCAGATGGGTTCACAGAGTTTAATATTGTTGGAAAATGGTCACTTTCACAGAGGTCATTGTGTACTGACCATTCAAATTCATTCAATAGGTTTGGGTAATTGATAAATCAAGTGCTGAATAAGTTCCTGTGCCAGGATGTAAATATGTGCTGGAACCATCATTATATATGCGCAAATCAGTATCTGAGCAATAGCTTATCTTTAGTATTTATTTAGATAAGCATCTGAAAGGTTGAAGACGGTGAGATATACATAGAACATAATGTAAATGCAACGTGTAAAGTATGTCGCACTGCAACTGCTTGGAGATTAGTAGTAAGTGTATTAGGGCTATGGATAATATTATGTTTGACTAGGATTGAAGATCCTCCAGTGGCCCTATCACCCGAAGGCGAAAAACAATGGTATGCCTTGAAATGACGCATGTCAAAAGTATCCGTCTGTATTAAATATGTCTCCTGCAGACAGAATGCTGATGGTGTAAAATCCTGGACTAAAAGTTGCAATCCATTGAAATTAGTCCTTAGTCCTCTGCAATTCCAATGTATAATATTATTCTGATAACCCATCTTTTGGGGGGACTTATTGGAGATCTACCCCGCACTTTCTTGGTGGGCGACAAGCTGTGTGCCCTAGAACGGACGTTTATAGACACGTCCATGCCTTCAAGTGATCCATATTTGTTGTACAATTGAATTCTATTTTCTGACCCTTTGATGCTCTGCCACTTACTTTTTTTATACTACCCATCAAAAGTTTAGACTCACAAGTGTAGTCACTTAATTCAGTCAACTAGTTTGCAAACTTTATTTGCAAAATATTCCATTCAGTTTGAAGGTACTGTTTACACACGAACTAATGCATTGTAAAACAAATTCGTAACGTTGCAAAGATTACTGTCATGGGTTCAGTAAATGATAAAAATTAGCGAATTCTAAACAAAACTTTACAACAAAACGCTGCTATTCACATGAACAATATTTGCACATGCTTTTTCGCAATTTGATGCATGATCATCGTATAATCCACCTGCATAAAGTTTGCAGTTTGTTGCCCCAAGTTAGTAGAGAGATTCATCTTCGATACATACATACATACATACATACATACATACCATATAGTGAGTGCTTTAGGTGAGTCTAAACATTTGATGGGTAGTATAAGAATCTGGCTTTTTTACTTTTGTTTCTAACGATTTGTGGAGATTGTGAGGTTGACTGAGGGGATGACTCATGATCAGAGGATGATAGTGATTGGATCTGAGACCATTCTGGTGTTTGGGTAGATATTGTAGTTGAGAAAATCAGAAGAGCTTCTGTTTCGACCCATTAAACCCAAGTCAAGTTAATGTGACAGCTTGCAGGTGATTTGTTACTTTTGTGGTTGCTTCCGATGGTGTTTTGGTTGTGGAAGCATAGCTTTCTTTATCTTCCGAGCTTTCAACCAGTTTTTGGCTTCTGCAAAACTGAATATCATTTTGTTTATCTCTATCTGATGCTTCCAGACAGGACAGTCTTCAGAGAAAGATGGGTGATCACCGGTGCAATTTGTAAATTTTTTTTATATAACTGTCACAATCTTCTGTTGTCTGTGTCTTTTCACCACAGTGAGCACATACAACAGACAATGTGCAAGTATTGACGCCATGACCGAACTTTTGAGATTTGAAGCACCTCGGAATGTACGTGTCAACATTGATGTAACAGTAGCCTGCCTTCAGCGATTTTGGAACATTTGGAGAAGAGAAAGAAAAACAAATACGTATTATTTTGATAGTATCATCGTTTTTACGGGTTGTGAACAGTTTAACATAAAGCACGCCTTGATCCTTCATCTCCGAGACGATGTCAAGTTCCGACATGTCAGCAAACAATCTGTCGCGATCGCTGACAATTCCTTTGCTCGTGTTTAGTGTTCTGTGAGCAGAGACCGTGACCGGAACAAAGGTTTTCGTGCTCATAAGGTTCGTGGCTTGTTGTCATTTCCCACACTCAACCAGCAGAGCACCAGAACGTAACCGCTTAATGTTCTTAACGTCACCGGAATTACGTTGTATACCCTTTGAGACGGCAAAAGGATTCAATTTCAATGGTGTCTTGTCAACAGTTTCAAGTAAAAGAAAACGTGGCCAATAATCAAGTGAGTTCGGCAGTCTATGGTCAGTTTCAAAAGGATCAGTGTCAAGTGTAAGCTTGGTCTTTTTTATGGGGGTTTCGTAAGCCACGTTTAGTTTCTTTATTTCATCATCCGAGCTCCCCACCCACCACGGAGTATCATAAAGACAATGCTTGTAACAAGTGGATTTCCAGCTTGCAGCACCAGGGATACCCGGATGATATACTCCAGCAGAAAAAATAAATGATTAATGGTTCCACCAGATAGGCCCATGAGCCAACGCCTTCTGGGCATACGACTCTAGGCAAAAACATACATGAAAATATGTAATTGAAATTCTGCGATCAAATAATTCCGCCAAGACTTAAAAAATCATGTTATCAATTCAAACAATTTTGTGCAACATTACAAAATTTGTAGCACAGGGCTTGGCGTGAACAGCTGATTGATTGAACCGGGTCTAGGTAAAGTAAAGGGCGAAGTGGTGTGTTGGGCAAAGGAACGCTTTTCCTCGAACCAGTGCCCTAAACCACCAGACCTCCACCGACACAGGGGCGCAACCCACGGCAAACAGGTTGGTGGACCAAATATGCCCCCGGGTCCACGTACGTGTGTGTGTGTGTGTGTGTGTGTGTGTGTGTGTGTGTGTGTGTGTGTGTGTGTGTGTGTGTGTGTGTGTGTGTGTGTTGAAGAGCTCTAGCGTTACCCAGCACCCACCACACGAGAAGGTGGCTCTTCTTGGAATTAGCTTTACCTCCAAATCACCTCATGTTCGTCTCACTAAATTTCTTAATTTAGGTTGCCTTTTAAAGGCTTTTTTTCTTTCACATCGAAATAAAAACTCGGTGCAGCCGGGACATTAGAAAAAATACACAGTTAAATATGGAGAGCAACCGATGCTTGTCATGTATGGTGAGTGAGTGAGTGAGTTTAGTTTTACGCCGCACTCAGCAGTATTCCAGCTATATTGTGGCGGTCTGTAAATAATCGAGTCTGGACCAGACAATCCAGTTGCGCAATTGGAAACCGATAACATGTGTCAACCAAGTCAGCGAGCCTGACCACCCGATCCCGTTAGTCGCTTCTTACGACAAGCATATTCGCCTTTTGTGGCAAGCATGGGTTGCTGAAGACCTATTCTACCTCGGATCTTCACGGGTCTGTCATGTAAGGCGACTAACGGGATTGGGTAGTCAGGCTTGCTGACTTGGTTGACACATGTCATCGTTTCCCTGTTGCGCAAATCACTGCGTATGGCGTCAATCACTTGACTGTCTGGTCCTGACTCGATTATGTCCCGACTGTCGTGACTTAGCTGAAATATTGCTGAATAAGGCGTTAAACTATTGTAACAGTACTGTGAAGCAATATTCCCCATTTCACGAAGCACCTACCACATGATCCTGATCCTAGGAGGATCCACTTCTTCCTGATACACCTGGCGTACCATTGGCCGGTCTGGAAATACCCTGGCTTGCACTTGTAGTACTGACGGTGTGCAGTCGCCCGTTCACGAGTGGCATTTTGTACATCAGGGGAAGGACCGCACTTCCCTGTAACGGTTAAAAGTATTGATTGTTTACAGGTTGGCAGGTTTGCTGATCACTGGATTGTCTGGTCCAGACTCGATTATTTACAGACCGACGCCACTTAGCTGGAATTTTGCTGAGTGAGACGTAAAACTAAACTCACTCACTCATGCGTTGAATTTGACATCAAGGTATTGCCTTCTTGTCCTGATGGAGGGCTTGTTCCAAGATTTTAAAATAGAAAATCTTTCTGGCGTTTTTTGCGACCCATAATGGCCCAAACATGTTTTACTGAATTGACATATGGACTGATGGCGGGCGAGGTCGGAGTTGCTACCGCCTCTTGACTTAAGACATCACTATGAACACGTGCTTCGTGTGGCCTAGCATTGTCGTTCATGAAGACTCACCTTGCGTTTAGAGGTCATCGAAATGTCAGCAAATAACAGAATGCAACTACGTACCGAATGTATATGTTGTCGACGGTATTACACAAAGAAAATCTTCTCCGCCCGAGGTGGCAAATGATAAACAATCACATACCCATCATATCCTAACAGACCGTGTTAACTTTTGTGTGGAAACTGTAGTGCCAACAAAGACCATCAAGATATACAATATACAATCTGATATGTTGGATGTGACGCTATATACAGCTGGAAAGATCAGATGTGTCCTTATATATAATATGATATGTCGGATATGGTGCTATATACAACATGACAGGTCGTATGATATGCTATATACAATACGATATTTCGGATATGACACTATGTACAACTTATTTTGGATGTTGAGCAATATGCAGCATATGTTGGATTTGACCCCATATACAATATCCCATGTCTGATATGACGCTTTATTACCCACGTGGTCAACGTATGGGTAGTTGCATATTAATCTCGTTCGTCACACGAGTATCGTATCGCGTTGACCTGTGTCGTAACGACTTGACCTGAAATTCTAACGATTTGATTGGATAACCGATGACCTCTCAATTAGGTCACATTCTGACGTAACTAGTTTTTCATTCATAACAAACACGTGAATTCATTCATTCTACAACTTAAATGCATTGTTTAATTGTGAGTCGAACTGAGACATTATATCTGTCGAAAAACATAAACGCAATGTTTCCACCAGTGATGATAGCCGAATGAAGCAACTGGAAACCAAGAAACGAGGTGCAACGGAGTAGTTTACTGTAGGAGGCTGTACGAGGCGATGACAACTGACATGCATCGTGACGTCGGTTACCATGGCAGTGACGTCATTAGTGTGACGTCATGCAAATATTGTACTACAGTACAAAACTCTTACGCAACCTCTTTATGAAACCGGTTTCGGTTTGAAACCAAAAACATAAAAAAATACGCTATTTTGTCAATTTAAATGTATGTAAGACGTGGGTAATAAATAAAATACCACACTCGGTCTAATTACATATGAATTATACGAAACTTGTGACCTTCCTATGTTTTCTGACTTCGTGACCTTCCTATGTTATCTGACCTCGCTTTCGCTCGGTCAGATACCATACGAAGGACACTCGTTTCGTATAATTCGTATGTATTGAGACCTCGTGTAGTATTCTCTATATACACAACACTGTATGCTGCATGTTGCGCTATACAAGACCTGATATGTGGGATGTGGCAGTACATACAACAGTCTATACAGGCTGATATTTCACTGGTCTAACTATGTTACATCCTGGTATGTTGGAAATCTGATTATGTTCATGTATTTGTATATGTCACTATGTAAAGGCCCGGCCGTTTATAATGGAAGACTTTGGTTACATGAAATAAAAAGAAAAATAGACCATCAAGATATATACAAACAACAAGCCATGTTTAAATAAGACGGGTATATCGATGGCAACTTCCTTATTGTAAAACACGACGTTTCTGGGCTACTTCTTGCCCCTTCGTCAGGTGATTAAAGACAGGTGTAGTAAACATATTATATATGCCAGATTTACCTGAAGAAAGGGGAAGAAGGGGCAAGAAGTAGCCCAGAAACATACGATAAAGAAGAAGTTGCCATCCATATACTCGTCTTATATATTCACCACCAGCTAAATGCCTCTCAAGAATCAAACCATGGATAAGTCAAGATCTCAAAATACCTCTGAATGACAAAAAAAAGAGCTTTTTGTTCTGGAAACCTACTGGAACTCGAGCATATTCACCGGGACACTGACAACAATATCAAAAATGTAAAGAGTCTTTCAAGACCCAGGCTGAAGATTAGGTCAAACAAAATAACTCTCGTAAAACATAGGAACTCATTAAGACTATGATAGGGAGTCAACGCAATGGCCAGCGCATATCAACAACAGAAGCTGTATCTTATGCATAGGAGCTGAAGTCATTCTACGCAAGGTTCGATACACAGGACGTTTCAGAACTGATACACAACTTTCGCCAATCTCTGACGTGTGATGATAAAGACAGGATTCATATCACCGTAGACAGTGTGGGAATGCTTTCCTGAAAATTAATATTAGGAAAGCCTGTGGTCCAGATGAAGGCAGTCTTCAAGACATTGTTCTGAAACAGTGTCCTGTTCAGCTAAGCCCCTGTGTTCCGTCGGCTATTCCAGATACCATTAGACTGTCATATCATTCCGAAGGTTTCGAAATTTCAGAAATCATCTCTATTGCCAAAAGGCCAAATCCAGCTGCCCTTAACCTTTAGCCTGGTGAATGAATTTCAGCATAAGGCGTTGTTAAGAGGGAGGGTGATTTCAAACAGTCGGTGTGTCATTAAATAAGGGACAACTGAAAAAAATGTTTGGCACATTAATACGAGATAGAAAAATGAACATTATTATCCAAAAATATCCTGATAATTTCAAACATACAGAGGTTAATGACAAGGCAAACGTAAAAAAGGTAAATTTTCCTGAATTTACCTGAATTACTTGATTGACAGTCGAATGCGTTTCATATAGGATCCTGAATAAATCGTTAAATTAGCGCAAACCGACTTCAGTATTCTTACTTCCGATTTCTCATAATTATTTGACTTTAAATTAGGATATTTGTATCGGCAAATATCAGCGCGACGACAAATTAAAAAACATTTCTGAAAAAAACGTTCGTCGTAAACAAATCGTATTTTCGATGTCATGTTTAAATGACACTATTATGTTTATTCCAACGTGTCATGTAATGAAAATTACAGAATAAAATAATTGATTTATGAATATTCACGAGTTCTAATTTCAAGTGTTATGGTTCATTATTTTCGACACAAGCCCACAGAAAACCTATGTTGCACCGTGTTACACGTACGAAAAACACACATGGCGTGCTTTGTTCAACCCCGACATAAGAAATTGCTACTTGGATGAGAATAAAATTTACTCGACTCACATGTATAAGCCCTGGCGAACGTTGAAGAATTTGCAAGTGTTTCATTTATTATTTTCAGTTTAATATGACGAGAGGAAAACGAAAATTACGATCGCGAAATCTAACTTGTTTCCTAAAAAGTGCAAAGGTCACCGGATGTGATTGTCACAGACAGGGGTTGTCTTGTAGAAATCTTTCGTTATTGAATACTAACAGTAAATTTGAAGATATTTCGTCTGTCAAACCCAAATTTAACACACCCCTATATAGAATGATTAATCATAGCTCATAGAAAAAACACTTTACTATACTCAGCAGCAAAAAAAACGTCAGTACGAATTCAAAATTAGATAGGCACTGTAATCAACTCATTACAGAAATGGACATAATAAGCGGATCACAAACATTTTTTTTGTGTACAATATCTTAACAAATCAATGAATAACTCCAAGACATTAAGTGAACGTTTGCAGTTCATTCAGACTCTTGACTTCAGTATCTAGTGTGACGACCACGACTGGCAATAACTGCACCACAGCGTCTATGTATGGAGTGCACCAATCGATTGATGAAGGCCATTGGCACCTTGAACCACGCTCTGAGAAAGGCCTGGCGCAATAAATCGGCTGTGTTCGTATGACATTATTCAGTCTCCTCTGAATTTCCTCCAAAAGATGCTCAGTTGGGCTTAAATCAGGACCAAGGGCTGACCACATCATAATGTTGACACCCTTCTGTTGTAGGAAGTCCCGTGTAGCTCTGACAGTATGGGCCCGGGCGTTATCATGCTGGGAAATGTTGTTCCGGTGACATGCGAAATGTGGTGTGACCTGGGGTCTGAGAGCTTTGTCGATGTAGCGCACCGCTGTGATGCCGCCTCCTCTGCCTGGACCAAGGTTCTGGAACACCACAGGACCCTCTCTCTGGTTCAGGCCTATTCCACCTGATAGCATGATGTTTGCACCTCCCCGTGAATCTCTTTCCATAACACATAGGTCTGAGTAACGCTGGCCACGTCGTCGCCATATTCTTGTTCTGCCATCTGCAGTTGATACGCAGTACCGACTCTCATCTGTGAACAGAACAGTTCTCCACTGGTTCCTCTGAACTGTCGTGAGAAGGGGTATCCTGCTGACGTTGTAATGTGAATATTTCAGCCAGGTTTGGGGGTGCATTTTATAGGGCTGGTCCTTGTGAACAGCACGTGCAGCATCAGTTGCATGAAAAACATGGAGAACACCGTACCATCTCCGAGATCAGGTTGCGTTTTGAGACCATTTCCTTGGTTTGGGAAGGTATGTCTTTGCTCAGGTAAAGTTGGAGATGTTGTCAAAAATATAGAATCAAAACGTTAAATGAGTTTACAGCTATCCGTTTCTGCGAAGGAAAATTCCAAACTGACGTTTCTTTTGCTGCCTAGTATATGTAATTGGTATATCACGGAACCAGTTTGACCTTGTATGCTCACATGACCCGGAACCGGCAGTCGATCAACCCTCCGCATGCAAGTTTCTCAGTATCTTTTATTTGAACGTTTGTTGATATTAGGACCATCATTTTATTCTACACTGAATATGCAGGTAAGAAACATAATTGTGAGGCATGTTGATGCTAGTTTGTCTGGGTTTTTTTCACTATGACGCAACGACGTTTACAAACATCGACCCAACAACAGGTACGCGGAAATGGGCGTGACAACATTTGTGTTTCACAATAACATTCATGCTTTTCTTACTGTGACCAAATATTAGCAACTGCATTATCCATACGTATTATATTATATACCAAAAATATAGTATCAATTATAGTTTCACATGAAATTAGGCATGATTTAAGAACTTGTGAGTCATATTACATGTATGCCAAATATATGCGTCTCACTTCTGAACAATTTGAATTACGTATACAGTATCATACTTGGTGAATTCTGATGATAGATTTGTCAATGCTTGATGTTTCACAGCTGGTTACAACTTTAAACATTTTCATACATTTTCATATGTTAATCGTTATTAATAACATGACTAGTATTTTTCTCTCCCAAATGGTCATTGATAAAGACACCAAAGATCTATCAATACATTAGCAAAGTGTAAATAATCAGTTTCCAATTACTGTCCTTCAGTATTGTGGAAAACTAACAATTTTACATATAATTATTTAATACAACTATACTATAAAATATATGGATAGATATTTCATATTATTATGAGTAATTTGTTTCTATACAATTTCATGCTAAAATATACCTCAAATACATTTGGGTGATGAATTATTTTTGCATCAGTACCTCTTCGTTTTGTGACCTATTATTTGTGAGAAATAACAAGTGTCATTTATGCTGCTGTGGTAACAGTATATTTCTTAGAAAATGCTATCATTTGATAACAACAGAGACCACATACGTGTAATAAATTAAATGGTCTCTTATGAAAGCCAACATGCCTCATGTTCTGTTAAAATTAAAGTAAATATAGAAATTATCTTACCTTAGTATCTTTTCATGGGTTTTGGAGCAATGACATGATATGAATTTAGTCTACTGAACTTTCAAGGCTTGTTGAAGTGATTTGCTGAAGTGTCCGATAGTGATATGTTCCTATTACCCACAGTATGTAAACTTGCCTCTGCCATCATAAAACAAGAAATGTCAAGCACAGTCTTCAATGAATTAAAAAAATTCCAAAAAATGTCCAACTTGGACAACAAAAAATCATTTATTGAAGGGCTCGATTTAGGGAAAGTGAACCTATACCATTCACAATTTGCTAAGAATCAACTCATGGATACAACAGAAAAATATTATGCGGGGTCAATTTGGTTTAAATATCAAAGCTTATTGTAAACATGGATCCTAGGTTTCAGCATGTCATTTCATCTTGTGGATCCCATACTTGCTATTGACATATGTTTTGTTTTTTTTTGTCAACGAATCGTTCCAGGATTTGCAAAATGATTGATTGGCGCCATGAAAACCATTTCTATGGTTACTCATGTATCAAGTGCACAAGGCTGGATTAAAGTGGCTGTTTGTCTAAAGAGGTTTTAACATATCATTATTCATCCAGTTTTAAATGGATATAATTTTCAAATTATAAATCTACCTTTAGGTAAAGTTATGAATTGTTTTTATCCTTAGCAAAGTGTAAGCAGTATATTAGCCCCTGGTGCCACCTTACATGATTGCCTGATGCCTCAAACAAAAACAGGTTCCACCTCCTGCACAATATATAATTATCTATTACTTGTGGTTTTGACATTGCTGATTCACAGCATCATTTCAACAAAAATATTCTAGATCTGGTATGATAATTTTATATTACTTCATAAAATTTCATGACATGAAAAAAGGGTCACTCTTTCAATCGCTGTCAGTGTAATCATTGCTCCATTAAGTTTGGGTCATCAGTCTGTTTCCCACGTGAAATTTGTATTTTTATCAGCAAAATATGAACATGCACAGTGTGCAGGTAGGTATAAATATGAGATTACAGTTTGCAGTTTTAGGTTGTATAACAGTTGAAAAATGTGTATATTTTTACCTAAAATTATTCAGATATTTCTCAACAAAGTCCATTTTATATCTCTCACACTTTGTTAAAGTATTCAGGTTGTAAGAGACTGGTTATCGGCAACCTGCGTAACTGACAGCTGTCTATGCCGCCGTTATCGCCCATGCCGCTAAGAGCCTAATTGAATATACCCTCCAGTGTTTGTAGTGACCGCTCCGGCCACAACTAAATGGTAAAATATTCACGCCTGTACACACTGTAAAATCAGACAGAGGTAGATGTGTATGCTTAACCACGTACATTACTGGTTATTACTCAACTTTTCAGATAACACACGGCCAAAGCAATTATAATCTCTAAAGCTATCGGCCAAAATTGAGCAATATTGCGAAGCCACAACTCTTCAAAAGATAGGTAAAGCGTCACCTCCATATTAGGGAAATTGGTTATATCATACAAGCAGAGGGTTCAGCTATATAAGCACGAGGGTCTGAGACATACATCAGTCTGACCCTGGAATCCTTCTGTTTGTAAGACATAGTTACTTATTACTTTGCTGTTTTCATATTTTTGCTTACAACGTGCCTTACTTGAACAATGAACCTAGTCCTACACGTTATCAAATTTATGTTCTTACCTTGTACCTTGGCCGCGCTGTTATGATTAATGTAACTTGGTATCATTTACTACGGTAGATCTGTATCCGACACCTTGTAAGATTACTATAGTTATAACTTAAACATACAATTTGGCTGAGTATCACAGGCGTGGTTTACAAGTTAGGCTTTTATTATTTCTACCCAATCGTAATATGAGTCCTGGAAGTTTTCCGTTAACAATGTATATACGTGCGTTTTGCAATTTAGAATATGTACATGTTACACTCTGCGAGAATATGTTTTAAGTCAATAATTTGGCACGGACTGTAATATTCATATGTGTAAAATTCGTCGCGGTGTGCCGTTGGTAAAATGATTTTCAAATATAATGCAAGATGTTGAATAACATGAAGCTTTAGCTATATCCATACTTTCTGGTGTCAATACACTGTTAAGTTTCATGTACAATTCCTGCCTGACGGACAAAATTATCGGTTTACTTCAAATCAGACGTTTTACCATCGCATATTGTCGAAAACCAAAACCAAGTCAGTGCAAATATATGTTTCATATTGTGACTAGATATTTTCGTAGATATTGTATTCTCAGGTTACTAAGTTGTGACTACATATGTTTAGAAGAAATACTTGAACATTAAGTTACTCTGACTAAATGCGTACATCATTAGCAACGCCTAAGTGCATATATAATTTCCATTTGATACACGCTACTGTCGTTCACTATCGTGAATTATTAAGTCGGAAAATGTCCGGTAAACAGCAACCATTTGGAAGCTACGAAATTTAGTGTATGTGTATTGCCGGTTAGTTCGTAAAAGAACCGTTTGTTTTCAGATTTCCAAACTGACAGACATATTCTTCATAAGTTTCTAATACATGTAGTGAGTTTGTTTACATTATCAGTTTAAAGCACTTCAGTGGGTTCAGTCCTCGGGCCTTCCACCTTTATAACAATCCCTTGAACAAATTCCCTCCACAATTCCCCTTAAAAGAAATTCTCAAATATATAGAACCTCTCAAATTCCTGCTTATTGTAAATGTGTGCAATTCTCTATTGTAGGTATGTCTGTAATTCTATCATAACTACATGTACCTCATAGTGTTGTGTGACCAAACCCCTAGAAATTTCACTGGATTTCACTGTTTACTTTAATAAATATAGTAAATATGCAAATATACTGTCTCTATGATTCTTGTGAAGTGTCATGGTACGACCACGCAACAATTGTCCATCTTACAGACCCCAGACCACGTATATTTTATAGTAGCCATCAACAGTAACCCATTCTTGTCCCTTTCACACTAGCGCTACTCAACCTCTGTGAAAATGTTCAATATATATATACTCGCGGGTCCTCATGAAACTCAACACTTTGTTGTTGCTCTACACCCCCCAAGTACCTGTACATGCGTAGCTGTTGGAGAACAGCGTCCACTTCCCCGTGTCCAGACAGGTGGTTTCCAGTTTTTGGTCGCTGGAGAAGCCCTTGGAACACTTGTACAGACGGATCGTACCTGCGATGTTGTCTCCAGGCAACGGCTCGGCATTGTAGAGCTGTGGCAGCTCACCGCAGACTTCTGAAACGTGGTCAGGCATATGTCTTCTACAACGACTACTACTACTACTACTACTACTACTACTACTACTACTGCTACAACTGCTATTACTACTACTACTATTACTTCTGCTGCTACTGCTACTATTACTACTACTACAGCTACTACTACTACTTCTACATCTACAACAACTAATACAACTATACTACTCTCTCTGCTCTTTTTTGACATTCAACATCCACCACCTCCTTCTCCTACTACCACTGTTTCTGCTGCTAGTGCTACGTGGTCAAGCATTGATCATTCCTTTACTATACAACTACTAATACAACAGCTACTACTACTACTACTACTGCTACTACTACTACTACTGCTGCTGCTGCTGCTGCAGAAACTGCTACTGCTGTTTTCCCTGTCTTTACTTCTCCGCTTTCTGATTTATATAACTTTGAGGGAATAGCAGACGAAACGAACTTTATTGATAACAACTTCTTCTTTATTGATTAATATACTGATAAATTTATAGATAACACCTTCTTTTATTTTGTATATTTTAGATCCATTAAGTTCTAAATATGCCACACAAAGAAGTGCATAAAGAGTATTTTCAATGTAGACTCTTACATTGTTAAGAAATTTATCAATGTTTATCTAAGCTTATTTATGCAATAAACAAGAAGTTTGTAGAGTGTTTCCCTGTTTCCTAACACATTCCTAGAGTGATGATCAAACAATTAGTCCATTTTCTGTTTATGGCACAAAGTTTGGGACCGAATAAATATTTTATATTTGTGATGCAATATTTTTTGTTGTATTGTAGTGGAAATATTGCTGCTGCTACTGCTGGTGCTGTTGTTAGGAGTCTGTTCACGAGTGTGTTTTTTGTAATTTGTAACTGTAATGTATCACACTGATTAAGTGATAATTATTATGGGTCACAATGTTTAAAGTTTTGAGTGTGGGTTTTGGCATCTCGCATCATGTATGTTCAATGGCAATAGTATTTGTAGCAGCACGCCTTTTTTATAGCGCTTCAGATTTGCCTCCCTTGGCTGGCTTTGTTTTGTTTTGACTTCCGGGTCTTGTCACGTCTTGTGTTGACGATGGCTTTCGTGAATGTTCTGAGTGGATAAAGCTACAGCCTAGCTTTGCTAGAATGCTCGAGAACTGTGTAAGAGCTATATAAAGGCTGGTTGTTGTGTTGTGTGACGGTTGTTTCGGTGGAATTTAGTGTTTGTTAGTGTGATACTGGCGACCTAAGCGTAAAATATTTTAAAACAGATTAGGTAGCGCTGAGATTGCTTTATGAAACAGGGCCAAATACATATTAAGAGAAGGACTGGTGACCTATTCACTTCGAAAGGGAATCTATGTGGGACCAGTAGCTTACTAAGAGAGATACTCGAGATGAGATCAATAACCCACACACTAAGACAGAGACTCTTTTCATGAGACCAGCACCTAACATACTAAGAGGTGTACTCGATATAAGACCAGTGACCCACTCACTAAGACAGGAACCGCTCGGCCTTGTCCACTGGCAATCTGTCGTACACACGGTGGTGATGTTGGTCTTGCTGCTGTAGCCGGAAACACAGCGGTAGTTCCGAGACTGCCCCTTCTCATCCGTCGTCACAGCGTTACCAACTTCCGGTGGGTTTCCACAGCAAACTGGGTAAAGCAAGCATAAATTCAGGATGACGTCATGTAGGACATGGCGGTGTGTAGCGCATGATGTTACATGTTATGTTATGTTGAGCATGGCTTTACATAGGGGCAAATTGTGATGTTGAGCATGGCTTTGCATAGAGGCTATTGTGATGTTGAGAATGGCTTTCCATAGAGAGAAATGGTTGTGTTAAGTATGGGTTTACATAGAGGGATACAGGCGATCCAGTCTTTCTAAAAGATTGAAGCTGCTTGTTAGCATGCTTGTTAACGACAGAGCCTTCCGATGTTGTTCCAATACCCCCCAAATCACCTTCTGTTGTTGAAATAACCCCAAAACCAGCTTGCGTTGTTGTATCCCCTTCAGTTCCACCTACTGTAGCTAAAGTTTCTGCCTGATGTTCCGATGTGGTGTCAATCTTGCTGGAGTCGGATGACTTAATGTCTTTTCTCGATGACAGACTTGTCCGTGTGGAAGGTATGGAAACCTCTGAGGGTGGAGCGTCACTCAGTCCAAGTGCTGGGGGTTGAATGCCGATAAAAACATTTTCCGCTTCTTCACTATTTGAGGAATCATGCAAACTGTACACTGAGCATACAATACCATGCATATGTTGAAGTGCATCTTTTGCTGGAGTGCACCGAATCTGGTATATCGCGTTGCATGGTTTATCTGAAAAGCAAACGGTTCTATCAAAATGATGCCTGTCAAATAATCATTATCTTCAACATTTTCCGTTCAACCATAACGGTTGTCAGGGCATATTACCCCTTTTGCTGCATTTCCACATCATTAATGATGTAGATTATAGTGCTGTTATAATGATAGCGACTGTAAAATGACATATCCTCAAAACCACTAACTCTAATTTAAAGACCTGTAAAGATCTGGGTTAGAACTGATCTTTAGCAACCGTGCTTGTCCTTAGAGGCGACTAATTGGATCAGATAGTGATGTCCGTTGATTAGGTTGATACGTGTCATTGAATCCCGATTGCTTTAACCAATGTTCATGATGACAATCACTGGACTGTATGGTTCTGACGCGATCTTTCTGGGCCTTCTGTGGTTTGTACAGCTGACGTTTGCTGATTCCTGTCGGTAAGCTGTTACTATAGTCAAGTCTAGAATGAACAAGCATTTGCACAAGTGTTTTAGCGGCATCTCTTGTTATGCTGCTGAGAGAGGTGTTAAGGAACAAAACAAACATGTCCTGTATATCCTTCACACTCACTTGTCTGTCATTCGTTCCGAGAAAGTGACAAAACACTTTCCACATCCATAGTAAATCTCTGCGAACACTCAATCTTAACCCTACCATTTCACGGTTCTGAATATTACTATTCCTGCGTATATGAGCCAAACTTGGTTTACTTGTTACTAAATATAATGGAAAGTCTTCCCTTGCTGTCAGTCATCAGTTTTAGTCATGGAAGAGAGGCCTCCACACTAGAGGCTGTGTAATCTTGTCATTTTTGAAACTAAACTTAAAATTTGGAGGATTTATGAATCAAGCGTAGATTTTAAGACATTTTAATTTCACAGTTTTTTTCTTTTTATACTGAACAGCAAAAGAAAAGCAAGTTTCGAAAAAACGAAATCTCATAAAAGTAAGTGTTCACATTTATGGAACGTTCATGGTAAAGTGAAGTAATGATCCCGGATGTGATGATGTCATGCAATTTGACGTCCATGCGAAACACTCACACAAAAACACTCAGTGCAGCAAAACCATAACGGTTCTAGATGGAAAGCATACATTTCACTCAGAGGTATCCTTTATAAAGGTTTGTGTAAAAAAACAGCTAAGGAGGTGTACACGCCGCACAAACGATGCCTAGATTAACAACTGAGCCGAGGAGAATGGCCGTTGGAAAGTTGCACAGAGGTAGCTCTGCAACCACTGTAGCTAGACAATTGGGCTGTCATCTTACCACCATTACACGACTTGCTCAATGTCATCAGCAAACCGGGGTTGCTGCTGATCATCCCCGTACTGGATGGCCACGAGTGACAACTCATCCGCAAGATCGGTTTATCCGGGTCACTCATCTAAGGAACCGAACAAAAGCAGCAACAGTAACAGCAGCCTTAGCCAAGGGGGGCAGTGTCCTGCGATATGATTAGGCGTCGTCTTCTGGGTGCTGGAATCCCCTGCCGACAGTCATATGTGTGGCCAATTTTGTCACGTCAACAACGCCAGCGACATTTACAGCCCTAAGATCCTCACACAGCAAAAGTATCGATGGATATCTGGCTCAGAACAACATTAACGTCCTTCCATGGCCGTCTCTTTCACCGGATATGGCTCCCAATGAACATTCTGGGACGAAATTGGACGTAGGATTGCTGCAGGTAGACAGCCACTCACACTTGCACAGTTGGAACAGAGATTGGTGTTTGAGTGAAGCAACTTACCTAAGGCATTCTTTCAGACTCCAACGAACTCAATGAGGCGACGTTGCGCAGCCTGTGTGCAAGCTCAAAGTGGCTATGCACGCTACTAAAGAGACTGTCAGTTTTACCATTCAGGGATATCTCCATTTGATGGACTGTGATCAATTTGAACTTATTGCAATTCAATGTCAACAGCAACTTTCAGCTGTTAAATTGATAGTGTTTTCTATAGAATAAATGATTTGACATCATTTTGGTTGTCTTCTATTTAAAAATTTGACAAACATCCAGACTTGCGTTTCTTTTTCTGTTCAGTGTATTACAAGCAGAGACTAACTTGCAGGCTAGACGTAGATGACGTAATCCACAAAGTCATAGTGGCAGACGGCCACTCATTATCTCAACAGGGAAATGGAGGTTTTCACTGATGTTCTAGCCAACCTGGAAGCCAATGGCTCTAAGGATCCTGTGTATCTGGCCGTCTTACCAAGGCACCCATGCCAAGCCCTCATCCTGAGGTGGTTTGTGCGGAAGTCTCACAGCAGAGTTCTAGGACAAATCTCAATATTGAGGAGGAGATTGACCCTCGGGTCCCCCAAGGTGTGAAGGGGAATGTCCATCAGAGACGTGCTCTAATACTGGTTATAGGGAAAAGAGGACAGGCCAAACCAAATATGTAGCCCTTCAACTAATCTCATTTAACTCAGCCGAGGGGAACGCTACACATGAAACCCCATCAGGGTCCAAGGTACAGATATATCTTGGTCTTGTCGTTCCCTCCCTGCATGTGATGACAATGTGAGGGATAGAGCATTGAACTGCAGGTAAATCTCAGATAGAGAGTCATAGGCAGAGGAGGCACTTCTGCTCAAGCAGAATGGTAGTGAACCCGTTGGGCCTCTGACTTCAAGCACCCCAGTTGGACCTAGTGAGGAGATGCATCCGGAAGATGGGATAGAACATGGTTTGTCAAAATATGCAGAGGGGTACCCAGGGTTAATCATGCTCAAAGGGATTACCCTTTATACTGAGATACCTACGGCCATTCTTATGGCAGCCATCACTGTTCCCTTTCCTATAGGTCTCGGATGTATGGAGGCCATACTGCACGAAATCCAATGAGCATTATTCTGTAAAAGGTCCTAACCGATGCCGGGTGGATGCTACACACACTCTGGCCCGCATACCAGCCAGCTGCAGGGAACTCCAGTAACTCTTGAATCATTCTGGGTATTTTAAAGATGATACCGTACATGTCCCAAGAGACAGGCAAAGGATGTCTAAACCCCTACGTAATTAGAGGACAGAAAGGATTCAGAGATCTCCTCATCGTTGTTTATCTGGATTGACTGGCAGACACTGGATAAAGCTGCAACGTCCGCGGAATGGGACTAACTGTTCCTCAACAGTGGGGTGCGGGCCCGGCACATAACAGCACCCCAGAGAAGACACAAACTTCTCCCAAATTGATTGCAGTCCTGACAAAGGAAATACCACATCCCTTACTCCACAACACTTATGAATCACCAACGACACCATCGTCTCATCTATGTTCGTTCGTCTTTTTAACCATGTCGTCAGTCACAAACAGTTTGAACATAACTCCCTCAGAGATATGATCTGCACTGATCACCCACTGAACACAAGACGTCTAGCTATGGCTCCGGGCCTGTCAGGAACATATGTGCACTTTACATGAGCAAAAATAATAATGACGCAAAAGCATCAATTAGCAATTTAGTTTTATTGAAACCTTTCTTGAGACAAGTATTCACAGAACTTCAGGAATACATAAAATTTCAGCTAAAGCTAATTCGTTTCTAATTATAAGATATAGGAGCAGAGACAGACCCGGGATACAAGGTAAGCGTTAAGTAAAGTAATGGTAAAGAGATTTATATCAACATGTAACTGTTTATATTACAATTTTCTGCCATGTAGTCTTTGATCTGCAGAAAATGTTTGTCAAAACCGATATTACAATGAGCGTCATTGTAATACATGTTGTTACCTCACGTACGATCGACTACTGAAATGAAGAAAGAGAATGTGATTTTTAATTTATCGTTTTCACTAACCCGAGAGACCTTCAGTTGTCAAACCCCATACTGATCCTGTAGGATATATGACCTCATCTGGCTGTGGAGATTCCCCTTCTGAAGCATGTTGTACCTGACAACTATTGTGTACTGCGTTATACCGAACCTCTGAGCAAGTCCGTCTCTGAAGACACAACTCAATATAGAACAGATGACCTCTATGAATGTGTCTGAAAGTCAAAAGGATATTTGTCATTTTATCGAATCTCATCTAAGCATGGGTTGGTGAAGACCTATTCTAACTTGGATCTTCAAGGATCACAAACACTACGAGACTCACTGCATGTGCTACACAATATATTGCACTAAGTATACCGTATACTGCATCAGATACAAGAATCGTATGACGCTGTTTAAATATTTGGGGGAATAAGCATGCATGGTTGAACCTACAAAGTTGCCACATCTAGATATCAACGGCATGGTGTACTGAAATATACTCTGAAAAAAAGTACTGGAAACTGAACTTTCAGTTTGGATAGGAAGTTTTGACAGAAAAGAAACTTTTCAAAGGCATCTGATGAAACAAAACCTCTGGAAAGGCCGTCAGCGATGACTTTCTGTGTTCCTTTGATGTGTTTTATTTCCAAGTTGAATGCTTCCAAAGCAATGTTCCATCTCATGAGTCTCTGATTCTTGTTGTTCATTTTATTCACAAACAGCAGTGGATTATGATCCATGAATACGACTACAGGCCACTTTGTTGTTGACACGTAAATGTCCAACTGTTCTATTGCCAGTACCAGTCCCAAAGTTTCTTTCCCAATGGTGGAATAATTCATTGGTGTTGATTGAATATTCTGCTGAAATAGAATATTCGGTGTTCAATCCAATGTGCATCTTCCTCTTGCAAAACTGCACCTGCACCAATATGACATGCATCCACATGAATTATGAACTGTTTCTGATAGTCTGGTATCGCCAGTACTAGCGAATTTATCAGGATATTTTGCAAAGCATCCTCATGTTCATTCTTCCATTGGAATGGGACATTTTTTATTCAAGAGTCCTGTTATGGTGCCGCAACCTGCGCAAACTTCTTACAAAATTTGCGATAGTATCCCGCTATCCCAAGAAAACTCATGATCTGTTTCCTGTTCTTGGGAACAGGCCATTCCAATATAGCCTCTACTTTGGCCTGGACTGGTTTTACCTGTCATTGTCCTACCGAGTGACCCAGGTAGGTTACAGCTGCTGTATCAAAGTCTGTCTTGCTCAAGTTGATCGTAAGTTGAGTTCGAAACAAGCTCTCAAAGAAGTGTCTCATGACCTGCATATGTTCTCTCCATGAATCAGACGCAAGGATAATGTCGTCGATGTATGCATAACAATGTTCAACATCAGAAATGACTTTGTTGATCAAGCATTGGAATGTTGCTGGTGCGTTCTTCAATCCAAAAGGCATGAAATTGTATTCATACAACCACCTGGTGTACAAAATGCACATAATTGCTTTACCCTAGAGGATATTGGTATGCCCCGATAACTCCAACAACCACATACTTAACATGTTCTATTCGAGCAATACAGTCATCTATTACAGGCAAAGGGTAAGAATCAGTCTTAGATAAAGCACTGACCTTCTTGAAATTGGTACAGAAACGTACACCTCAATCATTCTTAGGTACGAGAATGCATGGGGAACTCCATGAACTACAACTAGGCTATATAATGTAATTTTCTAGGATGTAACCTATTTCTTTTCCCAAAAGTCTTAGTTTGAGTGGATTACACCTATAAAGATGTTGCTTAACTGGACTTGCTTCACCGACGTCCTTATCATGTTCTTACATATCAGTACGTGATGGTGTATCATAAAATAACTGATCAAACTCCCGAATCAGGTCTTTCACACATATGCTGCAACTTGTCATCCGAATTGTCCAGTAATTCTTAGTTGTTAAGTTTTGTCTTGGGCACGTCTGCACCTTCGAAATGTATTTCCTGACCATTTGTGCTATTATTAGGAAGGAAACTTTTCAAAAACATCTTATGAATGCACCGCCATTTCTCTTTTTCACTACCCCTGGGCACAACTTACTGATATAGATGGGTTGGATAGTAAACCAGGGCGTAGTTGGGACCTATGCTGGGCACAGTGCATGGGATGCACGAGCACAACGTAGAACCCCATACACGTGCAGGGGACGTCATTCTTGATTTTGACAGTCACGGTTTTCAGAAAGATCGATAAACCACTATGGACCATTAATTTTCTTGCATCACACAGTAAGTGCATGTTTCTAGCCATTCCCTTTGTTTGTTTGTTTTTGTTTTGTTGTGGATTATTTTTTATTGTATTTTTTTTTATGTTTAAAAAGTAAAATCGTACACATGCAAATTTCTTTCAAGAGCGATTACTGTCCAAACAACTATGGTAATAAGGATGAAAAATCTGTCAGGGCACTTCTCAGTCAAGTGGTTGTCAACTTCAAGGCAAAACAGGACACGTGCTCTCTTCTCTCGTGTACTACCCATAATATACAGTACCAAAAGAAAAATCCGGAAAAACAACACAGTCCTCAGTTAACCGGACGAGTCACAGATAAATTGAAATCCGGGCATAGGGATGCTTCTCGACAAAGGATGTGTAAGTGGTGATGCACTCTCAAAACATTCATTATTTACCATATCAACATTGATTAATTACGATATACCTCCCATTTTTTCATTTAAAAATGAAGTTCCACTACTTTTTTGTAAGAGCATAGTACACGACATGAAAGGAAAGCTGCCTGTTATAAAGACATTAAGGATCCTATGATCAACACACATTATATCAAATGTCCTACCTCGATACGGTTAATGTGTCAATGATAAAAACAAGGGCAATCACAAGACACCTCGACCAAGAGCATTTTTTCACCATTCTTTAAATTACACCTGCAGAATCACTGAGTTTTCAGTTTGTCTTCTCTATAGTACGTAGCTAATGCCTCACGTGTTTATACTGTTGCCTGGTAGCAAACCCTTACTCCATCTGAACGTCAGTCATAAATCATTCAGAACGGACTGACATAAACTTTTGAAAATGATATCATACACATATTGTGGCATGTTATAAACATATACTGAGTCAAAAAAGAAACTTCACATTCTTTCACATGGTTAAATTATTATTATTTCATTGCTGAGATCTGTGTGATGTACTCGATACACTGACAGTGCCATAATCAGTTCCATTAGGCTACACCGCCGTTCCAAAACATGGGTATACAGAATGTCAAATCACAAGAATAAAAATGCGAAATTTCTCAGTTCAACATCGTGTATGGCTGCCCCGCGCATTCACCACTGCCAAACACCGTCTCCATATGAATTTGTGTCAAATTTGGGGGCGGCTGTCGAGAAGCATCCCTATGCCCGGATTTCAATTTATCTGCGACTCGTCCGGTTAACTGAGGACTGTGTTGTTTTTCCGGATTTTTCTTTCTGGAGCACACTTGCAAGTTGTGCACCTGTCAAAGCAGCACATAATTCAAGTCTTGGAATTGACTGTTGACGTTTTGGTGCCACTTTGGAGCGGGACTGAACGAAACTCACAAATATCTCTCCATCTTCAGTCTCTGTTCTCAAGTAGGCAACGGAACCATACAATCTCTCAGAAGCATCACAGAATACATGGAGTTCTCTGGATGCAGTTCTTGGGTCAATGTGCAACGGTGTATAACATCTGGGTAACCTGATGTGTACTATGTCCTTCAGTTCACTTTCCCAGACTGCCCACCGATCACGTAGGGTTCCTGATTCTAGTGGTGCATTCCAGTCCCTTTTCTTGTTCCAAAGGTCCTGAACAATGCACTTTGCTCGTGCAGTGTATGGTGCGATGTACCCAAGCGGGTCGTATTGACTGGCCATGATCCGGTAAATGACCCTCATGCTCAAGCAGTCATATGGTATCTCCCTGTACTTGAAGCTCAGTTCATCGGATTCACAATGCCATCCCAGACCAAGGGCACCCTCACAGGGCTGACAATCATCAAGGGTCAACCACAATTCACAATCCGAGGACCTGTCTTCAGGAAGCACTCCTGATACCACATCGGACATATTACTTGCCCATTGTCTGAGACGGAATCCTCCTTCGTCAAGCACGGAACTCATTCGGTGGACAAGGTCTTTAGCTTCAGCTATGGTAGGCACACTCTGGAGGCAATTGTCAACATAATAGGCATTTGCGATGGATTGGTAGACATTTTCATTTCCATCTCTGTGATCAGTTACATGTTTCCTGAGTGCGAAAGTAGCACAACAAGGGCTACATGTTGTTCCGAAAGGCAGGACTTCCCATTGGTATACATCCGGTTCTCTATCACCTTCTAGATCACGCCATATGAACCTCAAGAGAGGTTTGTCCTTGTCCAGCAGTCTCACTTGGTGGAACATACCTTTAATATCTCCTGAGATTGCCACAGGGCTCTGTCGAAACCTCAATAATACACCAAGTAGAGATGATCCGATCTGGGGACCTAGCAGGAGCTTCTGGTTCAGGCTCTGTCCATTAACCTCGTACGAGCAGTGAAACACAAGTCTGTATTTATCGTTGTGATGTACGAGATGGTGTGGGATGTACCAGGACTCTTTACTACCTTCTGCTTCATCATTGGAAATCACTTTCACAGATCCTGCATCAATTAGTTGTGGATAAGTCGGTTGTGCACTTCTGCTAAATCAGGCTGATTTCCCAAACGTTTCTCAGTCCTTCTTAGGTTTGGCATCATTGACTCGTCAGTTGCATGGAATTGTGTACCATCTTTCACTCGAAGCAAGGGTGTGGTATACCTCTTTACTCCATTCACACTGATTCTCCCAGTTTCAGTGTCAAGGGTTTGTATTGCCTGTTCGTCATGTTTCGATCTGGTGAAGTCCTTAGTACTGTAAGGCAGGACATCCATTTTCCATAGTTTCTCAACATCCTGGTGGAAGTCACTGAAACTGGGTTCTTGTGCAATAAAGAAGCTATGTTGATCCAACTGGCAGGCTGAGTGTGCTGGACCTTGGAGAGACCATCCGAGTTTGGTATGAACTGCTACTGGGGTTGATGGTGGTCCAAACATGATTGGCTGATCAGGCAATATCAGCTCAGTACAGTCTGAGCCTATCAAGATCACAGGCTTCACTTTGTCGATAACGGGCAATGGTTGTTCACGAAGATGGGGCCATCTGTTCCGAAGACTCTCAGTAGGGTAGGTATATTCCAAGAGGGCAAGTTTGTCAGAGGCAAAGGCTCCCTTGACAGGGAATCGCAAACGCTGATTACTCCTTGGGGAGATTTCAAGGTCAACAGATAAACCATCACATGTAAATGGTTCTCGTCTGATAGTGGTCAACAGGATTTTATCCCTCGTTGCATCAAGTCCCAATTGCCTGACAACTGGAGCCATAAGTCATAGTCCATCATCCAGAATGGCATGAGCATCCAAACAACTGTCATTCGGTCCATGAAGTGTAACTTCTACAATCTTCAGCATTGTCAAGTATGGCCTTGAGGGCTGATCGATGTAAGCAGGAGGCTGGTCTACCTTTGTACAGAAAACTTTCTGCTCCATTTAGCTGTTGGCATCATGAAGAATAGTAAGGTGAAGATCATTACATGTACGAAATGGTTTCTTCAAATTACAGTCTTCTATTTTATGTTTGCGGTCACACCTTCTGCATCTCCCATTCAACCATTTCAAGATATCATCAAGATTCATCTTCCTGATCTCAACGCAAGAACTAAGGAAATGATCCGAGGACTCGCACTTCGGATAATAACCCTTTGGACCTGGTTCAGACGTCTCTTTCCTTTAGGGTTTCTTGGGCTCCGAGTGAAGAGATTTAGATTTCCCAAAGAATGCCATGGTAGGGACATGATCTCTCCTCGAAAGATGAGGTTTTGTCTTGTCTTGTTTCTCGTAAGAGCTGACAGCATTACTGGCATTAAGTTGTAGGATTCATGAATGCCGAGTTTCAAACAATGTTCAATAAATCCATCCCTCATACTAGGTGCTAGGTTGCTTAGCAGCCTGTCAACATGTGATCCGCAATTCAGTTCTGATCCATACACACTTTCAAGTGATTTTAACATTCCAACAAGCGACTGGACTGCTAATGCTAAGTTATCGAAACCTTCACTGTCACTATGACGAACAGCCGGCAGGGCCAGTATTGAACCAAGTTCACTCTGTAAGAGTTGCTGGGGTTGGCCATACTTTTCCTGGAGAGCTTGTAAAGCCACCGTGTAGGGGCTGGATTCATACATGTAAGATTCAGCTAATTTCTTAGCCTTTCCTCCTAATTGACCCATCAAAACCTGGTATTTGTACCTTTCATCCAAATGAGGGTGGATGTTGACTAGGTGCTGTAACGCCATCTTCAATAGGGCAAAGTCACGCTCACGTCCGTTGATGAAAGTTGGCAACGATGGTCTAGGGACACCATAAGATGAAGAGATTAACAACTCTGTCATATTTGGCACTGGTGGCTGAGCATGTGGCAAAACAGGAGGCACATATTGTAATTGTTCAACATAAGGGGAGGACATAGTATTTGGCATGGTATTTGTATATATTGGCATGGCAGAATAAGGCATGTCAAATAAATCCATGTTTCCCGCAACAAATGCTTGATGAGATTACAATGTAAAAAAAAAATGTTAAAAACCCACATATTCACATGATTATTTAGATGTTCCCTAGATTCTGGCGAAAGGTACTAAAAACTCAAAACAAAACACATTTTGGCGAAAGGTATTTAAAATATATACACAGGTCTGAAAAAAATGCTTACTTTCGCAGACGCAAAGACATTCACACGCGCACGCACAAACCCTCACACATATATATACATGTACACACAAATTAACACGCACACACATACATGTACACGTGATACAAACGTGATACTCTTCATCTGGTTAATCTGGTTAGAGCGTCTGCCCGGAGAGCGGAAGATCGCGGGTTCGATCCCCGACCGTGCCATACCCAAAGACGTTAAAATATGGTACTTGTTGGTCCTTGCCTGGCGCTCGGCATTAATGGGTACAACAAGGACTGGTCGGTTCGGAGTATAATGTGTCTGAGTGGGGTATTCATGCTTCAGTGCGGCATGGTATCTCAGTGGACTAGCACTATAAAACCAGCTAAAGTCTGGGCTAGTACAAGCAGCCACACATACACATACACACGCATGCACATCGTCATATGAGCGAAATATTCTCAAGCACGACGTTAAACCCAATTTCACCTGGTTAATCAGTTTGACGAAGGGTACTTTCAGTATTTACATATTTGACAATCACTTATCAGAGATGCTCAAAGACGCACACACATGCACACATGTGATACTTTATACTCATTGTCTGGATAATCAGCTGCAGTTTGGCGAAAAGTACTTTTGAACAGTATTTACATATTTCAAAACCAGTCCGTTATTCCCTGAAGCTCGGAGTCACCTACATAGCTCAAACTGAGCTTCCACTTTGTCCGCAAATTCATGTTTTACAATTTCAAGAACCGATTCCTCAGGAATGACAACATTACTGGCAACCAGGGTGGACTCGATTCAATCGGATGTGACAGTGGTAATAAAGGACAACCTAGAACAGTACTATAAATGTCATCTTGTACTCAATTTGTACAATTTTTAAATGAGATGAAGGTGGGCCAAATTGGTTTTTACATTCGAGGTGATTTGTAGATGATTTTATATACAATTTCTGTTTCAAGTTGTCCTAACGGTTAGTGTCGGAACGCAGGTTAGACAAGTCAGGGGTTTTTTTTATGTAGTTCCTTAGTTTGGAGCACGAAGATAGACTGTATGACAGACTGTAAAAGCATCTACCTGAAAAGAAGCATTATATGACCCAAATCAATGACAAAATCTTAGCGAAGACTCTCGCGAATATACCCAGGGTGTTATCTTGGTAACATCAACAGACATACGAAGATGCATTGCCCATGATGTGTTGACGGGCGTAGTTGGTGCTTGTCTGACATGGATTATTTAGATGTGTCGCTATCACATTGTCTATAATAGTAAATGGTTCACAGGCTCTAATAAGTCGACACAGGAATTTGTTCTGACACAAGACAATGATTATTATCGTATTCTCTATAAACAGTACAATAGTTCTACTGCTCACCGAGACCAAACATAACAAAATGAATTGATGTACCACCGAGATGACACAAAAATGCATACGCCAAAATATAGTCGGATTATTTTTTCTCGAACGAAGACATATCTCGAACCCATGCTGCGGTCGGAAATATTGTATCATAAACAGGTTCTCTGACTCGGCCACGCACAGTGACCGTCACCTCTTGACGCGCCGCGTATGCAATGTCAGCGGGGGTCGGGGAACATTGTGATGCATTTCTTTCTGCCATAGTCCGTGTCACCCTTCGTGAACTCAAGGTCATGTAGCAGCAGGCCAAGGTCACCTTCATCTCCCTCATGGCGAACTTGAAGCCGAGGCACATCTTCTTTCCGGATCCAAACGGACGCCATTTTGGGTTTATCTCCAGACTGTTATCCTGGAGTAGGAACCTATCGGGCTGAAACTCATCAGGATCCTCCCAGTTGTCGGGATTTCTGAAAAATACAAAATCACAAAACCATAAACCCACGTTCTGGTACATTTAACACAATGGTGATACTTGACCTCTTAAGTGACCCTTTGGAGAATCCGGGATAGACTAGTCATCAGCATCCTATGTTGGTTGTTAGAAGTGATATAATATTATGGTTTACTATGCTAAACGCTGGCGCCGATATAAACTGAGGTATGAAAGTATACCCATTTTGTTTATTTTACGTAACTGTGTATACGTCTGCGGTAAGACATAACTTTGCAACCACACATAGAACATGTTAAATTTATCTGTTTTCAAAGAAAAGGCAGTCTTGAATTATGCAATATATATATATATAAATATAAGTTAAAAGTCAAATTATGTTGTAAAGACTAAAAGCCGCTGTTACAGGTCATTGGCTCCCTCCCTCAGCAAGCCGTCTGCGTTCTGCTGTTTATTTTGTTGACAGTTACAAACACAGATTCTTTAATACAAATGCATAAAATCGGTGATTTACAATGTGATTAGGTTGTCTGACAAAACATCCACTTGCACAGTTTGAGATCGATTGGGTCATTGGATGAAGAGATATTTACAAAAAAACGGGTCCACATGCATTCCATTCCAAACTATATGCGCCGGAACATCCATCCTCTCATTCATTCGTTCGTACGTTCTTTCGTACATTCATTCATTTATTTTTTACAATTTCGTTTATCTATGTATCCATAGTGCTGCTTACATTAAAAAAATCATTTGAATCAAATATATACTGTCAACTGAGGTCAAGGTCAACTGAGGGTAAGGTCTGATTTGCTTCCCGGTTTATTCAGCAGAAGCAGTATTCATGTTATTATACAATTATATATACAGTACTTCATTTAACCTTTTACAAGAGAAAATAATGCAGAAAGATCAGCTTTGGAAACATGGTTAAAATATTCAAGAGGTATTTTTTAGCTCAGATTTCTCAGATTCTTTTCTGTTAGTTGTAAGGTTGTAATGCCAACAGGGAATACTCCTGGTACATTGGTATGTACGAAAATAGTTCTTTTCCCTTTCTTTTTCTTTTTGTTGTAAAAAGTGAAGTTAAACACTCAATTTCTTATATTGTTTAGGGAACATGATATGCTTTGCATTCAAACTCCGAAAGATGTATAGTCAAGCCACTTGACTGCCTCTTGAGATCAGTGATGAAACTATATATTTTGGAAACTTGTGAGGTATTGATGATGGTCATAATATTTAACGTCCATTTTAGTTTCTTGCCTAAGATATGCTACGTAGACATCACAGGACTTGGAAATACATATTTACTCCCCGAAGTAAAACAAAGGGATATTTTATAAGATCCAAAGCAAAATGGACAGTACAGGTAAAAAACACAAGTAGATAATATTTTTAAGTTCGAATTTAGAATTTGTTTAAACAAGTTGTTATGAGAGTGTTTTTTTTGGTGGTAATTTGTAATATCATTGATTAGGTTATAGTTATTATGGGTCACAATGTTTAAAGTTTTGAGTGTGGGCTTTGGCTCGCATCTCGCATCATATATGTTTAGTGGCAATACTATTTTTTAGCGGTACGCATTTTCGCTAGCCCTCCCGAGTTGCCTTCCTTGGCTTTATTTGGTTTTGACTCCCGGTCGTATGTTCGAGAAAATAGCCTAATGTTCTGAGTGGATAGTGATGCCGCCCACCTTTACTAGAATGCTCGAGAACTGTGTAAGAACTATATAGAGGCTGGTTGTTGCGTTGTGCGGCGGGGAATCACACAGACTTTATCACATGACTGGATTTGTGTACTTCTGTCTGCCATCGTCATCGTCTGACGTACATTTCAAGAGTGACTGTGCTCGTCTATATTCAACATGTGTCATTGTAAACAACCTTCATTCAGTATATCTGCTCTCACTGTAAATGTCAAGACTCTGGTGAGTTAATATTTTATATTTGTGACTCATTACTTTAAATTTGTGACTCAATTGCATTGTACTAGAAATCTGTATTGTGATTCATTGTAGCTTGCTCATTGTTTGTTCAATATATTATTTTAGACTTGTCTGTGTTCTATTTTGCTGGTTCAAAGGGGACTTTGAAACCTTTTGTCACGGCAATTTTATTAACCGTAACAAAGTCTATATCTCAAATGCATTAAACACATACGATATACCAACAAAACTAAACGAAGACAGTGCCGCATCTTTAGAGGGAGAACTAACATATGAGGAAACACTAGAAGCACTGAAAAAATGAAAAACGAAAAGAGTCCTGCACCAGACGGTTTTACATCAGAATTTCTAAAATTCTGTTGTATAGATTTAAATAAATTCTTGATAAATTCTTTAAATTATGCATATCTAAACGAAAATCTATTAGTTACCAAGAAACAAGGATTAATTACATGCCTACCAAAAGAAAACAAACCAAAGCTATTTATACAAAATTGGCGGCCAATTTCTCTCCTTAGCACATCATATAAAATTGCATCAGCTGTTATAACCAATAGAATGAAAAAGTTACTGCCGTTGAAAATAAATGATGATCAAAAAGGTTTTTGTACCAGGAAGATACACTGGTGAGGTCACTAGGCTGATATATGATCTAATGGAGTATACGGCATCTTATCAAATACCAGGACTATTTGATCTAACTGATTTTGAAAAGGCTTTTGATTCAGTTGATCGAAATTTTATACTAAATGTGTTAAGATTCTTTAATGTGGAGAAGAACCTTTTTAAAGATATGAAATCAAGTGTACTTGTTAATGGATTTGCAAGGACCTTTTTTCCTATAGCCAGAGGTAGTCGTCGAGGAGATTCTGTATCACCATATATGGTTATGTTATGTGCAGATATTTTGGCTATACTTATTAGAAATAATAAAAATATAAAATGCATTAAAACGGGAAATATTGAATATGTTCTTGCTGACGATACTTCCCTACCTTTATATGGCACTGTGAGTAGTCTGTATGCCTTGCTGAATACTTTTTCTTTTTTGCAAGGTTTTCTGGCTTGAACATTAATGCTGACAAGACAAGACTGATATGGATGGGCTATAGATATAAACTCTGTAAAGACTGGAACTTAGATTGGACTCAAAGTAACTTTAAGCTACTTGGTATTATATTTGATATTGACCTTGACAAAATGTTGAAATTGAATTACGATAATAAGTTTAAAAAGATAGTTATGGTCAATAAGAACACTTACTCCAATCGGAAATAATTGTCAATCTAATCTGTAATTGTTGTCATGTCGAAAAAGATTTGGGAGAGTGACCAAATGGTTCATGACTGTAACTGAAGGCAACATTTACTTTACACCAGAAATAATCTTACTTGGATTTCAAAGGAAAAATAATAATTCTTTAAATGCAATATGTCTTGTTGTGAAACAGGTAATATATACCCAAAAAATTAAAAAACAAGTTCCTAATTTCAAGCATGTAGTAAGGGAGATATCAAAATACTATGAAATTACAAAATATAATGCTTACTCTATATGCAGTATAACAGCGAGTTCGTTACCTTCTGGTCATCCTTCCACAATCTATTCACTGAAAATATTAGGGCAGAAAACATATTGTAAAATGTATTTAATCACTATTACCACTATTGGATACACAGAGATAAGGTATGCAAAACATGTTCAAAGATATCTATTCATTGTGTGATGGTGATTTGTGAAAGCATATTGAGTATATTGATGTGAATGTATTCTACATATATTACACTGTGGAATTAAAGATGGAAGAGGGCGTCATTAAGTTGGATAACTTGTGCCCAATCCTTTTCCTCAATGAATAAAATATGTTTAAATCACTAAAGATTGTAAAAAAATGATGAATTTCGAAATTTCGAATTCCTTAAAATGTCTGGGTATAACGTTTACTCATTGCTTCCGTAGTAAGCACCCACCTATGTAGTGCCTCCACACACAGAGTGACGATGGTGACGGCGGGAATGCTGTATCCGGTGAAGGTGTCGTCCTTGACGGCCTGTTTGTTGTGACCACTGCACGATGAATCCGTGCAGGCCGTTACTAAACAAGTCTTGCTGTTAATGTGGATCACAGACCCTCCACTTTTGTTGGATCACAGACCCTCTGCTCATGTTTGATCACAGACCCTCTGTTCTTCGGTTATAGATTTTTTTTGATTTAAACATATTTTTATTCACAAACGTGAAAGGGGGGACAAGTTATCCAACTTAAAATATCCACTTCCTAATATTTACATACATGAATTTTCAGTTTTATACACCTTAAGAAGGAATAGAGAGAAACTAGGGAAGTTAAAGAGAGAAGAGAGAAAGGGATACAACCTATGTGATCACTCAAAACGTTTTGATTGATAAATAAAAGTTTGTAGAGATTTGTAAACGTGTTTATTTTGTTGTGTAGTCATATCTGGACTTCCAAGTAACGTTAATGATACTGTGATTGGCGAGTCACGTTTTACAGTACTTTTCCTATTTAACATTAATGTCTCTCTTTGAGTGTAGTACAGGTTACATCTCAACTTTGTGTGCGTAATGTTAAATTTTCTTATTCCAAACGAGTGATATGATGGAGATTCAGGTTGCTCACACTTTAAGTATAACTTGAAACTTTGTAATGAAGACTGATTTCTTCGGTATCAGAAATGTTATTTCATAATTTTATAGTTGATGGAAAAGGGAACCATACTAAAACCTAAACCTTGCAGAAGGTAAGATAATATCGTTAGCATTCCGAAGGTTATAACTAGATTTTGATCCCATATAATCTGGAGTTATATCTTCTAAGTATACAGGAGCTATTTTGAATTTTATAAACTGGGAAGCTTTCTTCATTTTCTTCGTTCATCCAGTTTTTCCCATCTTGTCTCATTATATGAAATTTGCCGTGAGGTAAAATATTTTATTTTTCTCATTGGTGATATCATTTTGGAGCATTACTGGATAATTTGATTTGTGTGACAGACAGACAGACAATACTTTATTTCCTTAAAAGGAATTCATTTTGGTTCACAGAGCTTGACAAAAATACAAATGAATAACAACATAAAATATGACATTGCTAAAAACATAAAAAGATATAAATATGTGCTTAAATAGAAATAAATGAATAAGATGAAAACTGGATATTCAACATTGGTTTAAAATTGCAATACTTTGAGGTACAAAAGACGTTCGAGCAAGTTTAGTCTTGGTGATTTGCACTGTATAGCGGTGGCCCGAAGGTAAAAGCTTATACTCTAGATTTAAAAAATGTGTTGTGTCATTAATGATTTTTTTCAGTCGTTGAAAGTACTTGCCGCTCATAGAGAAGTGAAAGATTATCGAAAGTGACCCCGGCTATTTTACTACCTGTTTTTACAATTTTGTTAAGTTTTGATTTGTTTGGCTGTCGCATGGCCAAGGTGGGCTAAACATCTCTCCCCACCAAACCATCGTGTTATGAAAAACATGACCTCGACACGCACTTCTGCAAGAAACAAAAGGGATGAAACGGTTAGTAAACCGGGTTCTGAGTCTGAAAACAATGAAACTAGCGCGAGAACAAACGTAAATTTTGAAAAAACTGACATGGATCTCCAGACTCGTGCTGAAGCTAGAAGAAGCATCGCGGCCGCCATTGTTAATGTGTCCGACGAAACGGAGGACTTGAGAGATTTCACAACCCAAATGTTCAAGGAACACACAGCCGAGATAATGCCGAAATTGCCACACTGCAGGGTAAAATTGGAGAGTTAATCAAATCCATTGACTTTAATTCTGTGGAAATTAAAAACAACCGTGACATCATTGATTCACTAAAATCTGAGTTCGCCACTTACCGCAAAGACATGGAAAAGAAATTGCTGGATCAAGAGGTTTACTTCCGTAAATCTAACTTGCTAGTTTACGGTGTGTCTGATGAACGAGATGCGGAAACCGCCATTATGGAACTTTTGAACTTTATTCAGGTGGCGAACGCGGAAGACATGGACTTTGTGGCGATTCATCGACTACCCCGAAATAGCACTAACCCCAGGACAGCAGCTCAACCCAAACCAATAATTGTCAAGTTCGTTAAAATGAGAGATAGACAAGCAGTTATCGACGCAAGTTTCAAACACATGAAGGCACTACGAGAACGGAAAGTATCTATCAGGACGGACCTTCCAGTTGTGTTGAAGAAATTCCGGGGAAAGTTGGCGGCTAAGGCCTTTGATCTGCGAAAGTCCTTGAATGTACATACTCGTATTCAAGAGAGAGGGTCGGCTGTGACCCTCCAGTATCGAGAGACAACTGCATCTGCGTGGAAAACCATCGGCTTGGAGGAAGAAGTAACTCGTGCAATGACAGTGTGATACAAAGGCGGCTCTAACTCTGTGGGACACAGTTCGTACATTTCTTGGAATGCATGGTGGACAGTCATTGTTAGCTCCTTTAGAATAGTTTCCTTTGCTGCTCAGCTGCCAGTGATATTTTGTATTCACTTGAGTTTTCCTATTCACACACTGATACTGTTATACAATCATTGGCTGCTGTTTTGACAGATTTCACATTTTACTGGTATTATGTAGATTACGCTTTTTTATTGCTTTTTGTGCAGACGGTATATAAGTTAAATAGCTCACATCCATCTGCAGCTTGCTCAATACTCTCGAGCAAAATATTTCTTCTGTTGTTCGCCCGTCAGTCAAATTTTCACATCGACCCGGCGCCTCCTACTTGGAGATTGATCATGTATTATCTTTTACCATTTTGACCGGTTTCACATCCAGTGGTTTCACATAGGTCGTGTAGAATAATTTGCTTTCTTGTGTAGATGGCTTGGTATGCCAAACAGCCCACATTATTGCTTTTATATACTTTTTTACTTTTTTGTTTATTTCTAATACAATAAAATCCAGCTTTTTAGTTCTGTCAATGTTCATCCTTGGGTACATGCAACTTTTTTGGTGCAAGCTCAATGAGTAATACTATTAAGATAGTTTCTCTTAACTGTAGAGGCCTTGCGGAAAAACAGGAAAGAAAAGAAGTTATGAACATTTGGAGAAAAAGAAAGTCCTCAGTTATTTCCATTATTGTACCGTTTAAGTCGAACGCCAGAGGAGTAGCTATTTTATTTAATAATAACAAAGAGATTAATATCCCTAAATTTAAGAAAGATGATCAGGGAAATTTTATTATAGCAGACATAACTATTGATGGCATAAAACTTACGATTGTTAATGTATATGGTCCGAATTCTGATAACCCCACCTTTTATATAACCCTATTTGCTGATATTGATGACTTTGAAAATGAGTCCTTGGTAATCTGTAGGGATTGGAACTTGGTTCTAAACCCATCAATTGATCTTGAAAACTACAAAAGTATTAATAACTTTAAAGCTCGTAGAGAAGTAATAAATGTAACCGAAAACAATGACTTAGTAGACATCTGGAGAGAACTTAACCCTTTAGATAGGAAATATACATAGTGGAAAACAAAACCTAGACAACAATCAAGACTAGACTTCTTTCTAGTCTCTAGAGACTTAGCTCATCTTACAGTGTCAGCAGATATTCATCCGGGATACAAATCTGATCACTCTGCTATTACTCTAACCATATCTAACTCTTTGAGTAAGAACAGAGGAAAGGGGTACTGGAAATTCAACACATCTCTTTTGAGAATTAAAGAATACATTGATATTGTTAAAAAACTCCTGTTAGAAACTAAGTCAGAATATGCTAAGAACAGTTATAGTTTAAAATACCTTAATGAGATTGAAGACCAAAACTTAGAACTAACTATCAGTGATCCACTATTTTTGAAGACTTTCCTCATGAAAGTCAGAGGCAAAACCATCTCTTATGCAACCTAACATAAAAAGAAAAAAATATTGACACTCTAGAATTGGAAAACAGAATTAAAGAAAAGGAAGATGAAATAAGGAACAACTTTCAAGTAATCAATGAAGATCTCCTTGCTGAATTATCATCAGATAAATTCAAACTTGAAAATATTAAACAGGAACATACGAAAGATCTTGATTTTAGAACTAGATCTCTTTGGTATGAAGAAGGGGAAAAGCCGACAAGGTACTTTTGTCACAAGGAAAACCGTCAATATACCAGTAAATTAATGAATTCCCTTATTAAAGACACTGGAGAGGAATTTTTTGATGTTAAAGAAATAATTAAAGAACAAAATTCCTTTTATGAAAATTTATATATATCTTCGAATGTCACCACTGTGGATACTAGAAATATTTTGAATAATATCTCAGTCCCATCTCTGGATAGTCAAACGAGTCAAACATTAGAAGAATATTTTGATTTGAAAGAAATAGCTTTCGCTGTTAAATCAATGAAAAGCAACAAATCTCCGGGACTGGATGGATTTCCAATAGACTTCTTTAAATTCTTTTGGAAGGAATTAAAAAATTTCGGTTTTCAGGTATATAAAAGCAGTTTTTGAAAATGAAACATTACCTATTACTATGAATAGAGGGGTTATTACTTGCATTCGAAAAGCTAATAAAAATAGGAAACTTTTATAAAAATTGGAAGCCCATTTCTCTTTTAAACTCTGTATACAAAATTATCAGTACATGTATAACTACGAGGATTAAGAAAACTCTGTCCTCACTCATTCATGAAAACCAAGCAGGATTTATCCCAGGCAGGTGTATTAGTGACAACACTAGGATACTTTATGATATTATGTTGGAAATGAAGGCAAGAAAGAAAACTGGAATGTTACTGTTAATTGATTTTGAAAAGGCGTTTGACACTGTCTCTAAAGATTTCATTATGCTAGCTCTAGAAAAATTTGGTTTGGGAACAAAATGTAGAAAATGGATCTGATTCTTGTCAAGTAATGCCAGCTCTTATGTCATACAAAATGGTCATTTATCTTTACCTTTTTATAATGAATGTGGATGTAGGCAAGTTGATCCCATATCCCCGTATCTTTTCTTATTTGAAGCCGAAATTCTGAGCTGTATGATTAGGCAATACAAAGACATTAAAGGTATTGCTTTGAATGGGCAAAAATATGTGTTAGGACAGTACACAGATGATACACAACTTTTCCTTGACGTATCTGAATCAAGCCTAAAAACTGCTACTGAAACGTTACACTCCTTTTATGAAATGTCTGGCCTCAAAATGAACATTGAAAAAACAAAAGTTATCTGGATAGGCTCTATGGCTGGTAAAATATTAAGTTTTGCAACAATTTAGATTTGGATTGGCAAACAGACAACTTGTGAAGTTCTTGGCATTATCCTTAATGCCAATTTACAAGACCTTTGGGTCATAAATATAAGAAAGAGAATCGAAACCATAAAAAGAATCCTCGCATCATTGAAGCATAGATCTCTGACTTTGATTGGCAAAATAACAGTTATTAATTCCTTAGCATTATCTACTTTAGGTCATATATATTTAGCCCTGCCTACTCCCCCTGAAGCTTTTGTTAAAGAATTAAATCAAATATTTTTAATTTTTTATGGAATGGGAAAAGGGACAAAATAAAAAGGAATAATATGATCAGGAAATATGATGAAGGCGGTCTGAGAATGATTGATATCAATTCTTTTATTCAAGCCTTGAATCTTTCTCATTTAAGAAAATGCTGCCAAAATCCCAACTTTATGAACACAAGCCAGTTTCCCTTGTCTGAAATTTTCTCATTGGGAGCAAATATTAATATCCGAAATAACTGTAAAAATCCTTATTGGAGAAGTGTTCTGGATGCATTGTCAATTATCTAAGAATCGAGAAAGAATATCCTGATAATATCAACTACATCTTATCTCAACCCCTTTGGTTGAATTATCAGTTTAAAGATAAATCCTTCTTTATACAAACCTGGTACCACAAAGGGCTGCATTGTGTTAGTGATGTTTGTAACACAATAGGTCCAATGACTTTCAATGAACTGAAAAACGTATATATTAGGGGAACTTTCTTAGATTATCACAGACTGCTATGTAGCATCCCTCCTAAGTGGTAACAGTGCATCACCCAGCAAACGTGTATTATAAAATCTAACCTGACAATTGGAAGCAGTTTACTCGATTTGCTAAAGCCTGGAAAGGGCTCCAGATATTTTTATGATAATATCATCACCTGTGATACGTGCCCCACAGTATGTAAAACATGGCAGGAAAACTTTAATCTTGACTCTCCAAACTGGAAAAATATATTTCTCCAGTATAGGGGTTGTACAAAAGATGTAAAACTTTTAGAATTTAAATTTCTTCACCGCATAGTTTACACTAAGAGGGAACTAGGTTATGAACCTAGTAAACGATGATATCTGCACTTTTTTGTAAAACTGACTGGGAGGACTTAGCTCATGTTTTCCTTCAATGTGAATATGTAAAACATTGTTGGGTGACTCTGAAACTATTTCTGAATACCCACATTAATATGGGTATAACTTTGGATACCAATGCAATCCTTTTTGGTTATCCAGACAAACATAAATTGCTGAATCACCTAATCATACTGAGCAAAAGGCATATTTTTCTATGCAGTCTAAAGTTATAAATAACATCAGACAAGTTTATGCCATTGAAAGGTTCATTGCTTGTAAGAAAAACAAATATAATGCCTTTGAAAAAAAATGGTCTCCACTAAAAAAATAGTTTTAAACTTTAAGTAGATGTATTATATATTGAACTTGTTGCTAAAACACACCTGTACAATTTTAATCACAGAAATTATGTATGATTGTTGTATATTACTGTGACTACAGCTACTGACTGTCTTCTCTCTGAGAATTTTTGTACCACTTCTTAGGATCCATAACCTGCAGACTTTTAGTCAGAAAAACTACATCTGATGGTGTTTACTGTTGGCTTACAGTTATATACTTACCTCCATGTGCAAACACTATGCCTTTTTGCAACTTTTCAAGTCAATATGTGTACACATCTACTTTCAGATAAATCACACCTGATATGGTAGCCTATTAGCTGATAGTCATAGAGTGACTCTTCTTGCAGACTTACTGCCACTGTTCAATTATTGTATTTTCAAACATGCTTGTACATCTCTAAGCTGACAAATTACATCTGATCGTGTACACTATTGGCCTTTTGGTTTGCTATTAGCCTATAGCCATATGTGCCTCTCGTAAACTTTGCATCTCAAACAGTCAGATTGTACTGTATATCTGTACAGCCATAGAATTACTTCGTTGCACCTTTCAACGTCCATCTCCTTGACCTTTGTTATGAAGCTTGTACAACAAGCTGATGACTATGTATGCCCATGTGTATGTACCCATTATGCTGGAATAAAAACAAAGGGAAAAAAACAAGGTTTTGATTTGTTTTTGACTGACAGAGACTCGAACAAGCACTGAGCAGAAACAGTGAGTATACTCTGAAAAACGTGGTATAAAACAACATCATAACAGATTGGGAAACGTTAAGAGATCGCAGTTTGCGCATTAGATGGAGGCGTTGTTGACATTTACTATACAGGGCATCTGTGTTGGTGTTCCACGTTAACCTGCTATCAATAAAAGTTCCCAAGGTACTTGTACCAAGTGACTGTCTCAATTGGTTCATCATTAATGAACAAAGGTGGTACTGTTGGGGAGTTAGTTCTGAAATCAATACCGAGTTCTTTTGTCTTTTTCACATTTAAAATCAAATGATTATCTGTACACCATGATGTGAAATTCTTTACATTATCTCTGTATCGTCGTTCTGATTCATAATCATACATCTGACCAACAATGGCTGCATCATCAGCAGACTTCACATTTATACAGTTATTTTCTACGCTAGTGCAGTCATTGGTGTATAGAATGAACAGTACTGGTGACATAATGCAACCACAACTGTCGTTAACTTTCACACACTGAAATCTTACATGGAGGAAATCTCCGATCCATCGAATCAGTTGTGAATTCACTCCCATAGTTTGCAGCTTTCTTACTATGATGTGGGGTTGGATCGTGTTGAAGGCTGAAGAGAAGTCAACGAAGAGTATTCTAATAGAGGACTTTGGGGTCTCGAGATGCTTGTATACGTTGTTGGGAACAGAGAGTGTGGCGTCAACAACTCCGCGCTTGGATCTGTATGCGAACTGTAGAGGGTCAAGGAGATGGTTAACTTCTGTCTTCAGAAACTTCAAAGCGATGCGCTCGAGACACTTCATAGCAATGGAGGTTAATGCGACTGGCCGATAATCATTTAGTTCTTGTGGCTTGCTCTTCTTTGGAATGGGTATGATCTCTGACGTTTTCCAAATATTTGGAGGGAGTGACTGTCCAGTGATTGTTGGTATAGGCGTGTGAACACTGAAGCCAGCTGTAGTCTACGCTCCTTGAGTACAATACCATCCAGTTTGTCAGGTCCTAAAGCCTTCCTGATGTTGATACTTGCGAAACTCTGTAGGACGTCATCTTCGGTGATGATTACGGAAGTGTCCGAATTTTCGATGTTATGGTATATGTCCTCTCTCTCTTGGCTGAAATCATGACAGTCAAAACGACAATAAAATGAATTCAATTCGTCTGCAAAGACTTTGTCGTCTGTTGTAAAAATGTCCTCACGTTGCTTTGTATTGCCAATCATTGCCTTGATCCCCTGCCACGCTTGTTTCAGATTGCACTGCTTGAACTGGCGTTCCACCTTTTCTTTGTATTCGGCTTTACATTGGCGTGTCTTCAATTGATTTCTTTCTGTGTTAGCTTAAGTTGAGTAATATCATTTTTCATGAAGGCTCGCTTTTTGTCATTATGCAAGGATTTGAAGTCGTTAGTGACCCAGGGCTCAGGGCGTTTAGTGTATGTTACATTTGATCACTTTCTAAAATGGCATTGTGTATTTCATAGCTTCCCGCCGTGGGAGCCGTGCCAATAACACTTATCTGAGGGGTACACAAAGTCCGCAGTCTAGACTACCAGTTGTCCGCCCCCCGTCACTCATTGTGTAAATAATAAATATGATTATTGTTTGAGCGATTTCCGAGTTTTTGAAAGTTGGGAATTGGTTGAAATTTCATAATTTCATTACAACCGATCAACAGTGTCATTTTTAATATTGTCCTGTTAAGGATATCATTGCAGATAAAATATTGAACAAACACATAAACTTCCTGAAGTCCTCAAGGAATCTTCAATCATGACTTGTCAATACGTGAAGTGAGTTCACCAAGAAATAAACACGTACTGAGACTCTGACAACTTCTAAGATGAACACCCGTGAAGCTCCGGGTTAGAATCGATCTTCAGTAACCCATGCTTGTCGTAAGAGGCAACAAAACGGGATCGGGTTGTCAGGCTGGTCCAGACTCGATTATTTACAGACAGCCGCCATATAACTGGAATATTGCTGAGTGCGGCGTAAAACTAAACTCACTCACTCACTCACTCTAAGATGAGTCCCATCAACAAGCGTTTCAAACACTACAACAGAAGGCCTTCAAACTTCATTTCTGATGAATTCCGAATTCCGAATTCCTTTCCCAAACATGTAGAAAGTAAACTAGAATATAGACACAAACAAAGCATAGTTGATACACATTTGTATTTCGTGTTCCGTTTTTATTACCTCTTCCGATCTACCTTGTTGATGGACACAATTAGAGAGCGTAGAGTTACTTCCGGTTTACAATGAACCATGCGACTTTATGGGTAACAACTTCTTATTCACTGGGAAGAGCAACGTTTCGATGTAGATTCGTACACCATTAGCTAAGAGTGATTACAACCAAGTGATGAGAAGTATATGTAAAGTACATTGTGGCAAACATCAGATTAACACTAACAACAGCATGTAAGGGACCGTTCATAATTTATGGCTAAGAGGGGTGATGATGATTTTTATGGAGAATCATGTACAATGTGAATGACACCCCCCACACACCCCCTAGAATTTATGTACAAAGTGACCCCGCCCTGAATGTCATATGCAAAATGAATGACCACCCTTCCCCCCTACCAATAATTTTTAAGCATAATTTTTGTAATATATTTATGTACAAAATTGCTGCTCCCGTCCTGGTGCATGTGTACAAAATTGTAATTTGCTGGTGGTCTGAAAGAGTTGTCTACCTTGGCTGTTGAAATTTTCTGTTCTTTGATGCGGGTATCTACGGGACGGAAGGTTTCACCTCTTCACATTGACAGTTCATCTTGTAGATCATTAATTTGGGACTTGCATTTTGGAGGGTGAGTTACAGCCATTAGCTTGGGGGATAGTTCTGAAGGATGTTGAGCCAGTGAAAATGTAGTCGATGTCAGGTTAGTGAACTAGTAGTCTGCTGAACTTGATGAGTGAATAGTGAATCTGTCTGTATATCTTTTTCTTACAGTCGTAATATAGTTTCGACTGCACGTCAAACTCGTTGTATTCCCGGCAAAATTATATAGAAATATACAGACTGGAATCGGCCAATGTCAACTCGGGATCCACAAGAAGTTGGGGACTAATTGTGATCGGTTATTTACGTGCTTTGGAATGACATCTGGAGAAAGATATTTCATTGTCACATTTTCTCACCTTTTAAATTAAAAAAAATACTTTGATTTTGTAAATTACAATTACATGTATACCAAGGTTTTGTGTTATTTCCCAATGTATATTTATTTATTTTGTATTGTGTCTTACGATATTACCAATGAATGAAAATCAGTCACGTTTTGTTGCCTTCCAGGAGGATTATGTTCTAGGGTCTGTCTCCCACATTAATGTTGGTTCAATGCTGCGTTTAAAAGTATTGCAGTTTTTCATTTGCGTCTAAAGTCAGTAGTGTCTTATGACGTGGCAGTTAGTGCGGGATACGGTAAAAAACGGCCACCGTCAAAAAAGGTATACAATACCTCTTGGAAACGGCCATTCGTCTTCCGAAAATGGACTGTGATAACGGCCATATCGATCAGAGAAAACGGCAAAAAAGCGGTTTTATGTTCCATGGAATAACCGTGTGTAAAATTGTTTTTAGGGTTTAAATAAATAAATAGATTTACTTTTTAGAGGAGTTAATAACCTATTCACGATCTGGCAATTTCTTCACCCGAGATCTGACCATGTCTGACCATGTAAAGCGGTCTTCACAAAATACATCGGTAGGTCTGTATCTTCGGTGATTATGTATAATCCGGACATATCAACCTTAAACGTAGCCCCCTGTGGCTGCGTTATTTCGATAGGGCTGGCAGAAGCCGATTTTGTCGTTGCGTCTTTTATTCCCCCCTCGCCAACATCCCAGTAATATATAAAGTTGTTTTGCAGGAGAACAAGTATCGAACCGTCAGGAGATATGTCGCCGCTCCAAAAAGTATGAAGAGGACTATCTTTTCCTTTTAAAGGATGTAAGACTTCGGCATCCTTGACTGTGTCACCGCCCCAGTTGTTAGGTAGAAGGTGTAGATAGTTTTCATCTTCGTCGCTGGAGACCACGTACAACGTCTCTTCTGGGTCCACCAGCAGAACGGATGCATCGTCGAACGCCCCGCTGAAACAGGAACAGGAATCTTTATCACAGCGATAACGTTAACGACGCAGATGCTGCTTGGATCGTGTTAAAACGGCGTAAAACAACACTCATTCAAATGGTCCCCCTGTCTCGTTGCCCAGTGCGAATTTTGTTCGTTTGTTTGTTAATTTGCACAACATTCAGCAATATTCCAGAAATATAAAGGCTGCGCCAAATCCCGGAATGAAAGCAGCGAGATCGGGATGCCCCCTACGAATACGACGACACACAATCATCAACACAGCTGTACCACCGGGTACCCATGTTTGGTTATTAGGTTAGTGAGTGAGCTTGGTTTTGTGCCTCGTTGTTAGCAATATTCCAGCAATATCACGGCGGGGGACACCACAAATGGGCTTTAAACAGTGTACCCATGTGGGGAATCGAACCCGGGCCTTCGGCGTGACGAGCGAACGCTTTAACCACTAGGCTACTCCACCGTCCCTGGTTTAATAGGACAAACATGAGGTTGTCACGACCACTCTGAATGCCGAATTATTTCATCTTTTTGTCTGAGTTGGATACATAATCTGGTTGACCATTTTCCTCCCGCAATAACACAGTAATATCTTCATATGAAATATATCTTTCTGGTATTTTGTAAGAAACGGCCAAAATCAGATTTAACACACCAAGATAACAGAGATAGATAATCGTTTACTAAATATCGATAGATATGTTAATAAATAACCGCGACGTAACTTCAAGCAAAAATGGCCGAAAAAAATATTTCACATCAGTTCGAGTGGTGACATGCATATAGAGGCCCGTGCCAGTTATATTCGGACACTTCACGTAGTGTTCATAGACTTCCATGTTACTTCAGTGTAGATAACATATTTGTTGTATGACTAACAAAACGCCGTCCTGGACATACATGTAGTTTAAAAGCAGCACATGAATGTAGACCTAAGTTTATGTATCGTGAGAGTAAAATCAAACCTGTTCATTACAAAATCTTATATTACGTACGATATTATAAATGCCACAATTGTCATATCGAAAATCGTTAAAACATAATTCCGATTAATGATCATTTTAGTCAGGCCCAGTTTTTAGCTACCGACCTTCTGTTTTGTCAAGTGAAAACCGTAAATTAGGAGAGAGAATATCCATTTCTGCTGTTTCTTGGCCAATGTATATGGCGGAAAATAATCATACCATTAAAGTGAAACCATGCAGATGACTGATCTATAGCTCGTTTTTATATTGTATTGTTGTCTATATGTATTTTTTATGATAGCGTACTAGTTTAAAATTAAGAGCTGCGATACTCTAGTAGTTTTACTGTTCTTCTATGATTTTTTATGTTTTAAATTTATTGATTTTAATGTTGACATAAATTAAATTGTTCTCGTCACGATATGGCTGAAATATTGCCGATGCGACCTTAAATATTAACTCACTCACTCATGCAGATGACTGCAGCTAATAAATGTTTATTGTATTTCATATTTAAACATGTCCAGAGAAATGATATTATAACGGTTTAACACTGCTGTCAAGGTTGACTAGTCAGTTTGTTTGTTGTTTAACGCCACACTGAGCAATATTTCAGCTATATGGTAGCAACCTGTAAATAATCGAGTCTGGACCTGACAATCCGGTGATCATGTGCATCGCTCAATTGGGATACGATGACATGTGTTAACCAAGTCAACGAACCTGACCACCCGATCCCGTTGGTTAGACCAATTCTAGCCCGGATCTTAACGGGTCTCGCCCCTTACGACAAGTATGGGTTGCTGAAGATCAATTCTAACCCGGCTCTTTACGGGTGAATCCGTGCGGGCAAAAAATATATAATAATCAGCCTGGCAAGACTTGTACGTACTTAAACCGCAGTACATCGGCATCTACTATGGTGTATTCCAACTTTTCCGGCTCCTTCACTCTGTAGATGATGTTGGCAACCTCCACGTCGTCGACACCGTGTTCGTGGCCACCTATATCCCCGACATAGATACAAGAGTCTTCCCCACAAGGACCGACAGCGATATCCTCCCAGTCATTGTTCACGGCATTTTGTATATGGATAGTTGCCACGACGTGGGACGTCGCCGCCTCTAGCACGTATACCTCGGGAACAGCGTGGTAGTCATTGTGTGTGTACAGATAGCCTTTATGTCGCCAGCTGGCGGCCAGACCGGATGCCTGGTTAACTCTGTCGTCATCGACGGCGTTCATCTGCTCCGTTGCTCCGAATGCATCTGTGTCATAGAGCATCCAATGATTCAATACTCTCTCAATGCTGTGATTAACTAACCAAATTTTCTTTTTTCGTCAACTTCATTTTTTGGTTTTTGGTTAACGTCGCACTCAGCAATGTTCCAGCTTTTTTGGCGGCGGTCTGTAAATAATCGAATCTGGACCAGACATTCCAGTGATCAGCCTCAAGAGCATCGATCTACGCAGTTGTGGTGCGATGATATGTGTCAACCAAGTCAGCGAGCCTGACCACCCGATCCCGTTAGTCGCCTCTTACGACAAGCAAGGATTGCTGAAGACCAATTCTAACCCGGATCTCAACAGGTGTGTGTTAAATAAGAATTTACAGATGTGAAAAGGAGACCGAGTAATTATTCGGTATTACTGGACATAAATCTCCACAAGAAAACTCAGGTACAAACACTATTAAACATTTCACATCGAAATGAAAGTTCGGACTGGGAGGGAGATGGTGGTTCAGGGGATTCGATCCCCCCTCCCTCACTCCTCCCCTTTGAAAATGATTTAAGACCACATTGAAGTCAATGTTTTGCATTGGCGGAGCCAAGGGGGGATACAGGGGGTCCCTCCCCCCTTTGAAAATTTCTGGATCCTCCTATGAATAGTCGCCCTTTCACGAGGCACCTACCACATGATCCTGAGGTTGGGGACACCCACTTCTTCCCCCCGCTACACATGGCGTACAGTTTGCCGGTCTGGAAATACCCTGGCTTGCACTTGTAGTACTGACGAGTTGCAGTCGCCCGTTCACGAATGGCATTTTGTACATCAGGAGCCGGACCGCAGTGCGCTGTAACGGTAAGAGTTTTGATTGGCTGGTTGGTTTGCTGCTTAGCCCCGGACTCAGCAATATTCCAGCTATATGGCGACGAGCTGTAAATAATCGAGTCTGGACTAGCCAACCCAGTGATCAACACCATGTATAGTATGACCAGAAATTATTGAGAATTTTAGGAATATGTTTTGAAAAATATTGCAAATGGATATGGCATTGAGCACCAGGGAGGCGCAGGTAGGCCCAGAAAACTGACTGTCGGTGACAAGAGGCGGCTTGGTATTCTTGTTTCTAAAAACAAACGAAGGAGTTAAGAAAACTTAAGGCTGGATATGATTGATAGAGGAACCGTGGCTGTCTGTAAGAAGACTATTAGAACTGAGCTGCATGCAATGGGTTGGCAGAAAAGTCGAGGAATTCCATCACCAATCATGAAACCTGACCAAAAGGAGCGAATGTTGAACTGGTGCTTACAGCATAGAAATTTTAACTGGGACAATGTGATTTTCTCAGATGAAAGTTCTGTGTGGCTGTTTCCTAATACACTGAAATTCTGGACCAAACAAACTGAAAAACCTTTGTATCAGCGCCCAAAGTACAGTCCGAAATTTAACATGTGGGGTGGCATATCTGTGTTAGGGGCAACGCCCCTCTGTGTATTTTAAAGGGAATATGAACAGTGAGCGGTACACAGATATTCTCGAGGGACATTTACTTCCATCTGCTCACGTGTTCTATGGAAACGTTTCGAATTTCCAGCAGGACAACGACCCAAAACATCGTTCAAAGCATTCACAGGCCTGGTTTCGGACCCAAAATATGACATTATAAGATTCGCCAAGCTGTAGCCCTGACCTAAATCCAATAGAAAATGTTTGGGGACTTATGAAGGAAAGTGTCAATAAGAGAAATCTGACAAATATTGCTGAATTGAAAGAAGAGGTGGTCCGATATTGGGACAGCATGGGCCACGACTGTCTAACTTCTTTGATCAGTAGTATGCCCCGCCGCATTGAAGCCTGCATTGCTTCCCATGGTGACTTGACAAAATACTAACTGTTCGCCTGTCTTTGAATCTGGAGTTATGTTCTGCTAATATTCACATTTAATACGTGAGTAATGAGTGAAAAAATAAAAATAAATAGAATCTTTAAATTCTCAATAATTTCTGGTTGTACTGTATATCGATATTCACAATTGGGATACGATTATATGTGTCAATCAAGTCAGCCAGCCTAACCACCCATTCCTGTTAGTCGCCTTTTATGACAAGCATGGGTTGCTGCATCCTCGATAATCTCCAGGGTATACGTTCCGATTAATCACCACTATACCCTGGATGCATCTACGGCTCGAGCCGATGATTTTATTACCTCCCTTGGTTGGCTTTTTATCCAATTAGGTGTCTACGCTGGGAAGTTGAGCGTACCAGTCACAACTCACTTTCGCTTTTTACATTATCTAACCGATTAAACTTGGCAACGCAATAATATATTGTTGCAGGGGTACTCTGAAAGAAGTAGAAGGAGTTCTTGCATATATTTTTTTAAGATTTCAGACCTGTCAATTTGTCTGTATGTTTTCCCCCCAAATCTGAGTCGCACTGGGAACAAACTTTCGCGGCAGCGACCGCTATCTTTGTTGACACTGGCAAGCTCGGTTGTAACGGCGGCTTATCTGATTGGCTACTGTGAGAATGCGGAGCCAGCAAAGGGAGATAATAAACTCATCGGCCGTAGACGTAGATGCATCCAGGGTATAGTGGAGATTTATTGGAACGTATACCCTGGAGATTATCGAGGATGGGGTTGCTGAAGACCAATTCTAACCCGGGTCTTTACGGGTAGGTTTACAGGAATCACTCTGACAATTTCCGATAATGACCGAGAGGAATCTCAATAAATGTCAAGACCCAGCCAGATAGATGGACAACATATATTGCCTGAACATTTTGAGAACTTGTGACTGCTTCAAGCAGTGTCCTAGAATTGTTATGGACGTGAGTGAGTGAGGGAATCGTTAACGTCGCATCATCAGTTTTGCCGCTATAGACGTGATATACAAACACGTCAGGCAAAACTCTTCCTAATATGACCGTTTCTTCTGCCAGAGACTATGTTTGAATATGTAAATTTGTTTAATATTATATCCTAAGATGTTTTCATATATGTACTCTCCGTCGTAATTGAGGAAATAAAGCACATTCATTCATTCATTCACTCTTCCTAACATCTTCGTTTCTTCTGAATGTAATTGTTTCATTAGGTTTAAAAAATGTGTTTTAATTTTTAACAAACACCGATTCCTTCTCATTTAGTCGTTTTATAAGTACAATAGTGATTGTCATACATCTATGATAAATATCTTTGATTTCAACCAATACTTTATAAACCTGTCAAGCTCGGCTTTTTTCCTCCTCAATTTATCTTAATCTCATGGTTTGATTAATTTCAACTGTTATTGAACGTACGTAAGTTAAATAACCGTATTTGAATCTGATTGTGATTTCTCAAAGACAATGATTTCAAGCAATACTATGAGATTAAGAGGGGTTACGAAAAACAGCACAGTAAATTTGGATCGCGAACCTATATCAAAATTCGAACGGGTGTGGTTGGGATGGGTTGGGTTGTTGGGGGTGGGTGGGGATAACACAGTTATGTGTCTAGAATAAATTGAATACTTACTACAAGGAGGGAGTTATGAAAAGATGTTAACTTAGTTGAGCGCCCCCTTATATATCTCATTATTGAATGAGCCCCGATCTTAACCATTTGAAGCATATCTGGGATATGACGTGTGCAGCAAAGGGATCCTCCTGTACAGAACATGGCCTACTTGGAAGCTGCTTAAAACGAGGAATGGCGTAGACTGCCCCCTCAGAGGATCAGGAGGGGAGGAGTTATGAAAAGATGTTAACTAAGTTAAGCGCCCCCTCACATATCTCATTATTGAATGACCCCCGATCTTAACCATTTGAAGCGTATCTGGGATATGACGTCACACGTAAACGTTTAAAATACCTGTACACTTCTCTGTGGGCTTGGTCCACTTGCCGTCCACACAAATGGAATAGATGGGTCCCGTCTCCTGGTAATTCTTGGCACACTTGTAGCTCTGGTAGGTGGAGTTCCCGGAAGTAGTGCTGGCATGCATCACGTATCGCGGGGCCTTGCTGCAGCCCGCGGCTGGAAAAAAAGGTTGGTTGTTTGTTCAACGCCGCCCTTAGCAATATTCCAGCTATATATTGTTACTGCATTATTACCTATTCCATTGTTGTTGTTGTTAATCCCCTTGATGTATTCCCTCATGTTGTCTTACTTAATCCCTGTTACATGTTTATAAGTTGGTTCTGTGCTGTATTACTTTACTCTTGCTTGACAACGGTATAAGAAGCTATACCGAAACGTCCTATCATAATAAATAAAGAAGTTGTTATCCATAAAGAAGGAAACCGAAACATGAGTCTCATTAACCTATTCAGACAATGACCTACTTTTCAGCCGATTTGATTAATTTCAACTGTTATTGAACGTACGTAAGTTAAATAACCGTATTTGAATCTGATTGTGATTTCTCAAAGACAATGATTTCAAGCAATACTATGAGATTAAGAGGGGTTACGAAAAACAGCACAGTAAATTGAGATCGCAAACCTATATCACAATTCGAACGGGGGTGGTTGGGTTGGGTGGGGTTGGGTGGGGGTAACACAGTTATGTGTCTTGAATAAATTGAATGCTTACTACAAGGAGGGAGTTATGAAAAGATGTTAACTTAGTTAAGCGCCCCCTTACATATCTCATTATTGAATGAGCCCCGATCTTAACCATTTGAAGCATATCTGGGATATGACGTGTGCAGCAAAGGGATCCTCCTGTACAGAACATGGCCTAATTGGAAGCTGCTTAAAACGAGGAATGGCGTAGACTGCCCCCTCAGAGGATCAGGAGGCTGACATGGGGTATGATGAGGAAAGTGCTGGCTGTCATACAGCCACAGGGAGGTTACATTCGGTATTGATCTTGAATCGTGTAAGACACGAAAATGACATTTTTAATGTTCATATTCACCAATAAATTCAACATTAAACATTCCAGGGCCATACTTGTACAGACATGGCTTTGTTTAAAAATCAATGTGGTTTCCTTAAATGAGCAAGTATCATCATAAAATCAACATGGATTCCAATCACTTTGTCGTTTTTCTTTGAGTCAAAGGATCATACGGGTCAGAAAAACGCATGTTTTTCTCCATCTTGGTCACCACGAGAAGTTTTATGTACGTGTTGAAAACCATTTTTGCAAAAATAAAGGGGTTGCTTAATTAAATTCTTTGTGTATATATTTGGTGTGGTGGGTAGCGGACAGGACATGTCCACTGATGTCCTCTTTACGTTGAATATTACAGAACAAACTACTTTTGAATAGATACCTAAAGACCAGTCTAAGTAAACTTAGGCTAAGTATTAGTCGTTACACTGCTAGATACTGATTCTCAGTATAGCAGTGTAACGAATAATAGAGCCTAAGTTAACTTAGACTGCCTAAAGACATACCACACGTAAACGTTTAAAATACCTGTACACTTCTCTGTGGGCTTGGTCCACTTGTCGCCCACACAAATGGAATAGATGGGTCCCGTCTCCTGGTAATTCTTGGCACACTTGTAGCTCTGGTAGGTGGAGTTCCCGGAAGTAGTGCTGGCATGCATCACGTATCGCGGGGCCTTGCTGCAGCCTGCGGCTGGAAAAAAAAGGTTGGTTGTTTGTTCAACGCCGCCCTTAGCAATATTCCAGCTATATATTGTTACCGCATTAATACCTATTCCATTGTTGTTGTTGTTGTTGTTTATCCCCTTGATGTATTCCCTCATGTTGTCTTACTTAATCCCTGTTACATGTTTATAAGTCGGTTCTGTGCTGTATTACGTTACTCTTGCTCGACAACGGTATAAGAAGCTATACCGAAACGTCCTATCATAATAAATAAAGAAGTTGTTATCCATAAAGTATTATTCATTTCTTATTTTTCTTATATGACAGCGGTCTGTAAATAATCGAGTCTGGACCAAACAATCCAGTGATCAACATCATGAACCATCATGAACATCGATCTATGTAAATGGGATACGATGATATGTGTCAACCAAGTCAGCGAGCTTGAACACCTGATCCCGTTAGGCGCCTTTTACGACACGCAGGGTTACTGAAAACCAATTCTAACCCGGATCTTCACGGGTTCGGAAACACAGGAGAGCAGCACAGTTGTTTCGGGGTAGTCAGCAATAATGTTCAAGGTTGTGTTCCTGGAACCACAACGCCTACAAATGGGCTGACACTGTATCAATAACAGTCTCATACCTGGACAGATATCAAGATAACTTTCATGTTGCGGTGCCACCTAAAACAGTCCATGATGGATATAGAGGTGAAGGTGGAGGAGCCATCATAGAGAGAAAAGTTCAGTGGAGTAAAACTCAAACTATGTTATACGAAAGTGACTTTATGATTGGTGTCCGAATCTCCCGTCCTAACTGTTCAGACGTAGTGGAAATATGTGCCCTATTACCCTCAACTAATCAGAATATTACATCATATAAAGACCACCTACTGGATGTATTCGATGCTGTAGACGAGATGTCCAACTCAAGCTTGGTTATTCTGTGCGGTGACTTTAACACTGACCTGGTCAATAAACCTAATGGTGCTAGGTCAACCCTGTTACTCAAATACCATCAGGATAGAAATATGGTATCATCATATGACAGTAGCACCACAACCGGACCTGCTATGACGTGGAGAACTGAATACACAATCATTCGTTATTGATTACGTGTTTGTCCCTGAGGATCTCAAATCCTCAATTCTTAAATCAGAAATATGTGACAGTTTCCCTTACGAAGTATCTGACCACTACCCCATATGTGTGTCCTTTCTAGGAGATTCTTTCATCACGGGACAGAAAAAATGGTACACACAAACACTCAAATGGGGAAAAGCTAATCAAATGGAACATGATATGCATATGACAGAAGTAGATCTTTTACTAGGTAGCAATTTACCTAAGGCTGATGATATAGACAGAGACACTATAGAAAGCTTCTGTGACGTCATAACCAGTTCTCTGCACAACTTCTATCATTTCCATATGCGAGAAGCGAAACAAGAATGGAATGTAAATGGAAAAATAAAGGGACAAAAGTGATCTATCGTATTGTGAATATAAAAAGACAAAAGGTGAATTTCGGAGAGTTCACAGACTAGCAGAAAAACAATATATGGAAAAAAGAAAAATATATTGACATTACAAATGCTAGCGAGGTGGATATAGGCGAGTTCTATAGAACTGTAAGGCGACAACGTAGACAGAAGGTGCCATTCACAAAGTTAGAGTACGACGGACAAACAGCAGATACACCCTCATCAATATGTGGACTATGGGCCGACTACTATGCTAACCTCTTATATCCCTTGGAGAGACCTGAATTTGACAAAAACTTCCAGGATGAAATAGATAATTGAAAAGAACAGATAACAGAAATGAATAAACAGGAGAGTGACCCTATACTACAAAAAACTTTACATGCCAAGAGATAAATGATATAGTTAGACAGTTGAAATTAAGAAAAGCACCAGGCCCAGACTGCATAACAAATGAACACATTACCAATGGGGGGATACTCTTCCTCAAACATCTCAAGAATGTATTCAACATGATAAGACTGCTTTCCTATACTCCAAACTGCTTCAGGACTGGTACAATCACACCTCTTTATAAAGGCAACAATAATGTGAAGTCCGACCCCTCGAATTACAGAGGAATAACTTTGACATCAGCATTATCAAAAATATTCGAGAAGGTACTTTTGAATCGCACTGAAAACTATCTGAAGAGTGTCCATTTGGATTTTCAGCATAGACTTCAATGCGGTTTTCGAAAAGGATACGGCGCTGCAGTGTCAACCTTTGTCGTGAGAGAAATAATCTCCCAGTATACACAGAGAGGATCAAATGTATATACTGCATTTCTCGACAACGAGAAAGCATTTGACCGCATTTGGCATAATGGTCTACTAGTGAAACTGTTTGATCTTGGAATACAAGGCCGTGCCTGGCACCTTGTGAACCACAGCTATGAACACTCATGTGCATATGTACTCCATCACGGATGTACAAGCCGGACGCTCAACACAAAGCAAGGTGTAGGTCAAGGGAGAGTACTTTCTGCCTTCATGTTCCTTGCCTACATTAATGACCTCATCACGCAGCTGGATATGCTTTCAAAAGGTCTCGTCATTGGAGATGAACATATCCCAAGTATTCTACTAGCAGACGACACAACATTACTCAGTCCTCAGCCAAACGGACTACAGGCCATGTTGACCACTCTGCAATCGAACGCTATTAAATGGCGCCTAACGTACAATGATTATGTCAGAGACTATGCCAGAGACTATGTTTGAATATGTAAATATGTTTAATATTATATCCTAAGATGTTTTCATATATGTACTCTCCGTCGTAATGGAGGAAATAAAGCACATTCATTCATTCATTCACTCTTCCTAACATCTTTGTTACTTCTGAATGTAATTGTTTCATTAGGTTTAAATAAATGTGTTTTAATTTTAACAAACACCCATTCCTTCTCATTTAGTAGTTTTATAAGTACAATAGTGATTGTCATACATCTATGATAAATATCTTTGATTTCAACCAACACCACATGAACCTGTCAAGCTCGGCTTTTTCCCTCTCAATTTATCTTAATCTCATGGTTTGATTAATTTCAACTGTTATTGAACGTACGTAAGTTAAATAACCGTATTTGAATCTGATTGTGATTTTTCAAAGACAATGATTTCAAGCAATACTATGAGATTAAGAGGGATTACGAAGAACAGCACAGTAAATTTGGATCGCAAACCTATATCACAATTCGAACGGGTGTGGTTGGGTTGGGTTGGGTTGGGTTGGGGGGAATAACACAGTTATGTGTCTAGAATAAATTGAATACTTACAACAAGGAGGGAGTTAAGCGCCCCCTTACATATCTCATTATTGAATGAGCCCCGATCTTAACCGTTTGAAGCATATCTGGGACATGACGTGTGCAGCAAAGGGATCCTCCTGTACAGAACATGGCGTAATTGGAAGCTGCTTAAAACGAGGAATGGCGTAGACTGCCCCCTCAGAGGATCAGGAGGGGAGGAGTTATGAAAAGATGTTAACTAAGTTAAGCGCCCCCTTACATATCTCATTATTGAATGAGCCCCGATCTTAACCATTTGAAGCGTATCTGGGATATGACGTCACACGTAAACGTTTAAAATACCTGTACACTTCTCTGTGGGCTTGGTCCACTTGTCGCCCACACAAATGGAATAGATGGGTCCTGTCTCCTGGTAACGCATGGCACACTTGTAGCTCTGGTAGGTGGAGTTCCCGGAAGTAGTGCTGGCATGCATCACGTATCGCGGGGCCTTGCTGCAGCCCGCGGCTGGAAAAAAAGGTTGGTTGTTAGTTCAACGCCGCCCTTAGCAATATTCCAGCTATATATTGTTACCGCATTATTACCTATTCCATTGTTGTTGTTGTTAATCCCCTTGATGTATTCCCTCATGTTGTCTTACTGAATCCCTGTTACATGTTTATAAGTCGGTTCTGTGCTGTATTACTTTACTCTTGCTCGACAACGGTATAAGAAGCTATACCGAAACGTCCTATCATAATAAATAAAGAAGTTGTTATCCATAAAGTAGTATTCTTTTCTTATTTTTCTTATATGGCGGTGGTCTGTAAATAATCGAATCTGGACCAAACAATCCAGTGATCAACATGATGAACCATCATGAACATCGATCTATGTAAATGGGATACGATGATATGTGTCAACCAAGTCAGCGAGCTTGAACACCTGATCCCGTTAGGCGCCTTTTACGACACGCAGGGTTACTGAAAACCAATTCTAACCCGGATCTTCACGGGTTTGGAAACACAGGAGAGCAGCACAGTTGTTTCGGGGTAGTCAGCAATAATGTTCAAGGCTATGTTCCTGGAACCACAACGCCTACAAATGGGCTGACACTGTATCAATAACAGTCTCATACCTGGACAGATATCAAGATAACTTTCATGTTGCGGTGCCACCTAAAACAGTCCATGATGGATATAGAGGTGAAGGTGGAGTGGCCATCATAGTGAGAAACTTCAGTCGAGTAAAACTCAAACTATATCATACGGAAGTGACTTTATTATTGGTGTCCGAATCTCCCGTCCTAACTGTTCAGACGTAGTGGTAATATGTGCACTATTACCCTCAACTAATCAGAATATTACATCATATAAAGACCACCTACTGGATGTATTCGATGCTGTAGACGAGATGTCCAACTCAAGCTTGGTTATTCTGTGCGGTGACTTTAACACTGACCTGGTCAATAAACCTAATGGTGCTAGGTCAACCCTGTTACTCAAATACCTTCAGGATAGAAATATGGTATCATCATATGACAGTAGTACCACAACCGGATCTGCTATGACGTGGAGGAACAAACTGGATACACAATCATCATTACGTCTTTGTCCCTGAGGATCTCAAATCCTCAATTCTTAAATCAGAAATATGTGACAGTATCCCCTACGAAGTATCTGACCACTACCCCATATGTGTGTCCTTTCTAGGAGATTCTTTCATCACGGGACAGAAAAAATGGTACACACAAACACTCAAATGGGGAAAAGCTAATCAAATGGAACATGATATGTATATGACAGAAGTAGATCTTTTACTAGGTAGCAATTTACCTTAGGCTGATGATATAGACAGAGACACTATAGAAAGCTACTGTGACCTCATAACCAGCTCTCTGCACAACGCTGCAGCACAGTATATACCACGAGGCCTATTCCGACCATACCTCAAACCCTACTGGAAAGGTTCAAACCTAGACTTCTGTCATTTCCATATGCGAGAAGCGAAACGAGAATGGAATGTAAATGGAAAACCAAGGGACAAAAGTGATCTATCGTATTGTGAATATAAAATGAGAAAAAGTGAATTTTTGAGAGTTCACAAACTAGCAGAAAAACAATATATGGAAACAATATATTGACATTACAAATGCTAGCGAGGTGGATATAGGCGAGTTCTGTAGAACTGTAAGGCGACAACGTAGACAGAAGGTGTCAATGACAAAGTTAGAGTACGACGGACAAACAGCAGATACACCCTCATCAATATGTGGACTATGGGCCGACTACTATGCTAACCTATTATCTCCCTTGGAGAGACCTGAATTTGACAAAAACTTCCAAGATGAAATAGATAATCGAAAAGAACAGATAACAGAAATGAATAAACAGGAGAGTGACCCTATACTACAAGAAAACTTTACATGCCAAGAGATAAATGATATAGTTAGTTGAAATTAAGAAAAGCACCAGGCCCAGACTGCATAACAAATGAACACATTACCAATGGGGGGATACTCTTCCTCAAACATCTCACGAATGTATTCAACATGATAAGACTGCTTTGCTATACCCCAAACTTCTTCAGGACTGGTACAATCATACCTCTTTATAAAGGCAACAATAAAGTGAAGTCCGACCCCTTGAATTACAGAGGAATAACTTTGACATCAGCATTATCAAAAATATTCGAGGAGGTACTTTTGAATCGCATTGAAAACTATCTGAAGAGTGTCCATTTGGATTTTCAGCATAGACTACAATGCGGTTTTCGAAAGGATACGGCGCTGCAGTGTCAACCTTTGTCGTGACAGAAATAATCTCCCAGTATACACAGAGAGGATCAAATGTATGTACTGCATTTCTCGACAACGAGAAAGCATTTGACCGCATTTGGCATAATGGTCTACTAGTGAAACTGTTTAATCTTGGAATACAAGGCCGTGCCTGGCACCTTGTGAACCACAGCTATGAACACTCATGTGCATATGTACTCCATCACGGATGTACAAGCCGGACGCTCAACATAAAGCAAGGTGTAGGTCAAGGGAGAGTACTTTCTGCCTTCATGTTCCTTGTCTACATTAATGACCTCATCACGCAGCTGGATATGCTTGCAAAATGCCTCGTCATTGGAGATGAACATATCCCAAGCATTCTACTAGCAGACGACACAACATTACTCAGTCCTTAGCCAAACGGACTACAGGCCATGCTGACCACTCTGCAATCGTACGCTATTAAATGGCGCCTTACGTACAATGCAGATAAAAGCTGTGTGATGATATTCAAAGGCGGTCATTCGGTTGACAAAAACTTGTGTTTTAGACTTGGTGAAAGTGTTCTTCCGACAGTGAGTAACACCATATATGCTGGATCCCTATAAGTAATAAAGAACAAGCCGAACGAACAGAGCGTTCCTGAGCGTTCCCTCAAGGGCGTCGGCTTAAAGGCTGGTTTTATAAGTCCTATGGGATGTGTCAAAAGTTGGCTTAGAGTTATACTTCCTTGTGCATTCTATGCTTGTGAATTATGGACAAACATCACGGAAACAGAATATAGCATCATGGAGCGAGTTCAACGGTTATTTGCTCGTATTGCTCAAAACTTCCATAAACGGTCATCAACTTCAGCAACTGTTCAAAGCTTGGGTCTCTGGTCAGTGCATGGAACCATCGACAGACTCAAACTCATGCTGTTCGGCAGGCTATGTCGCGCAGATACTGGAAGCACCCACAAAAGAGTACTCCTGTATAGAATAGGACAGTTTATTACTAATAACACGTGTGATGTGTGGTTAACCCATGATCTTTTGAAAATTGTTCAAAAGTACGATCTCTGGTCGCATGTGAGTGAATTTATGAAGACTGGTAATTTTCTGTGCAAACTGGAATGGAGTAGAACTATAAATAGAAAAGTAGCCGACGCAGAATATTATAACTGGCAAATGACACTCACTCAGACACCAGAAATGAGCCGTTTTGCCAACATTCACGGTGCTCTAGCCCCACATAGGCTGTGGGGAATGTGTGAACTGTACCCAATCTCAACCAGACCTGTGTACATTCTAGTTAAACTTGGTGTATTACCTGTTGTAGGTGGGATGTGCCTACTCTGTGACACCGAGTGTGATGATACGGTGAAACACCAACTCTTTTACAGCTGCAGTTTATTCTCTAAGCGTAATGCACTTAGTGAACGTTCGTTTGACAATATGACCATTGAAAGCTATACACAATTCGAGGATTGTGATGACAATGAACTCAAGATTACCACCCTTCTAGGTGGAATCACACCACTCATTGAAAACATGCCACTGAATGAGTGGGCTATATTTATTGACAGTAAAGCAAAAAGCATCAGCTTCTGGAACCTCAAAGCCCTGCTGTATCTGTGAAGCTGAGATTATGTCAGAGACTATGCCAGAGACTATGGTTGAATATGTAAATATGTTTAATATTATATCCTAAGATGTTTTCATATATGTACTCTCCGTCGTAATGGAGGAAATAAAGCACATTCATTCATTCATTCACTTTTCCTTACATCTTCGTTTCTTCTGAATGTAATTGTTTCATTAGGTTTAAAAAATGTGTTTTAATTTTTAACAAACACCCATTCCTTCTCATTTAGTCGTTTTATAAGTACAATAGTGATTGTCATACATCTATGATAAATATCTTTGATTTCAACCAACACCTTATGAACCTGTCAAGCTCGGCTTTTTCCCTCTCAATTTATCTTAATCTCATGGTTTGATTAATTTGTTTGAACATCAATGTGGTTTTCTTAAATGAGCAAGTATCATCATAAAATCAACATGGATTCCAATCACTTTGTCGTTATTTTTGAGTCAAAGGATCATACGGGTCAGAAAAACGCATGTTTTTCTCCATCTTTGTCACCACGAGAAGTTTTATGTACGTGTTGAAAACCATCATTGCAAAAATAAAGGGGTTGCTTAATTAAATTCTTTGTGTATATATTTGGTGTGGTGGGTAGCGGACACGACATGTCCACTGATGTCCTCTATACGCTGAATATTAAAGAACAAACTACTTAAAATAGATACCTAAAGACCAGTCTAAGTTAACTTAGGCTAAGTATTAGTCGTTACACTGCTAGATACTGATTCTCAGTATAGCAGTGTAACGAATAATACTGAGCCTAAGTTAACTAAGACTGCCTAAAGACATACCACACGTAAACGTTTAAAATACCTGTACACTTCTCTGTGGGCTTGGTCCACTTGCCGTCCACACAAATGGAATAGATGGGTCCCGTCTCCTGGTAATTCTTGGCACACTTGTAGCTCTGGTAGGTGGAGTTCCCGGAAGTAGTGCTGGCATGCATCACGTATCGCGGGGCCTTGCTGCAGCCCGCGGCTTGAAAGAAAGGTTGGTTGTTAGTTCAACGTCGCCCTTAGCAATATTCCAGCTATATATTGTTACTGCATTATTACCTATTCTATTGTTGTTGTTGTTGTTAATCCCCTTGATGTATTCCCTCATGTTGTCTTACTTAATCCCTGTTACATGTTTATAAGTCGGTTCTGTGCTGTATTACGTTACTCTTGCTCGACAACGGTATAAGAAGCTATACCGAAACGTCCTATCATAATAAATAAAGAAGTTGTTATCCATAAAGTATTATTCTTTTCTTATTTTTTCTTATATGGCGGCGGTCTGTAAATAATCGAGTCTGGACCAAACAATCCAATGATCAACACCATGAACCATCATAAACATCGATCTATGTAAATGGGATACGATGATATGTGTCAACCAAGTCAGCGAGCTTGAACACCTGATCCCGTTAGGCGCCTTTTACGACACACAGGGTTACTGAAGACCAATTCTAACCCGGATCTTCACGGGTTTGGAAACACAGGAGAGCAGCACAGTTGTTTCGGGGTAGTCAGCAATAATGTTCAAGGCTATGTTCCTGGAACCACAACGTCACAAATGGGCTGACACTGTATCAATAACAGTCTCATACCTGGACAGATATCAAAAAAACTTTCATGTTGCGGTGCAACCTAAAACAGTCCATGATGGATACAGAGGTGAATAGCAATCATAGTGAGAAAACTTCATTGGAGTAAAACTCAAACTATATGATACGCAAGTGACTTTATTATTGGTGTCCGAATCTCCCGTCCTTACTGTTCAGACGTAGTGGAAATATGTGCCCTACTACCCTCAACTAATCAGAATATTACATCATATAAAGACCACCTACTGGATGTATTCGATGCTGTAGACGAGATGTCCAACTCAAGCTTGGTTATTCTGTGCGGTGGCCTTAACACTGACCTGGTCAACAAAGCTAATGGTGCTAGGTCAACCCTGTTACTCAAATACCTTCAGGATAGAAATATGGTATCATCATATGACAGTAGCACCACAACCGGACCTGCTATGACGTGGAGAACTGAATACACAATCATCCGTTATTGATTACGTGTTTGCCCCTGAGGATCTCAAATCCTCAATTCTTAAATCAGAAATATGTAACAGTATCCCCTACGAAGTATCTGACCACTACCCCATATGTGTGTCCTTTCTAGGAGATTCTTTCATCACGGGACAGAAAAAATGGTACACACAAACACTCAAATGGGGAAAAGCTAATCAAATGGAACATGATATGTATAGGACAGAAGTAGATCTTTTACTAGGTAGCAATTTACCTAAGGCTGATGATATAGACAGAGACACTATAGAAAGCTACTGTGACCTCATAACCAGCTCTCTGCATAACGCTGCAGCACAGTATATACCACGAGGCCTATTCCGACCATACCTCAAACCCTACTGGAAAGGTTCAAACCTAGACTTCTATCATTTCCATATGCGAGAAGCGAAACGAGAATGGAATGTAATGGAAAACCAAGGGACAAAAGTGATCTATCGTATTGTGAATATAAAATGAGAAAAAGTGAATTTCGGAGAGTTCACAGACTAGCAGAAAAACAATATATGGAAAAAATATATTGACATTACAAATGCTAGCGAGGTGGATATAGGCGAGTTCTATAGAACTGTAAGGCGACAACGTAGACAGAAAATGTCAATGACAAAGTTAGAGTACGACGGACAAACAGCAGATACACCCTCATAAATATGTGGACTATGGGCCGACTACTATGCTAACCTATCATCTCCCTTGGAGAGACCTGAATTTGACAAAAACTTCCAAGATGAAATAGATAATCGAAAAGAACAGATAACAGAAATGAATAAACAGGAGAGTGATCCTATATTACAAAAAAACTTTACATGCCAAGAGATAAATGATATAGTTAGACAGTTGAAATTAAGAAAAGCACCATGCCCAGACCGCATAACAAATGAACACATTACAAATGGAGGGATACTCTTCCTCAAACATCTCACGAATGTAATCAACATGATAAGACTGCTTTGCTATACCCCAAACTGCTTCAGGACTGGTACAATCATACCTCTTTATAAAGGCAACAATAAAGTGAAGTCCGACCCCTCGAATTACAGAGGAATAACTTTGACATCAGCATTATCAAAAATATTCGAGAAGGTACTTTTGAATCGCATTGAAAACTATCTGAAGAGTGTCCATTTGGATTTTCCACATAGACTTCAATGCGGTTTTCGAAAAGGATACGGCGCTGCAGTGTCAACCTTTGTCGTGAGAGAAATAATGTCCCAGTATACACAGAGAGGATCAAATGTATATACTGCATTTGGGTAACACAGTTATGTGTCTTGGATAAATTGAATACTTACTACAAGGAGGGAGCTATGAAAAGATGTTAACTTAGTTAAGCGCCCCCTTACATATCTCATTATTGAATGAGCCCCGATCTTAACCATTTGAAGCATATCTGGGATATGACGTGTGCAGCAAAGGGATCCTCCTGTACAGAACATGGCCTAATTGGAAGCTGCTTAAAACGAGGAATGGCGTAGACTGCCCCCTCAGAGGATCAGGAGGGGAGGAGTTATGAAAAGATGTTAACTAAGTTAAGCGCCCCCTTACATATCTCATTATTGAATGAGCCCCGATCTTAACCATTTAAAGCGTATCTGGGATATGACGTCACACGTAAACGTTTAAAATACCTGTACACTTCTCTGTGGGCTTGGTCCACTTGCCGTCCACACAAATGGAATAGATTGGTCCCGTCTCCTGGTAACGCTTGGCACACTTGTAGCTCTGGTAGGTGGAGTTCCCGGAAGTAGTGCTGGCATGCATCACGTATCGCGGGGCCTTGCTGCAGCCTGTGGCTGGAAAAAAAGGTTGGTTGTTTGTTCAACGCCGCCCTTAGCAATATTCCAGCTATATATTGTTACCGCATTATTACCTATTCCATTGTTGTTGTTGTTGTTAATCCCCTTGATGTATTCCCTCATGTTGTCTTACTTAATCCCTGTTACATGTTTATAAGTCGGTTCTGTGCTGTATTACTTTACCCTTGCTTGACAACGGTATAAGAAGCTATACCGAAACGTCCTATCATAATAAATAAAGAAGTTGTTATCCATAAAGTATTATTCTTTTCTTATTTTTTCTTATATGGCGGCGGTCTGTAAATAATCGAGTCTGGACCAAACAATCCAATGATCAACATCATGAACCATCATAAACATCGATCTATGTAAATGGGATACGATGATATGTGTCAACCAAGTCAGCGAGCTTGAACACCTGATCCCGTTAGGCGCCTTTTACGACACGCAGGGTTACTGAAGACCAATTCTAACCCGGATCTTCACGGGTTTGGAAACACAGGAGAGCAGCACAGTTGTTTCGGGGTAGTCAGCAATAATGTTCAAGGCTGTGTTCCTGGAACCACAACGCCTACAAATGGGCTGACACTGTATCAATAAGCACCTATTCGCCAGCACACAAAGTCAAACGCCTAGACTGCTCAGCCACCTCGGCTTCCACAAAAAAATGGAAGTCGGACAACGGGTTGAGTCCCATCCGGGATTCTAGACTTCCATTTTGTTTCTGTCAACTGTCACTATACAGTTGCGACAGGTCGTAACGTTACGGACGCTTTGTGGATCAGGGCCCTTATTCTCGAAACGATCGTAGCCCTAAGAATTCTTAACTTTGATCGTAGCCAATGTGTTAAGAATGGGCTTAAGAAGTTCGTAGGGCTTACGAAGTTTCGAGAATAGCTAGCCTGGACTCAGATCCTGCCAGATTGATTTGGGATTTTACGACTGCTTTAAGCACTGACCCACTCGTTGGATTACGATCGGAACATCTTCGTTTCTTTTCATTTTAATTGTATCAAAATAATAAATGCATAAAAAATGTACACTTCATTTTTACAGTGATGTACCAACATATGATACACTTACATTACTCTCAACCCTCTAAAATAAATGACGAGTCAATAGTCCCTAAAGTAAAGACTAAGATATGAGGAACAAATGATGTTCACTGATGACTTCTTTTCCTTAAATATATTGCAACAAATTATGACTAAATTCTATATTAAAATACCTATACACTTCTCAGCGGGCGCCGTCCATTTGCCGTCCACACAGATGGAATAGATAGGTTCAGTCTCCTTATAACGCCTGGTACACTTGTAGCTCTGGTAGGTAGAGCTCCCAGTCGTAGGTGTGGCGTGCTTCACATATCGCGGGGCCGGACAGTATTACAATATAACGGTTGCATTAAGGCCCTTGGGGCACAGTCAACGATGTTCTCCTTTGGTTGATGAATATAGTTACGCGCCTCTTTATCTTTCAGCTGTATATCGCCATTTCAAGAACAAGACTAGTTACTCACTGATACAGGATTCCGTGGGTGTGGTCCATGTGCCTGTGGGGAGACACTCCAACAGGATGGGGGTAGTCGGGGCGAAGCCCTCCTTGCATTTGTAGGTGATCTCTGCAGATCCTTTCGACACCAAAACGGCATTTTCCAGGTCCGGGGGCTCCACACATGTGACTGTGGACAACAATCGAGAGTCACTAGAACATGCTCAGTTCGATCCAATCCCAAATGTAGTCATCATTACCAATTTACCCTTGATATCAACCCGGCCCTATTTTTTCTCTTTCATCTTTTGTAATTTCATTTCTACGCATATTTTTTAAAGCATCGAAGTAATATTATCAGCTTTACCATAAAGTATAGGACTTTTCAGAATGAGGCTGTAATAACTAAAAATAGAAGCATTGGCAACATTTCTTCTTATAAATATCTGGGAAAGAATGTAATAGGCAAATCATTTCACGCTGAATCAAATGGGTTTTTCTGTATTTGAATAACAATTTCATATGTACGAATGGTGACGAATACCAAGCATGCTAAACGCAGGAGTGTCCAGAAAGCCGTTGGTTCTATTATGGGGTGACCCGTGAAGATTCGGGTTAGAATTGATCTTCAGTAACTTATCGTAAGAGGTGACTAACGGGATCGGGTGGTCAGGCTCGCTGATTTGGCTGACACAGGTCATCATATCCCAATTGCGTAGATCGATGCTCATGCTCTTAATCACTGGATTGTCTGGTCCAGACTCCACTATTTACAAACCGCCGCCATATAGCTGGAATATTGCTGAGTGCGTCGTAAACTAAACTCACTCACTCACTCTATTATGGTTTTAGTGACATGATTGGCTCAGAAACATGGATATGAAAGTAATGACATGTTGACGACCTCTAGTGACGCCAGCACAACCTGTTCCGTATCAGATCCGTATCAGTCTATATCAGATGCTTTTTTTCTACCATCAAGCCTTCATTTCATCGCTCGCTTATGACACCACCCCACGTTGTGACCCCTGTTATTGATATTGACAATGTGTGGTTCCAGATTGTTGTTCTTATTTCGCACTAAGTTGAGTACCACATAGCAGACTCCCATTGACGAATACATAATAAAAATGTTTGAGAGTTCATCTCTGACAAACACAATAACAGCTGACCATAGTGAAGATTCTTATTTCTGATGCATTTACCTATTGCACTATCAGTGTGATACAGACCGTTGAGAATATATTGTTTCAAGTAATCACCGCAACAGGTATCGCTTAGCGGAGGTTCGTCCAAACAAAACACTGACGACAAGGATTCAGTGTTTTAGTTAAAAACCAATGAAGTTTGCACACAAATGTATAAATGCAAGTGATTCGCCGTGTTCATTGAAAATTTGGAAAATATTTGTTACAGTCAAAATTTCTAAACACAATTCGAATGGGGATAGTTGTTCCCATAGCAGCAGCAACGTATTCAGAATGAGGATGTTGATTTTTTAAAGTATTCTCTGATCGATATTTGCGATAGGCCAAACATATTTTTTAACAAAAAAAACAAGCTTGAAATTATAAGAAAAATTAGTACGGGTTGAATCTAGACTTTGATATAGGCCAGTTGACAAGCTTGTCTCGTTAGGAGAATTGATTCCCCAACAGACAATAATCTGCAGTCATATTGGGAAATAGACTCATGTTGGCAGGTTCGAAGACAAGAAATTGACCAGGGTCATGAACAACAGATCGTGTTTGCATGGACAGTTTGGAGTGGCGTTTGTCGAGATATGGTTGGATCCTAGGAACACGGAGGAACATCCAATGGCAGGATGAGAGGTTCTTCTTGCATGTCACAGGGTGGCATATTTGGGAAAGAATACATTCCCTGAAACACTGGTTCAACAGTCATCTTTGGATAACGAATACTTTGGAGTTGCCTGTCCCAAATATTTTCGAAGGTGTTCGGTGTCCAGAAGTACCAAATGGGTGGGAGGTGCATGTGTCAAATCCAGGATTTGATCAGATCACATCTTGATAATTACCCTTCAACTGCTAGACCCATCTACATGGTTGACAACGTGAGACCGAACATTTTTCAATGGAGGCATGGTGAATGGAGTTGGGAACGTGTACATACTCACAGAGGGTCCTTTTGGTCATATACATCGACAACTTACCAGCCACAAGTGTCTAGCAGTTTTAGCAGCATATACCTAAATCACTCGATACTACCCACAATGAACAGTTATGAATGTCACTCTGGGAAACATCATGGTGTACTTAAATACTTTTGATTGTTCTTTTATTTTGTATTTCCATTGTGTTCCCAATGCCACACAAAGAAGTGCATAAAGCTAATTTTCGATGTAGACCCTTACATTGTCATCAACCTTATCAATACTTATCTAAGCTTATTTTTTCTATAAACAAGAAGTTTGTTGAGTGTTTCCCTGTGTCCTAACAAACTGCTCAAACAATTAGGTCGTGTTCTGTTTATGGCACAGGTTTGTGGGCCGGTACACAGGTTTTTAAACCCCAATCAAAACAGCAATGGATACGCAGCATGTTTTTCCAGATGTATAATATACCAGTTCCAAAATCAGTGAAATGTAAACCAATATAGAGAATGGCAGGACAACGCATGGCAAATACGCTACGCTGAAACTTCCCATGTTTCATATAATGAATAAATGATACTGTTTGGCTACCTAAAGCCTATTCTTGATCGACCTTCTACTGACCAAAGAAGGTGATACTGGTGATTCTGTCCAGCTTTCATCGATACACGTCCGTACACATCAGTACACAGTGTTCACAAGATTGTTGTCAAGGTTACTCAGGAAGTCATATTCCCCGTGATATCCACGCGTATAAACACACTGACATTCTATACTTATATACATATGAGAGTGAGGTAAAGCTGGCTGAACTAAATGCACTGTAAACTCTGTAAATTATACACTCAAAGGCAAAAGTTATTGTGATTGATTTGAAGTTAGATATGTGAATTAACGACTGATATTTTTATGATGAGACTTTTTTTAATATTGCTAGAAAACCATTCCACAATAGGATTGCAAATGGCACATTTTAACCTTTTCTGGAGGTCACAGTGAGAGAAAGGTCAAAATGAAATTCACACAGTCAATAACGTGTATGTCCACTATGAGCTTAGATCGATGCTCATGCTGTTGATCACTGGATTGTCTGGTCCAGACTCGATTATTTACAGACCGCCGCCATATAGCTGGGATATTGCTGAGTGCGGCGTAAAAATAAACTCACTCACTCACTATGAGCATTGATACATGTTTGACACCTGCGCCTCAGAGAGCCAATCAAATATCGCAAGAAGTCTTGTGGAATGGCATCCCATGTCTGTGGAAGCACCTGGCGGAGTTCCTGAAGCGTGAATGAGGGATTTGGCCAAAGTCTCAGACGTGTTCGATAGGGGACAGATCTTTTTTCGGCCATCAACGCGTTGCAAGAGGAATCTGGAGTGTAGAGAACATGTCTCAACTCACGTGCTCTCCACCGCAGATGTTGTCTGCACCATTGCAGTAGTAGACGTTGTTGACGTAATAATGTCAAGATTTGTCGTCTGGCAGGACGTCTAGCACGTATCTTGTGTGCAGCCAGACGCCGGCTTATGGTCCTTGGCGATATCCTGTTGACACAAGGAACTGTTCGGGCTGTCAGTGTGGCTGGTTGGAATCCAATTCGCAGATGGGTGGCTCGAATCCAGCGATCGTTGCGTTGCGTGGTTACAGGGGGACTGTCACTTCGGGGACGGTCTGCAACGTTGCGCTGGGGGTGATCTGGTTTCTAGCATTCCAATGGCTCTCCACCTTTCATTTTCAGTAAGCTATGGCATAGAGAAATGCAAGCAGATTCTTCTAAATTTGTGTTTTTCGGACCAGTCGACGTCTAAACAATGATTTGGGTGACAATGATTTGAGGTTTAGAGCCACACTTTTTATAGGGCAAGTTTTATGCCTTTTTTCTACGGACGTCTTCAAATCACGAAAAAACGCATGTAAAACAAATACAACATACATGGCCCTGTTGAGGTTATGGATTAAGTGTATTATAAAGAATATTAAAATGCCTTATTAAATATTTCTCATTTATATTATCACATGTCTTGATCACACTTAGTTTTGCCTTTGAGTATATTATCAATTTCCACCCTATTCACTATTCTAAATGGCCTCGTACAACGACATAATGTAATAGTGATAATAATAATAATGATAATAATGGTTATGTTGAGATACAAGAGGGAGCATTACGCAGTTTCAGGGTGGAAAATCATTTAGACTCTGGTAGAAGGTCAGGCGTACTAAGGGATGCAGGTGGGAGGCACACGCCAGAATGACCATACAAGAGACGACCTTCGGGCAGATCACAAATGTAGACTTGACAAAATCTACAGTTGTCTTCTCCAGACATTCTTCATAACAGGATTATATTGTTCACTTTCGCTCGCATCGATTTGTCTGATGATTCCGATGTGAGGCATATCGAAACCTATTATGAATAGAAAGTCATTCCTCAGTGTCCATATATGAACCAAAGGTGTTGGACACAATCCTCATGTCAATAATGATTTTGTTGATGGTTTAGTATTCCGGACAGAAAAGAAATGAGTGTTAACCAAGCGAGTCCATATCAAATCGGCACAGGTTCAGTAAGAACGGATCTCTGACCCACCGCTGTATCGAGTCATCTGCAAGGATAAAACCAGTCACTTCCCACTCGTAAACGTCATTGTGTCATTTTACATCAACATATGTATGGAATGTAGATCATGCCGTGTATTTGATAAAACTCCCCCGTCAGTGGATGGGCAGTATCTGTATACAGTATCTTTAGCGACACATACAGCAACATAAGCGACATAATCGAATGGCTCATTCAGTTTAGCTCGCCGTGCTCGCGGTTTTGATTCAGATGTCCATTACTGTAAAACCCAGGATGTATATTTTGGACATATTTTGTTCTACACCCCAAAATACCTGTACATGAGTATCTGTTGGTAGGCAGCATCCACTTCCCCGTGTCCAGGCAGGTGGTTTTTATTATCTGGTCGCTGAAGAAGCCCTCGGAACACTTGTACAGACGGGTCGTACCCGCGAGGTTGTCTCCAGGCAACGGCTCGGCACCATACAGCTGTGACAGCTCCCCACAGACCTCTGGAAACGTGATCAAGCATATGTCTTCTAATACTACCACCACTACTACTACGACTGCTACTGCTACTTATGACTGCTACTACTACTTCCACTACTACTGCTACTACTACTACTGCTGCTGCTACTACTGCTACTACTACTGCTACTACTACTACTACTACTACTACTACTTCTACTACTACTGCTACTGCTACTGCTACTACTACTACTACTACTACTACTACTACTACTACTACTACTACTACTACTACTACTACTACTACTACTACTACTACTACTACTACTACTACTACTACTACTACTACTACTACTACTACTACTACTACTGCTGCTACTACTACTGCTACTACTACTACTACTACTACTGCTGCTACTACTACTACTACTACTACTACTACTACTGTTACTACTACTACTACTACTACTACTACTGTTACTACCACTACTACTGTTACTACTACTACTACTACTACTACTGCTACTGCTACTACCTACTACTACTACTACTACTACTACTGTTACTACTACTACTACTACTGCTACTACTACTACTGCTACTACTACTACTACTGTTACTACTACTACTACTACTACTGCTACTACTACTACTACTACTGCTCTACAACTACTACTACTACTACTACTACTACTGTTACTACTACTACTACTACTACTTCTACTACTACTACTACTACTACTACTACAACTTCTACAACTACAATTACTAATACAACTGTACTACTCCCTCCGCTCTTTTTGACACTCAACCTCCACCACCTCCTTTCCTCACCACTCACTACTCTGTCTGCTACTCACCACCACCACCCCTGCTGCTACTACTCACCACCACTACTCTGCTGCTACTACTCACTCATCACTTCTGCTGCCACTACTCACTCACTCACTCACCTGCTGCCACTACTCACCACTACTCTGCCACTACTCACCACCACTCTGCTACCACTACCACCACTACTGCTGCCACCACCACTACACTAACATCTCTTCCTGCCACTACCACCACCACTACTCTGCTACCACTACCACTACTCACTACCTCTGCTGCCACTACTTCACTACTCCTACTGCTGCCACTCACCACTCACCACCACTCTACCACTACTCACCACTACTGCCACTACTCACCACCACTCTGCTGCCACTACTACTCACTACTCTGCTACTTCACCACCACTCTACTACCACCACACTACTCACTCTGCCACCACCACCACCACTCTGCTACTACTACCACTACCACTCTGCTGCTACCACCACTACTCTGCCACTACTACTACTACTACTCACTGCTACTACTCACCACTACTCTGCTGCTACTCACGACTACTCTGCTGCTACTACTACTACTACTCTGCTACTACTCACCACTACTCTGCTGCTACCACCACCACTCTGCTGCCACTACCACTACTACTCTGCTACTACCACCACCACTACTCTGCTACTACTACCACCACTACTCTGCTGCTACCACGACTACCCTGCTGCCACTACGACCACTCTGCTACTACCACCACTACTCTGCTATTACTCACCACCACTCTGCTGCTACCACTCACCACCACTCTTGCTACTACTACCACCACTCTCTGCCACTACCACCACCACTTCTGCTGCTACTACCACCACTACTCTGCTATTACTACCACCACTTACTGCTGCTACCACCACCACTACTCTGCTGCCACTGCTACCACCACTTCTTCGTCTGCTACTACCACCACCACTCTGCTACTTCTACTACTACTTCTGCTACTACTACCACCACTCTGCTGCCACTGCTACCACTCACTTCTTCGTACTACACCACCACCACCACTACTGCTACTACTACCACTCACTCTGCTACTACTACCACTACTTCTGCTGGTACTACTAACAATACTTCTTCGTCTGCTACTACTACCATTACTTCTGCTACTTCTACCACTACTTCTGCTGCTACTACTACCACTACTTCTGCTACTACTACCACTACTTCTGCTACTGCTACCACTTCTTCTGCTGCTACTACCACTACTTCTGCTACTACCAGTCACTTTGATCCAGTTTCTAAGACAGAACCTCTTTATGAGACCAGAGCTACACGTCTAAAGGCAAGTTTCTGTCAGGGATTTCGATGAATTTGTTTGATGAAACGTGGACACATGTGAACATAATAACTTCTTTAGTATACGTTCAAGGGACGATTCGGTGGGATTTAGTGTACGTGGGATGGTTGCGACGGGGATAGCGATAATTTGCTCAGTGAGTTCACAGTAAACAGATTCTGTAAAGTCAGCGCTAACATCGCTTTGTGAAACAGTCTCCAAAACCTGTCGTATTAAGAGAGGGACTGGTGACCCATTCACTAAGACAGACACTCTTTTCATCAGACCAGTACGTAGCATACGAAGACATCTACTCGATATAAGACCAATGACCCTCTCACTAAGGCAGAGGCTCTTTTCATGAGACAAGTACCTAACATAATAGAGATCTACTCGATATAAGACCAATGACCCTCTCACTAAGGCAGAGGCTCTTTTCATGAGACAAGTACCTAACATAATAGAGATCTACTCGATATAAGACCAATGACCCTCTCACTAAGGCAGAGGCTCTTTTCATGAGACAAGTACCTAACATACTAAGAGATCTACTCGATATGAGACCAATGACCCACTCACTAAGACAGGAACCACTCGGCTTTGTCCATTGGCAATCTGCAGAACAAACGGTGGTGATGTTGGTCCTGCTGCGGTAGCCGGTGACACAGCGGTAGTTCCGAGACCGTCCCTTCCCATCCGCCACCACGGCTTGACCAACTTCCGGTGGGTTTCCACAGCAAACTGGGTAAAGCAAGCATACATTCAGAAAGATGTTTCAGGAAGATATTGTTCCGACATGTTTAGCATGGCTTTACAAAGAAGGAAATTGTTAGGTTGAGCATGACGTTACGTAGAGCATATTGTTATGTAAAGCATGATGTTACGGTAGAGAATATTGCTATGTTACGCTGAGCATGACTTTACATAGAGGCAAATTGTTAAGCTGAGCATGACTTTACATAGAGGCAAATTGTTATGTTGAGCATGGCTTTACATAGAGGCAAATTGTTATGTTGAGAATGACTTTACATAGAGGCAAATTGTTATATTGAGCATGGCTTTACGTAGAGGCAAATTGTTATGTTGAGCATGACTTTACATAGAAGCAAATTGTTATGTTGAGCATGCTTTACATAGAGGCAAATTGTTATGTTGAGAATGACTTTACATAGAGGCAAATTGTTATGTTGAGAATGACTTTACATAGAGGCAAATTGTTATGTTGAGCATGGCTTTACATAGAGGCAAATTGTTATGTTGAGAATGACTTTACATAGAGGCAAATTGTTATGTTGAGCATGGCTTTACATAGAGGTAAATTGTTATGTTGAGCATGACTTTACATAGAGGCAAATTGTTATGTTGAGCATGACTTTACATAGAGGTAAATTGTTATGTTGAGCATGACTTTACATAGAGGCAAATTGTTATGTTGAGCATGACTTTACATAGTGGCAAATTGTTATGTTGAGCATGGCTTTACATAGAGGTAAATTGTTATGTTGAGCATGACTTTACATAGAGGCAAATTGTTATATTGAGAATGGCTTTACATAGAGGCAAATTGTTATATTGAGAATGGCTTTACATAGAGGCAAATTGTTATATTGAGAATGGCTTTACATAGAGGCAAATTGTTATGTTGAGCATGGCTTTACATAGAGGCAACTTGTTATATTGAGAATGGCTTTACATAGAGGCAAATTGTTATATTGAGAATGGCTTTACATAGAGGCAAATTGTTATGTTGAGCATGGCTTTACATAGAGGCAACTTGTTATATTGAGAATGGCTTTACATAGAGGCAAATTGTTATGTTGAGAATGGCTTTACATAGAGGCAAATTGTTATGTTGAGCATGACTTTACATAGTGGCAAATTGTTATGTTGAGCATGGCTTTACATAGAGGTAAATTGTTATGTTGAGAATGACTTTACATAGAGGCAAATTGTTATATTGAGAATGGCTTTACATAGAGGCAAATTGTTATATTGAGAATGGCTTTACATAGAGGCAAATTGTTATATTGAGAATGGCTTTACATAGAGGCAAATTGTTATATTGAGAATGGCTTTACATAGAGGCAAATTGTTATGTTGAGCATGGCTTTACATAGAGGCAAATTGTTATGTTGAGCATGGCTTCACATAGAGGCAAATTGTTATGCAGAGCATGATGTTATGTAGAGAATATTGTTACATTGCCCAAGATGTCACGTAGAGAATGTTGTTATGTTGAGCAGGATGTTGTGCAAAAGAAAATGACTTCATGTAGAAAAAAGTGTTACGTGGCTGTAAAATCTATGGATGTTGCCATGTCAGGAATGCTGGTATAAGGAGAATGGTGTTGTGTGGAATATGATGTTATGTAGAGAGTAACGTTATGTGAAGAATGAATGGATGGTGTGATAATAGGTGGGGAATGAGGGTAGAGAGATAATAATGGTTAGTAGAAAGTGATATTATGCAGAGAAGGATCTTAAGTAGAGAATGATGACATGTGGAGCGTGATGTCATTAAAATGTATACATGTATTATGAGGAGAATCCTAACTTTTAAATGTGTAACTACTATACTAGATGTCAAATTACATTAAACGTTGATGTAAGCAGAAAATGTTAACTTTGATGCCAAATAATCCGTTAGAACTATCATCTGATAAACACCTGTGTATTGAATCTAATATTGTTTGGCTCCTGAAAAGGGAACTGACCACTATGTGATCAGTGTACAAAGAAGACGACATTTCGTGTGCATAATTGCCTCCCTTAGTGATTTAAGGATACCATGAGTCTGGATTGCAATCTATGACTCATCCTGTTTTTGTTCATTAGTATAATCACCAAATCTGCACTTGTGAATACACTGATGTTGTAAATAATTGTACACGCATCACGTTTAAGGTAAATAAATCTGAACTACTGTTGAAAGCTTGCAGTGACACATACAGATAACCCTCTATCACTGAAATACGGATTACATGAACATTTACATGATACATACACTGTTCCACAGAAGTTGTGTGATCCCGTGACGTTGTCTGATCTGTGACAGTTTCATGAGGACTCTCTGGAACATCAACAGCCGAGGACCGTAGAACGCTTGGAGTTGTTAGTTCTTGTTGATCACCACTTGTATCTATGGATGATCCAGGCTTTCTAAATGATTGGAGTTGTTTGTTATCATGCTTGTTAACGACAGAGCCTTCTGATGTTGTTGCAATACCCCCTACACCAGCTGGTGTTGTTTTATCTCCTACAGTTCCACCTCCTGTAGCTAAAGTTTCTGCCTGGTGTACCGATGTGGTGTCAACCTTGCTGGAGTCGGATAACCGATTGTCTTTTCTCGATGACAGACTTGTGAGTGTAGTCAGTATGGCAGGTATAAAACCCTCTGAGGGTAGAGCGTCACCTGGTCCAAGCGTTGGGGGTTGAATGCCGATAAAAACATCTTCCGCTTCTCCACTGTTTGAGGAATCGTGCAAACCGTACGCTGAGCATACAATATTATGCATATGTTGAAGTTCATGTTGTGATGAAGTGCACCGAATCTGGTATGTCGCGTTGCCTGTTTTATCTGAAAAGCAAATGGTTCTATCAAAATGATGCCTTTCAATTAATCATCATCTCCATCATTTCCCGTTCAACCAAAAAGCATTATTCTCCATTGCAATTTGTCAGGGAATATTACCGCTTTTGCTACATGCCGTCATCTGTAGTGATGTAGATTGTGGTGCTGTTACGATGTTATGATGATGGCCAGAGGTGAGGTGAGGTGAGGTGAGGTGAGGTGGAGGTGAGGTGAGGTGAGGGTGAGGTGAGGTGAGGTGAGGAGGTGAGGTGAGGTGATATTGAGGTGGGTGAGGCAGGTGAACGTCGTGAGGTGAGAATATTGAGGTGAGGTGATATTGGGTTTAACGTCGTGCTTGAGAACATTTCGCTCATATGACGACGTGTGATAGCCAGAGAGACAGACAGACAGTTTATTCAGTAGCACCGGCCACATGGCCTATAGTACAATTGAGATTCATTACTAAATAGTCACCTGTTTCTAACATTTTGAACAGCTTTCGTGAATTTTAAATACATGTTTTAAATACAAAGTAAGAGAACGGATACGATATATATTTTGTGAGCATAAAAAAGTTGTCAATGATTGCTAACAACAAGTAATATATTAAATTCTGGAAGGTATTTCAGCCTTAATTGTGCATATTTATCACACTTAAATAATATATGTAACTCATTTTCAATATCACCTGTATTACAATTAGTACAAACAGCATCGCTAAGTTCCTTGTTTTCTCTGACGAAACAAAGTAATTTTAAAAGTGTGCAATGATGTTCTAAATTTACACAATACTCTTACAAGCGAGTGAGTTAATATTCAACGTCACATCGGTAATATCTCAGCCATATCGTGACAAAAACAATTTATACAATAAAAAGTGAAAAAAAATTGAAGATTAAACCCTGTTGACGATGGACAGTAAAAATACTAGAAAATCACAGATATAATATAAAACTAGCGAGCAAAGCTAAAACATTCCAATTAAAGAAGACAATACAGTATAAAACACGGGCGATAGATCGCCAACAACTGAAGGTAGATCACCATACTAGGAACCATGACTCTTACAGGTGATGTGTCTTGAAGGTTATGTTTTTTCAGACTGAAATATATATTTAATGGAACTATAGTGACTGAGATTGGTGGAAGTACAAATAGATTCATGCCAAGTTTGAATATATATATATCTTTAAGTCTTTGTTTAAATATTGACAGAAACATACTAGGCATCCAGGCATGGGAAAAAACACATAAGAAAAGAACATGTCCAACATCTGAAGCCCAACACTGTTTTCCATTATTATCAAGCCTCTGTAACATACGGTAACAATGATAGGATAACGACAGATATCCATTTTAAGTAACTTTAGCCAGTATTTGATAACTCTAACTTGACTGGAAACAAACAATGAGTAATGCCCTGTTTCCCCTATAACAGCTTTGTTTGAAGCATATTTTCCTGTTCCTAGAAAAGTTTTTGAATAAATTAAATGAACTTTATCAATAACTTCAAATATTTAACTCCCCAAATTTCGGAACCATATAAGAGTATCGGTGATATTTTACAATCAAATATTAAACATGTTGACGAAAATGAAATGTATTTATTTTGCCTGATTAATTTTTACAATATAATCTTGACGAGAACGTCAATCCAAGGTATTTATGATAAGTAACAGTGATGATAGCGAAACAATAGCTATGCTCAAAACCACTAACTCTGGTTAAAGCACCTGTGAAGATCTGGGTTAGAACTGGTCTTTTAATAGCAACCTCTTCTTGTACTTAGATACCCGTGAAGGTCCGGGTTAGAATATTGATCTTCAGTAACCCATGCTTGTCGTAAGAGGCGACTGACGGGATAAGGTGGTTAGGCTCGCTGACTTGGTTGACACATGTCATCGGTTCCCAATTGCGCAGATGGATGCTCATGCTGTTGATCACTGGATTGTCTGGTCCAGACTCGATTATTAACAGACTGCCGCCATATAGCTGGAATACTGCTGACTGCGGCGTAAAACTAAACTCACTCACTCATCCACTCTTCTCCTTAGAGGCGTGTAATGGGATCGGGTAGTGATGTTCGTTGATTAGGTTGATACGTGGCATCGAATCCCGATTGCTTTAATCCATGTTCATGATATCAATCACCGGACTTTATCGTTCTGACGCGATATTTTTGCAGAAAATTTTCAAATAGCTGTAATACTGCTGAGAGCGGTTTAAGGAACAAAACAAACATATCCTGTATATACCCCACACACTCACTGGTCTGTACATATAAACTGACGTACAAAAGAAAGTACACACCTGATGCTTTGGTAAAATGTTTTTATAAAAACAGCGTAATATTTAGACAAGTGTTTTGACTGCGACTCACAAGTCACAACCATTTTGTACGTGTTGCAATAACACCATTATGGTACTCAGTAAGAACATTGCTAGCAGCATATTTACGTGTTTTTAATAGTCTTAAAACACCAGGTGTGTACTTTCTTTTGTACATCAGTATATGTTCTTATCATAAAGAAAGAAAAAAGAAGCGACAAAACCCTTTACACATCCATAGGAAATCTCTGCTAAAACGCAGTCTTAAGTAAGGCAATGGTGAAGAGATTTATATCAACATGTAGTTGTTCATTTTAGAGTTTTCTGCCATGATCTTCAGAAAATGTTTGTCAAACTCGATATTGCAATGACAATTAGCGTCATTATAAAACATTTAGTTACCCCCGTACGGCCGACTACGAAGATGAAGAAAGAAAGTATGATATTTATTTCATCGTTTTCACTAACCTGATAGACCTTCAATTTTCAAACCCCATACGGATCCTGTAGGATATATGAGCTCATCTGGCTGTAGAGATTCCCCTTCTGAAGCATGTTGTACCTGACACCTATTGTGTACTGCGTTATACCGAACCTCTGAGCAAGTCCGTCTCTGAAGACAGACCTCAATACAGAACAGATGACCTCTGTGAATGTGTCTGAAGGTCAAAAGGATATTTGTCATTTAATCGAACCTCACTGAATCGTACCTAATGGATGTGTCTGCAAGTCAAAAGGATATTTGTCTTTTTATCGAATCTCACTAAATCGAACCCTCTATAGATGTGTCTGAAAGTCAAAAGGATATTTGTTATTAAATCGAATCTCATCGAGGCATGGGTTACTGAAGACCCGGATCTTCACGGATCACAAACACCATGAGACTCACTGCATGTGATATACAATATATTGCACTTAACACACAGTATACTGCATCAGATAAAAGAACCGAATAATGCTCTTTAAATATGTTCTGGAAAAAGCATGCACGGTTGAACCTACAAAGTTGCTACATCTAGATATCAGCGGCGTGGTGTGCTGAAATATACTCTTCACAAAAAGTAGTGGAACCTGAACTTTCATTTGGATAGGAAGTATAAGGGTTAACAAACTTTTCAAAGACATCTTATGAACCCACCACCACTTCTCTTTATCACCACCCCTAGACACAATGTATGGGATGCACGTGCACAACGCAGAAGCCCCATACACACACCCTGTAATACGCACCAGCGATAAGACGTTTGCTACTGGCCGTTACGGTTTGCTATGTACAGAGTAACGGCTCGCTACGGCTGAATAACATTGGTTGTGTCACGGTGACAGGTACATTTTATCACATTTATACGCTATATTGCAAACATCTTGTCAATCATAGATAGCCAATATTTAGATGAAGTATTTGTAAATGAGAATGTGTTCAAAGGAATTGTTTTAAATGTGATTTACGAATTTATGAGCCTTTGATTCCAAACAGAGTTGATACTTTCGATTTCATTTGTTTATTATTATCTAAATTTGTCATTAAAGAGAAGTTCAACTTGCATAACGATTGTTAACTGCATTGACCGTAATATGTCAGGAATGGCTGATATGACATAATATTCACAACATTTTATAAATTTGATGCTACGGTCGCTAATGGTAAACCATGTGCGTAAATACGGTTTGCTACGGTGTCTGTTACCGGTTGCTAATGGTCACAACGACAGTGAAATCAATACAATTATTGCAGTTTGTAAAACTCCATTTCATAGCTGACTTCAAAATAGCAAGAACATGAGATATGATGGTTGCTTTTATGTCATGAGTAATTGTTTCACAGTTATTTGAATTTAAAATATTCAAACTTGGGACAGCAAAGTTGATACTTAATGAAGATGGATAATAATTTCCCAACTCAACCTAACCAAGGTTTTTGTATCCATAGTCCAGACATAAATCTGATAAACTGACCGAAAAACAACCTGTAACCTGTTTTCCAATGAGCAACGACATCTTTACTGTACCGCGTATTCGTTGATAACATCCATGAATAAATTGAAGGTGACGGAACTACTTTTTGTCCATTGTTTCGAATGTTTATAGCGACAACTTTGAGATTTTTAGTTACATATTGCAATTTGCCCGTCGGTGGCGAGTCACTGGCGACAAACATTCTGCTCTGATTTCCAGTTCATGTTCTGGATGGGTGTTACAAACATGTTGGATAAGTTCGTCAAATAGGTAACTTTTTTACATCGACGTCGTGACACATGTACTTCATGGACCGGGAAGGCCCTAAAAAGCAAACCGTATCAACAAAAGCAATGCTAGCAAACCGTATCAACCAAAACAATTTGCCACTAGCACGTGTAGCAAGCCGTAACCTCTCAAATTATAATTTCGTGTGTAACTTCACTATTTAATTGAAATTATCCACACCCAATTACACACATACATATCGTAATACTTGTCACTTGGTATGACATTGGTTTGTGAAATGTATGTTGTTTTGTCAATTAAAACTAGACATTATTTCCATTTGATGCCAAAACCTACCAAATAACATCGAATTGTTACACAATTCTTGTAACATTTGGCCCGATTGTTAGATCAAGTTATTACATAATTATCAAGTTATCAAAATACGACAAATTTGCCCCCAAAAAGCATAACGCTTGGCTTTACTTACACAATTTGTGCTGCAAGAACACATAGTAAAAAGTAGCTTCAGCCGTAGCGAGCCGTTACTCTGTACATAGCAAGCCGTAACGGCCACTAGCAAACGTCTTATCGCTGGTGCGTATTACAGGGTGTGATACACGTGCATGGGGTGTCATTCTTGATTTTGACGGTTTTCAAAAAGGTCGATAAACCACTGTAGACCATTAATTTTGACAATCATTTTGCATCACACAGTTAGTGTTTGTTTCCAGCCGGGTTTGTTTTTGTTTTGAAATTGAAAATCGCCACACATGCAAATTTCACCTCATACACCCATCACCGCCTCCGTGGTGTAGTGGTTAGAGCGTCCGCCCGGAGAGCGGAAGGTCGCGGGTTCGATCCCCGACCGCGTCATACCAAAAGACGTTAAAATATGGTACTTGTTGGTCCCTGTCTGGCGCTCGGCATTACTGGGTACAACAAGGACTGGTCGGCTCGGAGTCAGTATAATGTGTCTGAGTGGGGTATTCATGCTTCACTGCGGCATGGTATCTCAGTGGGCTAGCACTATAAAAAACCAGCTTCAGTCTGGGCTAGTACAAGCAGCCGCACATACACATACACACGCATGCACGTCGTCATATGAGCGAAATATTCTCAAGTACGACGTTAAACCCAATTTCACCTCACCTCACCTCACCTCACCATACACCCATCATCTTTCAAGAGCGATTACTGTACAAACAACTATGGTCATAAGGAAGTGCAAATGGTGATGCACTCTCAAAACATTCATTATTATCATATCAACATTGATACATATTGAAGAGTATAGTACTCGAAATGAAAGGAAAGCTGTCTGTCATAAGGACATTAAGGACCCTATGATCAACGCACATTATCTCAAATGTCCTACCTCGATATGGTTAAGGTGTCAATGGAAAAAAACAGGACAATCACAAGATGCCTCGACCAAGAGCATTTCCCCACCATTGTTAAGTTACAACTGCAAGATCACTGTTACTTTTTCAGTGCGTCTTCTCTATAGTACATAGTTAATATGAACTGCACAATACCTCCCTTGTCTATACTGTTGCCTGGTAGCAGTTCTCTAACCATGGATATGTTTACAGGTGTAGATAGGCTTCATCTCATATCGGGTATAACGTCAGTCATAAATCATTCAGGACGGACTGGCCTAAAAGTTTTTTGAATAATCACGACTTTTGAAAATAATATCATACACATACTGCGGCCTGCTATAAACATACATTAAAATTTCTTAATTTTTATTTTCATTAAATGATCAAAGGTTATCACCAACAATTTCAGGTAGTTCTATTTGGTCGTAAAGAATTCTCTACGTAAATATATACATTGTATTAAAATTCAAAAAGCTTAAATTCCAAAAAAGGAAACATTTCTAATTTGTTGGCTTTGTTACAAATATTGCAATAAATGTATGGGGAATGTTATTTTTACAGAAAATGTTTGAGTAGATGTTTTTGGTATTATCTTTTCAAACATTATAAATAGTAGCTTTAAATGAGGCGGTAATGGTTTTATTTTTGTATTGGTTTAATTGCTTGGAATATTTCAATCTAATGTCCCTTTAATGTGTACATTGTTTGTATTAAAAAGTACATTAATACCATTTATACATTTTCTTTCTTACACTACAACTACTAATGGAATAGTGCCACCTAATGGGAGAACGAACGAGCATGTTGTGTTCAGGAGGGCGTGTGCCTTATGGTGAAGGGATTGTAATGGTGAGAACAGGAACTTGCAGGCAGGAGATAATATACTAAGGGAAAATAATAACGGATCACATGAAAGGACAAGTGTTCCTTTATTTTTTTCCAAGATTTCTTGACAAGCTTTGCATCGCATAGGTTCTGAAGAAACCTGGGGAAAAATAAGGGAATACTTGTGTTTTCATGTGATCCGTTATTTTCTTCCCTCAGTATATAATGAAAATACCATACTCTCTGTAGTGATTCCGGTGAGTGAGTGAGTGAGTGAGTTAAGTTTTACGCTGCTTTAGCAATATTCCAGCAATATCACGGCGGGGGACACACCAGAAATGGGCTTCACACTTCATACTCTTGTGGGGAATCGAACATAATTTATTAGCAATACAATCCCCTGTACAGTATCAAGTGGATGGACATACCAGGGTGTTTGGGTTAAAAAATGATTAGTCACAAATTAGATATACACTTGTCATAAGTGTTAACCACACTTTGTCACTTTAAGTATTTTATAATGTAATTTTAGAGCTTTTATGAAACAGAATTAGAAAATAAATACAAACAATTACAATTTATATCTGAACAAGTTAAATGTTAAAGATGGTAAACTGTGTGAACACTGTAGCAATGTTAAAGATGGTAAACTGTGTGAACACTGTGGCAATGTTAAAGATGGTAAACTGTGTGAACACTGTGGCAATGTTAAAGATGGTAAACTGTGTGAACACTGTGGCAATGTTAAAGATGGTAAACTGTGTGAACACTGTGGCAATGTTAAAGATGGTAAACTGTGTGAACACTGTGGCAATAAAGATGGTAAACTGTGTGAACACTGTGGCAATGTTAAAGATGGTAAACTGTGTGAACAGTGTGGCAATGTTGTAAATGTTAAAGATGGTAAACTGTGTGAACACTGTGGCAATGTTAAAGATGGTAAACTGTGTGAACACTGTGGCAATGTTAAAGATGGTAAACTGTGTGAACACTGTGGCAATGTTAAAGATGGTAAACTGTGTGAACACTGTGGCAATGTTGACACTATCAGACATTATGCTCTCGTGATTTGCCGTTCTGTCTTTCCTATATATTTTAAATGGGCAAAAGCAAATATTCAAGATAAGGTATATCCAAATTACAGAGATGTTGTATTATATGGCCGAGACCCTGAAGACTGTAAATTATTTAATTAGGTATTGATGTTTGCAAAATTTATAGCGTATCGCTGCAAAGTCACTGGAAGTGATTGTAATTTTGACACTTTCATAAAAGATCTAAACTTTATTGTATAATTGCGATGTTTGGGTATAGATGCTTATACCGTTTTCGAGCATTATATGGGGGAATGCGTACTGCAGGATATATATAGTGAGTGAGTGAGTGAGTTTAGTTTTACGCCACACTATGCAATATTCCAGCTATATGGCGGCGGTCTGTAAATAATCGAGTCTGGACCAGACTACCCAGTGATCAACAGCATGAGCATCCATCTGCGCAATTGGGAACCGATGACATGTGTCAACCAAGTCAGCGAGCCTGACCACCCGATCCCGTTAGTCGCCTTTTACGACAAGAATGGGTTGATGAAGACCTATTCTACCCCGGATCTTCACGGGTCAGGATATAAATAGGGTACACGAGGGCTAACAAAGACAATGGCTGATAAAAACAAGATTACCCTTCTCGTCAAACGGGAGTTGGCATCATCATATTGAAAACATTGTCAAAATGACATCTAAAATGATTGGAGCATTTCAGAAATTATATTTCCGACTGAACAGAACAACACCAGTTTTTCTTCAGGATTTACTCCCACCCGTAGTAGGCAACCAGATAAGTTATGAATTAAGAAACTCCAATAATTTTAGCCAACCGTGTACAAGACTGAGGTACTAAACATCGTCTTTTATTCCATCAGCAGTTAAAATATGGAATAATAATCCCATAGCTATTAGGAATTGCAACTCTGATTCATCATTTGAATCTCATATCCACGTGAAAGAAAAGTGTGCACCTAAATATTATTCATATGGAATAAAGAAGTTAAATGTTTTGCACACAAGATTAAGATATATATGACGAGTACAGTTAATTATGATTTATTTAGAATAAATATCAAAATTGACGCATCATGTCAATGTGGCCGTGGATATGAGAATGTTTTTCATTACTTCCTTGAATGTCCATTGTTTACTAATCAAAGTAAACTGTTAAAATCTTTAGAAAGTATTGTTAAAATTAGAACATTGACGGGTCTTAATCTTATCTTTCATGGCAATGCAGGTCTCCCATTAACAGACAAGCAGCATGTTCTCAAATATGTACATATCTATCTGCCACTTATCTATATCTCTCAAACAAAAAGAGCCTCAGTTAACTTAACATATCCTATTTTTGGGAGAGGGCTTTTCTTAGTTGGATAAGTTGTGCCCAAACCTTTTCTTGAATGCATCAAATGTTTTAATCAATAAACACAATCAAACCTCTCAGTGACAAACATCTTTTTTATATTCGATAATAAAATTAATATTAAAAAAAAATTGAGAATAGAAGAGAGATTATCATTTAATCACAACAAAGTTCTATTTACACACAATCCAACTTCTCAGTAACGAACCTCTTTCAGGCTCACCCTACTCTACTCCTTGGACAGTGGACTGTTCCATTATACCCGTAGGTGTAACCCTAATTAACCTTCTAGTTCAGTGTCTGTCAACTGGCTGGCTGTCAAATGGGTATCTGTCAATTGGGAGATAACCGGATGAAATAGCCCTGGTCCCTGTTAAGTTTTGGGTGGTGTCTTTTTATGTGTAGTTCTTCAGTCAATTTTCTTGTAGAGTAATCACGTTGATTGTTTGCTAGTGTTTTGACAGTCCCCAGTTGATGTTGTGCTGAGGGAATTTGATGATGTGTTCCGAAATGGCTGATTTGGTGTCTAAATTGTTTGTGGATGTCTTGTATTCTTTAATGCGAATGTTGAGTGGTCTAGGTGTGTCCCCGATGTAGTTGCTGCCATCCATGTTTCTGTTTACATTTAGTTATATAAATAATATGAGCCTTGGTGTGCATCATAGTTAGAGACCCACCCATGAAGATCAGGGTTAAAATTGGTCTTCAGTAACCAATGCTTCAACCCATGCCCATAAGAGGCGACTAACGGGACCTGGTGGTTAGGCTCGCTGACTTGGTTGACACATGTCATCGTATCCCAATTACGTAGATTATACGTGCGATGCTCATGCTGTTGATGACTTGATTGTCTGGCCCAGACTCGATTATTTACAGAACGCCGCCATACAGTTCGAATATTGCGGCGTGAAACAACAACCAACCAACTTTATATTTAGAACTACTGTGGTGAGTTCTAGAAGCTACTACATGGTACTACAACCCTGTGGACCTTTCCACTATATTCTGACGCACTAAGTCGGAGAGTCTTCGAAAGTATCTTTCCTAGATATATGAGCGGAGCTAACTAATGCCATTTTTCACACTGTTTTCACATTACCACCCTTACGAAAAATAATTTTAAAAATTATTTTGAAAGGTTCACATTTAACTTCTATGTTGAACGGTAGTCATCTAGAACATTCAGTCGCTCTCTTAGCCCACTTACTCGATCAGAAGGAACAAAATATCATCAGCAAACGTCTGTCGAAACAGTTCGTGTAAACCAGGGTACAATTGTACTCCCCTTCGACGAATACATAGACTGAATCATAGTCAACATTTTAACAGGTTGACCACATTTTGGAGGACATCCTTAAGTTTATTTCTATCTATAGAATCAAATGCTCTCTTTTTGAAGTCTACAAAGGCAACATAGAATCTACTTTCACGTTTACTTACGTATGTTTGTATACAATCAGTCCAGGCATATATCTTGTTATTAATTTCTGAACATGGTTTTAACATGCAGTTCATTATGGTTGATTTAAACATATTTGTATTCATGAAAGAATCTGGTTTGGTAAACAAGCAAAGCTGTGCTTTTGTGAATACCTCACCAGTACAAATATAACACAAACAGAACACACAAGAACTAGACAAAAAGACAGAATGAAACAGATAAAATGAAAAACTAAAATCGTAACATCGTATGTGCATTGAGAATTGCGCTTGCAGTTACGTTTCATTCTTTTTTGCTGAGATAATTGTTATTTATTATTTGGTTTTAGACAAATGTTTTATCGTAAAACGTTTAGTTCGGTGTTGTAACAAAGGCTGTCAACTTTAAAAGGCATTATTTCTAATGGGAATGTACAGACTGAGCTGTAATATTCTTATTAACAGAACATAACTACAGATACAAAGACAGGTGAACAGTTAGTATTTTGTAGTTGGGCAGCAATGCAGGCTTCAATGCGGCGGGGCATACTAATCACAGTTTGGTCCAGGCTGTGACCACTTACAATATCAAAAGTATGCATTATTTCTAATGGCAGGGTATATAATTTACATGTACAGTACAACCAGAAATTATTGAGCATTTAAAGATTGTAATTTCTTTATTTGCCCCTAACACAGATATGCCACCCCACACGTTAAATTTCGGACTGTACTTTGGCCGCTGATACAAAGTGTTTTTCAGTTTGTTTGGTCCAGAATTTCAGTGTATTAGGAAACAGCCACACAGAACTTTCATCTGAGAAAATCACATTGTCCCAGTTAAAAGTTCTATGTTGTAAGCACCAGTTCACCCTTCGCTCCTTTTGTTCAGGTTTCATCATCGGTGATGGAATTCCTCGACTTCTCTGCCAACCCATTGCATTCAGCTCAGTTCTAATTCTCTCCTTACAGACAGCCACAGTGCCTCTATCAATCATATCCAGCCTTAAGTTTTCTAAACTCCTTCGTTTGTTTTTAGAAATAAGAATACTAAGCCGCCTCCTATCACCGACAGTCAATTTTCTGGGCCTACCTGCGCCTCCCTGGTGCTCAATGTCATATCCATTTGCAATATTTGTCAAAACAGTGGACAAAGGGATGCCTGTTCTACTTGAAATCACTTTAGCTGATCTGATGTCCTTGTTATAATACTCTAAAATCAACTTCCTCTTCTCTAGATCATCTATACTGAGGATCACTGAAAATGTCGTCTGCTAGCAAGTAAACAAAGGGAGATAACTCTTTACAAACTAATAAAAAAAGATTAACGGAGTTTTCTCTCTTGATTGAAACCAAGCACTTGATAGCTGGTCAAGGTTGTTTATACAAGAAATCCTAATATTCTCAATAATTTCTGGTCATACTATAAAGAGATAATAAATAACATTTTCATTGTGGTATCCACAAGCGCATTCGGCATTAGTTGATATATATCTGTGGACTTTATCCACATTTAGATCACTGCAGCCGAGCTTGAGACGACTGTGTACAATCTGACAAAATCGACTACCATAATTCAGGTCAAGGTAATTATTGGATTCATAATTTATTAACAGAGTTTTAAATTCGCCTATTGTATTAGCATTTGCGACGTCGTCAGGTAACGAATTCCAAATTTTAATTGTCTCTGGTAGGAATTATTTTTCATATGTTTTTGTCCTACAGTTTATTGCTTGTAACTTGGGATTGTTTCTGAGAGTGTATTGACTATTGCCAAGACAGTTTTAGGTACAAGGTCACATAAGTAGCCTGGGGCGAGATTCATTTTGTAAAAGTTTACCAATTTGATGTCACGCCTTCTTTCTTTTAATGGTTTAAAATTAGTTTCAAGATATAATTTTTCATAACTAGTTCCGCGAACCGCGCCACATATGGTGCGGAGTGCATCTCAGTGTAACCGTTCAAGGAGAAGTGATTGATCAATCGTACAGTTATCCCAGACATGACAACAGTAATCAAATATCGGCATCACGAATGACTTGTACATGGTTTCAAGCGTTTTCCCAGAAAGGCGATATTTTAAACCTCGAAGACAGTTTATCATGGAACTGACTTTGTCAGCAATATCTTCAATATGACTTTTCCATGCACAATCACTATGAAGAATTATGCCTAGATGTTTATGATTTTGGACTTCTTGTATCTGGCTTTGATGCATGTTTAACGTCGGAATCCTATCAGTTTTATGCCTGCGAGAAAAAGTTACCGTTTCTGTTTTATTAGGGTTAAAGTTAACCTGCCACTTTTCTGCCCAGTTTGGGATTCGGTTTAGATCATCACTGAGACAAGCTGCGGCAACATTCTGATCATCAACACTTACATATATTGAGGTGTCATCCGCAAAGAGACCAATGTGACTTTCTATTCCATCTACAATATCGTTGATGTACACAATCAAGAGGAGTGGTACCAAGACGAAACCTTGGGGGACGCCAGCGAATACAGTTTTATGATCAGGGCAATGTCCATTAATGATAACTTTTTGTGATCTATTTTCTAGGTAATTTTCAAACCAATTCAATCCATCGATACCATAGCTCTTAAGTTTTGATATTATGCCTTTATGCCAAACTTGATCAAAAGCCTTACTCATATCACAAAAAAACGGCTCTGACCTATTTACCATCATCGAGGCCTTTCGCAGTAAAATCATACAAATAGGTTAACCGATTTGCGGTAGAGTCGCCCGGTATATAACCCGACTGTAAATTGGTTAGGATATCTTTATCTCTGAAGTAATTGAAAACATATTTAAATGCACAATTTTCAAAAACTTTACACAGACAACTCGTAAGCGCGACCGGTCGGTAGTTGGAACATTCATTAACACTATTCTCTTTATGAAGAGGTATGACTGACGCTTCTTTCCAGATGGATGGAAATTTAGATTTTTGAAGAGATAAGTTAAATAATTTCCTCAGCAAAGGAGATAAACTTTTCGCAATTGCTCTGAGAAATCGATTCCTTATACCATCTGGTCCTGTTGCTTTTGATGGATCAAGGGAAAGAAGAATGTCTTGAACCTCTTCAAGTATAAGATTCATAGAACTAAGTGTATCTGCAGTAGATGCAAATTGGATGTCTGGAGGTTGTAGTCTACTGTAGCTTGATTTACAAAGAAATCGTTTAAATCATTAACAATGACTTCGGGGTCGTCGTAGATAACATCATTTGATATGATTGGCGGAAAGTAGTTGTATTCAGATTTTCTTTGAACATATTGTTTGACCATACCCCACCAAGTCTTAGTACTTACGGATGTATTTATTCTATCATCTATTCTCAAATCACATTTCCTTTTAGAATCGGGTATTAAATTGATCACTTTGTTTCTAATTGATCGGAAATTTGCCCAGTCGGAAGGATGATTGCGTCTTTTAGCTTTGTTATGAAAACGGCTGCGTTTTCGCATTGCAGAACGAATTTCGTTAATTTGGTTTTTACATTAACCAGTCTATTCGGTGTTGTGATATTTAAGATATGCTTTACTTTGGTCGTTAGAACTTCAGCTACTTTGTCAATGTCAGAAGAAAACATTTCGGCTGCATCAATTTCATTGAGACGTCTACGAGCACGTTCTGTATCCACTGAATTAAAGTCGTAGACAGTTCTTTTAATTGTTGCCTCAACTTTATTAAGTTTATCTTTTATCGTCATATAGACTGGACAATGATCACTACATACAGGGTCCAAGACGCATGAGCTAAGCACGTTATTTTCCTGTGTAACAAGAATCAGATCAATTAATGTGCTTGAGCTATGCGTAATTCTTGTTGGTGCATTGGTAATCTGACTTGTGGTCATCATGGTTGCAAAAATCTTTCCGAATATACTATTTAAAGCTAATCCCTGTAGCTATTATTATCATCTCGGGGGACATTTTCGTGGATAAGTACTATTATACCTTGGTTCCAAGAGCGTGGAATTTTCCCTGTGGAATACATTCTATTGAATAAAACGTGCATGTAAAGCATAGTTAGTTCATATGATGATTTGAACATTTCCGGTAATAACATATCTAAACCCGATGTTTTACCATCCTGTAATGATTTGATACCATCGTACACAAACTGGGTATCGCAGTATGCGAGGATGAAAAACAGTATTTACTGTTATATTCTGATCCACTCCCATCCACATGAGTAGAATAGTCTCAAGTAAGCTCGAAAGGGGCTATAGCTGGATAGCAACACACAGAATAACAGGCGTTGGTCACGATTGGGCACTTTGCTAACAATAATATTCATTTTAAATTTCACCAGGTTTATGGCAGCAAGGTTAAACATCCAGTTTCAGACAACTGGTAAACATCCAAGACACTAAATCACGTTTAAACTCTCCGCGAATTCGTCAGTTTGAGATTATTTCAAAGTGATTTTTTGTGTCTATTTGGGACTTTTTACAACTGAAATATAATGTTATTGTAGTTGCATATCCGTGAAATAAATCCTATTTGCGATTGCTAAACCGTATTTAGAAATAAACATTAGGAAATATAAGGTGAAGAGCTGGAAATAATAACGTCAGAATATGTTTTCAACAAATTATCATCATAATTGTTTAAAACAGGTTAAACTATTTTAAAAGTAGAAACTTTCGAGTACTTCAGTTATGTTTATTACTGTTGGAATTGAACAGCTATAGAGTTATCGTTCTTGTTTGAAATAGTTTTGATGTTTATACGCCAGTATAAAATCCTTTCAGAGGGTCACGAGTCAGTATGTGACTTATTCCGGAATAACGCGACTGGGCCACGAGTGGAGGGCATGGATCAGTATTCGTCTTACCCTAAAATAACGCGAGTGGGATCATTGTTTTTCGTGCAAGGCTGACCTGATCAGTGAAGCGTTTCACGTAGCGCCGTCTCCACTCTACTACCCATTCCCTCCAGCGGTGGACATCGCCTACTGGCTAGCGAACAGTTATCGCCGCCTAGGAGTTATCGCCAATACATCAGTATCACACGTGCGCAGTTCAATAACAATTCCGGTATGTTTCCTCACGGTATTTGACAACAATAAAGGATATATATACATATATGTATGTATGTATGTATGTATGTATGTATGTATGTATGTATGTATGTATGTATGTATGTATGTTTGTATGTATGTATGTATGTATATGTGTGTGTGTGTGTGTGTATTATTCACGAATGGCATGTGAAATTCGGAATGGCAATAACTGTTACAGTTAGAAAAATTAAGTATCATAATTAATAATGTTTTAGTAATTTAACGAACGGCGGAGTAATTTTGTAAATACCGCTAAATTATGTCGATAACTGTTCCGTAGCCTATACAGTGTTTATGTGTAACTGGGGCCGTGGGTAGCCTCGTGGTTAAAGCGTTCGCTCGTCGAGCTGAAGACCCGGGTTCGATTTATCACATAGGGGCCCAATGTGTGAAAGCGATTTCTGGTGTCCCCCGCCGTAATATGGCTGGAATATCGCTAAAGCGGCGTAAAGCCATACGGTCGAGTGGCCGAGCGGTGTCATACACGCAGACACACTTTACTAAGTCTGGCAAATAGAACTTCATTAAATGGAGTTGGTCTTCGCCTTTTTTTCACACACCCATATTTACAGACAGTTTAAATACTCAAACAGACACGACTCAATGACTGCTGTTACCTTGGCTGAACAATGGAATCACCTACTCGTACAACAGATGGGATACATCATTGTCACATCAGGGCCACATATTTATTGAATGATAAACTAAACATCCCAGGTTACACAGCGATACGGATGGTACGGATAATACGGACGTGCCACTGACGGCAAACCTTGAATAAACCACATATAACACACGTTTGTGTAAAATGTGTAATATCTTATCATGAGGTAGAGGATGTATACCATTCAGCCTGTTTTCTATGCAAATATCAGGAAAAAAACTACGAAATGGAAATACGTTTAATCGAATTCTTGCATATACAGATCTTGGACGTTCATATTATCTTCAAATGAAACAGACACAGGGTATCATACAATGTATTCATACCATGAACAAAGCCTGTGTTACAGGTGTGATATTATTGACTGATTGAGTTCAGTTTTACGCCGCTTTTAGCAATATTCCAGCAATATCACAGCGCGGGGACACCAGAAATGGGCTTCACACATTGTAACCATATGCAGAGAACGTTGAAGTCAACTTGGTATTGAACAGGAAGCCAGTGCAAAGATTTTATCACAGGTGTTGAAAAGTATGATTTATTGCAAAACTATCAAGATACTTGGTACAACTATATCACAGGCTTATCGTCATTGATTAACCCCATTTGGCACAACCTATTGGCACAAGCGACAATGTTAAGTGATGCTCGTATAAAATCTAATATTACATAAATTAATAAAAAAATCAATATTGATATACTGGGCAAATTATTGAAATATATATATATTCAACTGTAAATAAACAAAACATTAACACACTACGAATAAACAAGATTTAACTGGCACAGCGAACCTATTTAAGTGTAATTTCACTTAAAGTAAAATTTCACATGAAGGAAACTTATAAAAAGATTAATGCTTGTAATGCTATTATTACAGAGCAATGCTGTGAAGAAGGAGTGGCATGTAAAGTAAAACCATGTTTTCTGCAAGAAATGCTTGATGAGATTACAATGTTAAAAACGTTAAAAAAACAAACACATTCACGGGATTTCAATATATACGCAGGTCTGAATAATTTTTTTACTTTGGCAGACGCAAAGACATTCACACACGCACGCACATGCGCTCACACATTTATACATATATACATGTACACACAATTTAACACGCACACACATGCACACGCGTGTTACTTAATTCTTCTCTGCATAATCAGTTTGGCGAAAGGTACTTTCAGTATTTACATATTGGAAAATCAATCAGAGATACTCAAAGAATCATGCGCTTAGGTAAACGCACGCACGCACGCACGCACACACACACAAGGTATTTTATACCCGTTGTCTGGTTAATATGTTTGGCGAAAGGTACTTTCAGTATTTACATATATTCCGAGAGTCGGCTCAAACTGAGCGTCCACTTTGTTTAGCAAATGACCTTCGTTCATGTTTGACAATTTCAAGAACCCTCAGTAATGGCAACACTAGTGGCAACTTGACTCAATTCAACCGGATGTAACAGTGGTAATCAAGGACAACCTAGAACAGGACTCGAAATGTCACTTTGTACCCGTTATTTTTCAACTTTTAAATGCGATGAAGGTGGGCCCAATTTGTTTTTAAATTCAAAGTGAGTTTTACAGCATTTTATACACAATTTCTTATGGAAACTGCCGCAGCAGTTTGTGTAGATACACATTTTAAACAAGTCGTTGAGAAAGTCGGGTTTTTTTTCACCCAAATCAATGATAAAATGTTAGGGAAGACAATTTGTGTCGATTATACTCAGGGGGTTATCTTGGAAACATCAACAGATATACATTTGTACAAAGCTGTATTGCTTATGATGTGCTGACAGGTGTGTGGCGTGGTGATTGTCTGACGAATGGCTTATTTAGATGAGTCGCTTATCACATTGTGTTTACCACAGTAAACGGCTCACAGGCTCTAATCTGTCGACTCAGACATTTGTTCTCACACAAGACAACGATTAGTACCGTATTCACTATTTACAACACAATAACTCTACTTCTCACCGAGGCCAAACCTAAAAAATGAAACTATGTACCTCCGAGGTGATACAAAATGCTCAAAATACAGTCGAAGGTTATCTGTTATCTCGAATGTACACATATCTCGAACCTTTACTGCGGTCCCTGCTGCCTTAGACTGTCTATCTCGAACTCGAGATACACATACCAAACGTTTTCGTGAGGTTTAGCATTTGAATCACTCAAAACCTGTTTCTTATTGAAATACTGTCTCATAAACAGGATTTTTAACTCGGCCACGACCTTCACTTCTTGACGAGGCGCGTCTGCAACGTCAGCGGGGGATCGGGAAACATTGTGATGCATTTCTTTCTGCCGTAGTCCGTGTCATCCTTCGTGAACTCGAGATCACGTAACAGCAAGGCCAAGGTCACCTTCATCTCCATCATGGCGTACTTGTAGCCAAGGCACATCTTCTTTCCGGCTCCAAACGGACGCCATTTTTGGTTTTTCTCTTGACTATTATCCTGGAGACGGAACCTTTCGGGCTGAAATTCATCAGGATCCTCCCAGTTGTCGGGATTTCTGAAAAATACAAAATCACAAAAAATAATCTACTTTCTGGTACATTTAAAACAATGGCGATATTTGACCCTTTGGGGAATCCGGGATAGACTTAGACATCAGCCTCGTATGTTGGTTTTTAGAAGCGATTTAATGGATTGGAAGGCCTGACTTTGTGACTTGAATGACAGCGTGTCATCGTGCCCTGACGGCGTGGACATTGCTCACAATATCGATCTCTGGTTGGTCTGCTCAGGACTGAATTGCATGCTGGAATACTGAAATACAACTGTCCACAATGTTTGGGCAGAAATACAAACATCACAGAACTGGCCCAGATCTGCCGGGGATCACCCACTCTCAGGATTATTTACTTTCCAATAATTTGTTTGTACTACTTAAAGGCAAGTGCCGGATCATTCATTTACTCATCAGTATTTGTGTTATTATACAATATATACAATGCCTCATTTAACCTTTAACAAGTGAAAATAACGCAGAAACGTCAGCTTTGGCAACATGACTAAAATATTCAAGAGGTATTATTAGCTCTTGGAACACACTGGGAAGAGGGTAAATTTTCTCAGTTTCATTTCTATTGTGTATAAGGTTATTTTGCTGACATTGAATGCTTCTGGTCCAATGGTATGTACGAAAAATAGTTTTTTTCCTTCTTTTTCTTTTTGTTGTTGTAAAAAGTAAAGTTATAAAAGGTGGGTTATTGGAACTGTCATGAAGAGATTAGTGGTTTGAGGTCAGTCTAAACCTTGCGGCTGCTGCAGTCGATATTATTCACCCATTTGGTTTAAATGTTTATTGTACCCACATCAATCTCTCTTCTCTGTGCATTCCTGCGTTTTAGACGTAGACTTGTACAGATCGATAAAACACTCATTTTCTTATATTCTTTAGGGAACATGTGTCGCTTTGCAATAGTTTGCATTCGAACTCCGAAACATATAGTCAAGCCAACTGACTGCCTCTTGGCATCAGTGATGAAAATATATTTTGGAAACTTGTGAAGCTTTATACTATTGATGGTTATCATAATATACTCATGCCAATAATGGTTGTCACCCACTTCAATTTTTTTTTTAATTGGAGAGGGTGTGTGGGTGGGGGTGTGAGGTGTGTGTGGGGTTGGGATTGGGGAGGTGGTGACAACCATTATTAGCATGATTATATTTAACGTCTGGTTTAGAACCTTTCTGCTACGATACATATTTACTATCCGAAGTCAGGGTTCAAATGAACACAGCAAGAATTACGAAACTTTAGAAACTGACAGAAATTCCTGAAAATGTCTGGGCATAACGTTTCCTCATTGCTTCCGTAGTCGCACGCATAAGAACCCACCTGTGTAGTGCCTCCACACACAGAGTGACGATGGTGCCGGCGGGAATGCTGTATCCGTTGATGGTGTCGTCCTTGACGGCCTGTTTGTTGTAGTTGGTGATGACGGGATGGAACCTGGCAGGAACAACGTGGACATTGCTAATTCTGTTATGTGTAGAGGGGGTTGTATCCCATAACCCCTACATGCCACTACCCCTACAGCCCAGTACCCCTACAATTAGTTAAAACAACACACGGCATTTACCTGTCTGGCATAATGAACTGACCCAAAGAGAGATTAGTGCATAGAGTATACAGATGAGATCAAGGGAGGGATTAAACTGTTCTTTAGTGTTTTGTGTCAAGGAAATTTGGGATTAGCTAAAAGTTGTTTTAGTTTAGGGCCACGAGTGGTGGTCAGTGAGCTGTGGAAGGGTCAATGTAATAATGATGGGAGTACCCTACAACAAATTGTGACCATACTGTACGATGAACTCGTGCAGGCCGTTACTTGGGGGCAAGTTAGTAAACAGGACTTGCTGTTAATGTTTGATCATTCGGATCGTGGACCCTCTAGTTATGTTTGGTCACAGACCCTATATCGATGTTTGATCACATACACAATAGACACTTCTTCAATCTCGGTTTATAGATAATTTGTCGATGTATGATCATATCCCCCAAATCCCGACATACTCAGTTTTTCAACGTTTTGTCCTTTGTCTGCAGTCGCGTTGCCTTCGGAAAGCAGCAAGACATGTCTGTAACTCTTACCTTAAGGTCTCTCTGATTACACAGTCCAGATACTTCAACTCGAGGAGATGGGCGTCTGTGATTGGCTCTCCTCTAGGAGGCAGGTGCTTGGTGACCTCTGACCTGACTCGTTCCTGTATTTCCGGTCTCGTGGCCAGCGCCAGGAGACACCAGGACATGCAGGTGGCCGTATTCTAGGTAGATTGAGACAGGTTGAAGTTTATTTTTCAATTATGTGGCTATCGTATTATCATTAAATATTCAACAAAAGTATCATCCTCGATAATCTCCAGGGTATACGTTCCGATAAATCTCCACTAGTACCTGGATGCATCTACGGCATTACCTCCCTTTGCTTGCTTTTTATCCAATCAGCAATCGTCACCACTTACTCACCACTTTCCGCATTCTCTTCCCGCAGAGGTATCTTGTCATATCTTCCTACGAACCTCTGTTCTAATACGGCCATATTTCCCGGTTCTCGTAAAATCCCCTAGTGGCAAAATATCACAACACAAATTATCTCCCTTCTTTCTACCCAATCAGAATACGTGTTACTTCGACTTAGATCCAACTTAACTAATGCAAGCAAATATGGGGCCACAAATATCCCTCCTCTGCCAGGGACTTACTTTGATGTGACACACAAGACATTTAATAGCTAGCTTGTCCGTTGTCAACGAGGGCGATGGAGACGCAATTGATCCGCCATTACATGACTGAGTTCTGTCTAGAAGAAACGTTTGCGCATCGCCCGGGGGAAGAGGTTCTAGTTTTCCCGAAGTATACGGAAATTACCGAGGCCTTGCGGATGATCACATTTTAAACAACGTCGCTGATTGCACAACTAAATCTGATTGCAACCAATCACGAATCCTGAACACTCGTACTATAAAAGGGTCGTATTAGAACAGAGGTTCGTAGGAAGATATGACAAGTAACCTCTGTGGGAAGAGAAAGATATTCCCAGAGAATTGAAATATATGCCCAATGTTAAAGATTAAAGTTGATTAGTTACATACAGATATAATATTATTGTGTTGAAACGATTTATAATTACATTTATTAAAATTGTTGGAAGCGCACGTACAATCTCCATAGCAAGCCCGCAAGATCGTCAGAAACACCCTCAGTTGGACCCATGAGAGCCGTTATGTCAACAAACGCACGTGCGTGTATTTGAATCTCTCGCCGTCAATCGCATGATTCTTATAAAAAACATCATAATAGGCAGCAAAATCCTGTTAGCTAAATTCTTTGTACTTTCAATATGACGATCATTCTCTTCCCACAGAGGTTACTTGTCATATCATCCTACGAACCTCTGTTCTAATACGGCCATATTTCCCGGTTCTCGTAAAATCCCCTAGCGGCAAAAGATCGCAACACGAATTATCTCCCTTCTTTCTATCCAATCAGAACACGTGTTACATCGACTTAGATTCAACTTGACTAACACAAGCAAATGTGGGGCCACAAATATCCCCCATCTGCCGGGGACTTGTGTTGATGTCACACACAAGACGTTTAATGGCTAGCTTGTCCGTTGTCAACGAGGGCGATGAAGACGCCACTGATCCGCCATAACATGACTGAGTTCTGTCTAGAAGAAACGTTTGCGCATCGCGCAGGGGAAGAGGTTCTAGTTTTCCCGAAGTATACGGAAATTACCGAGGCCTTGCGAATGATCACTTTTGAAACAACGTCGCTGATTGCACAACTAAATCTGATTGCCTCCAATCACGAGTCTTGAACGCTCACACCACGAAAGGGCCGTATTAGAACAGAGGTTACGTAGGAAGATATGACAGGAGTAACCTCTGTGGGAAGAGAATGTATGACGATATATATTTTTCATGATTTTTTAAATAATGACATAATGCCATAAACGATTTAAGTACTCGGGATTATATTTACCAAAGCACCGTAGTCATTTACGCGCGTTCTGATTGGTTTGTCGTATTTTCGCACATAACAACCATCGAGAAAGGGACGAGTCTTCTTGCAGGTTACGGAAAGGGGCGAGTGGTGACGAATGGAGTGGGTCACGAATGTCCAATCAGGTGTCTACGCTGGGGAGTTGAGCGTACCAATCACAAGGCTTCTGTCATACCTCACTTCCGCTTCTTCGGTAAACAGTAATGTTAAGGAGTAGAGGGAGTTCTTGCATATATTTTTTTAAGGTAGACCTGTCAATTTGTCTGCATGATTTTTTCGATCAAACCTTCGCGGCTCGCCATCTTTGTTGACACTGACAAGCTCGGTTGTAACGGCTTATATGATTGGCTACTGTGAGAAGGCGGAGCCAGCAAAGGGAGGTAATACAATTATCGTTCCGAGCGCTAGATGCATCCAGGGTACTAGTGAAGATTTATCGGAAAAGATTAAGGTATTTCTCTGAGGTAAGATTTACTGAATAATTAAACAAGCAAACAGATAAATAAATAAATAAATAAATAAATAAATAAATAAATAAATAAATAAATAAATAAATAAATAAATAAATAAATAAATAAATAAATAAATAAATAAAATAAATAAATAAATAAATAAATAAATAAATAAATAAATAAATAAATTTAGTACCATGACCTACATTTAATATAGCGCCCCCCGAACTTCAGTTTATATGTACCAGTAATTTACCTGAATCCCAGCAGCAAAGAAAAACATGGCGTGATCCCGGAGTTGCTTCCTGGAGAGTGTTTGGCCTGTCTCCTCATCCCTGGCGAGCATCAGGACGCTCAGGATGTCTTTCATACCATCCTCCTCAACTGGAGAGAAACCAGTGATACTGTCACACTAACCCCCACACAGATAGATATATACATAGCCAATGTTATATGGACATATATCACACACACCTGGATGCTATATGGACATATATCACACACACCTGGATGCTATATGGACATATATCAAACACACCTGGATGCTATATGGACATATATCACACACACCTGGATGCTATATGGACATATATCACACACACCTGGATGATATATGGACATATATCACACACACCTGGATGATATATGGACATATATCACACACACCTGGATGCTATATGGACATATATCACACCCACCTTGATGATATATGGACATATATCTCACACACCCGGATGATATATGGACATATATCACACACACCTGGATGCTATATGGAAATGGACATCCGATCAAAAGAAAGTACTACATGTACACTGTTCAAAGTGGGATTTGACCAAACCATTACAAAACCATTATCAAAACGTTACTAGGTTACAACAGCCTTCGAAACACTGCTACCTCATGGTCCACAATCAGCTGATATACATGTAGCAAATACATCACCATCCAATAACCATTAATTATTTGTTTCATGTTGAACATGATATGGGCGTTTATTGTCAATGTATATGAGACACGTGTGAGCTCTATAATCAGATCTATGACACACATTGAAATAACGTCATTAAACATAAATGTACATGGCAAATGTATTGAAATATTGTCAATCATATCACCTTAACCCCGCAGTGATTGAGTTGGGCGGAACGCTGCACTGAATATTATTCGACTTTTATTAAAGCGAGTCAGCTTAAAGTGCACTGATTGTTTTGAAGGTCGTAGACTTTTACCACAAACATTTGAAACATATAGGAGCTACGTATACGGTAAAGGGACGCAACTCTGACCACTGTGACCCTTGACTACATACAAGTATGACGTCAACTAGTTCACACTCCTGTCACATACAGACCTGCTTCTGTGTCGATGGCGGCCTGTTTGATGCGAATTGCTTCATCAATTATCTTGTCGCAAACTTTAAGATTTCTTGAATACGTCCTGTTTGCTTTAGTTGGCAGGTTCATGGCGAGCTTGGCCCAGAGGAACCTCAGTTTCCTGTAGTAGATTATTCCTTGTTATCATCGGGATGAAACTCGGTAATCGGGACAGACTACAAGCCTCATCATTGTCACATAACGTTCTTTTACAATGTCGAGAAACTGATTGGAATTAGACGCCATGTTTGTTTGTTTGTTTGTTTGTTGTTTAATGCCGCACTCAGCAATATTCCAGCTTTATGGTGGCGGTCTGTAAATAATCGACTTCTGGAACAGACAATCCAGTGATCAACACAATAATCATCGGTTTGTGCAATTGGGATAATAAGTCAGCGAGCCTGACCACCAGATTCCGTTCGTCACTTACGAAAAGCATGGGTTGCCATTTCTAACCCGGATCTTTAGAGTGAAAGAGTGAGTGGATTTGCTACCACAGTGAGAAATATTAAGTTTTTAATCAATGAGGCCAAAAAGAAACCAATTGTGACCACAGCACGGAGGGGTAGTCTAGTGGTTAAGATGTTGGCTCGTCATGCTGAAGACCCGGGTTCGATTCCCCACATGGGACAATGTGTGAAGCCCATTTCTGGTGTCCCCCAGCTGTGATATTGCTGGAATATTGCTAAAAGCGGCGTAAAACTATACTCAATCAAGCAATCAATCAATACAGTACCGATAGGATACAGGGCTAAAGTACCTATGTACATGCATCAGCAGAATATGCGACAGGAATAGATGTATCGTAGATAATATCACATCTGTAACACACACGATGGAAAACGTCTGGTAACGATCCCGGTATATAGGCTTAAAGAGATGAAGCTTTGCCCTCTGGGCACCCCATACTGTATGCATGAAGGGCTCTTACCCTGGCTTATATTTGGAAACACCGTTGAAAGCTTTTGCAACGTCTTCGTGAGATGCTGATAAGTCACACATTTTGACCCCAAACCCACACTTGGCAATGTTCTCCGTCGTCTGAAAGAGGGAGAGAATTGTGATAAGTACTGTAATGTTCCTTCACACATTTAGTCTGAACGTTAGAACAGGGGTATAAATTTGATATTGACATCCAACGCCTGGCTATGTTAATATACATACAGGGGGTGCTCTGCATACTGTTTAATCAACCAACAGACATTCACATACCTGTTAAGAAGGGTGCAGTTCATGAGTTGGATGTAAGAAACAAAAACAATGCCTGCTGCTCTAGTCACCCTCGAGGAAAACCCAATTGTGTTTGACATATTCAAACTTGAAATAAACAAACATATTTCACGACAAAAGACACGATCAAAGAAAACAAAATCAAAAGAAATTATTATGCATCATGGCAAGGATTTGTTTGTTTGTTGTTTTAAGCAGTGCTCAGAAATATGCCAGCTAAATGGCGGCGGTCTGTAAATAATCGAATCTGGACCAGGCAATCAACAGCATGAGCATCGATCTACGGATAACATGACATGCTTCATCCCGCGAGGCTCACCACCCGATCTCTATAGTCGCCATTACGACAAGCATGGGTTGCTGAAGACCGATTCTAACCCGGATCTTCACGGGTCCCTATGCAAGGAATAATACAATCCTTTTAGTGCTTAAACCATTCAGTGTATAATAAACTTGATGCCATTATTATTATTGCGATACAAGCCCCTGTGTCGTAGGGAGGCCCATTCAGCCAGACAGATTGAGGTTTTTCATGAATACAGGATATGGTCACTAAAATCACTCACCAGTTTACTCAGATCCTCGGCCACTTCCACCAACCCCTCTCCTACATTCCTAGTCTTTTTTGTCCAAGTGTCAACCAGCCTTTCCCCGTGTGTCTGCATAGCTGGGATCAACCCTTTAACATCAAACAACTGTGTTACCCGTGCATTTCAGTTTGGTACTATACACATGGACAAAAGTATCGCAACGCACATGATTTGTAATCCCCCATATAGCCATTTGTTTACCAATGACCGCGTTTGTTTACGTCATACAACCCTATATATTAGCACTTCAAAACGAGTGTGCCTTTTGTCATGCTCGCTTCACTGAATAAACTACAGTTTTTCGGGTTCAAAACTGGAGTTGGGTAAAGGTTCCTTTACTGTTGTTAACCGTGACAATATTGATACTATGAAAATTATTGGGTGTTCCGATACTTTTTCCCATGTGTATATGTGTGATCGTAAAATCAAGGTTGTCAATTTTCAATAATGTAGCAATGGTTACCAATTTGTATGTTTTCTGTTGGTTGTTTTATGTCTAAGGGTGGTCGGAAGGGAATCTAAGGTGATTCGGAGACTAGGAGATGTCTAAGGGTGGTCGGAAGGGAATCTAAGGTGATTCGGAGACTAGGAGATGTCTAAGGGTGGTCGGAAGGGAATCTAAGGTGATTCGGAGACTAGGAGATGTCTAAGGGTGGTCGGAAGGGAATCTAAGGTGATTGGGAGGCTAGGAGGCCACACGGGAAGCTATGCACAATGACAACGTTCTTTTGTGGAGAGTCTGTACCAATATATGGGACTTACTCTGCAGGACCGTCGTCTTGAACGCCTGGCCACACAGTCGGCGGTGAACCGAATGCTCCTCATCATTCATAAACAACAGACTCATACCTATCCCTGGCTCCAGAACCCTGGAAATAAATACGGACTGTGAAAATGCAAACAACAGGCTTATAAGTGAGTGAGTATGGTTTTACGCCGCACTCAGCACTATTCAGGCTATATGGCGGCGGTCTGTAAATAAGCGAGCCTGGACCAGACAATCCAGTGATCAACATCATGAGCATCGATCTACGCAATGGACAAGCTTGTATACCACTGCATCTTCCCAGGGCAAGTAGACAAAACTGGTTACACAACACTTACGCTTCTTAACCAGAAAGTAGTTCAAAGAGACAGGACGGTATCCAGTTTAGCCACATTCATAAATTAATGTCAAGCATGGACCAGGGTTGCTTCCCATTTTCCAACTAGGATTCGCTTTCCTTCGCTGCTGTTACATTAGGTGCAATGGCGAGACTCCAGTGGTTATCATGTCTGGTTGCAAGATCTTTGCTGCTAATGAGTATGGTTTTACACCACTTTTAGTAATATTCCAGCAATATCATGGTTGAGAACGTCAGATATTAGCTTCACACATTGCCCCCCTAGAATCAAACCGATTCGTCGGAACGACGAGCGAGTGCTTTAAGCACTAGTACTCGGCTAGTCAACGCCCCTCAAGAACTTTGGGTCTGCAGTGCCTGTTCCTTACCAGGACAGGAAGTAAACTCACGTTTTGACATAGTTGGGTCGGACGTAGTTGGTGCTGTTTGTGTATTGGATGTGGTACATGGCCTTGGGGTCAGCTATCATCACCCGCTGCTCGCACATGCAGTGGAAGTAGCGGATCACGCCGGTCCCCATTTCTCGCATCCACCTGAAACAGTTCCATCACTGTATCTACTTATACCTTCATCTCACACTTTTACCTGAAACAGTTCCATCACTGTATGTGCCCACACCTGCATCTCACGCTTTTACCTGCAGCACTTCCAACTAATTACACTTGCATCTCACACTTTTACCTGAAACAGTTCTATCACTCTATCTACTTACACCTGTATCTCAAACTTCGCTTTGGAATCAATAAAATGCATTATGCCAATGAGCAAATACACATTTTAATTTTTTTCAGACAACTGCATGTTCAGAAGACAACATGATTTGTCTTCGATTTTGGAGGATTGGACAGGCTGAATGTTAAGAGTCCCAAAGACTCTGTTTACAAGTTGCTGCTACGAATACAAGCAGCATATCCACAGTGCATCAACAAGCTTACTCCGTGTAAACGTCCATCTTGTCCCCCTTGAAATACTCCTCCATGTTGCCATAGAAGAGGCTCTCTCTCGGCCGGCTAGGTATCTGTATGGAGACAAGGAAAAATACAATAAAACTCCGTTAATCCACACAAGTAAATCACAATTCCCGACAAACAAATTATTGTTAACACCCCGGTTCTGCATACGATAAAACCCCTCTTATCCATACCAATAAACCAGTACGAAATAACACTATTAGGAATTTATATAGTGTGTATTGCGCTTTGTGAACATCGACTGGATACAAGTGACTGTTATAGGAATAAACGCAGCTTCCCGAGCAAAGGGAGGTAACTGACTAGACCTTAAAGTCGAAACTGGGCGTATATGGTCTGTTAACTCCCATGAATCGGGAAGCTTGCAGACTAACATTATAGTAACTGGTGCTTTGTTTCTTGGTGTAAAAGTGCTTGTTGTATCACATCGGACAAAATGTGATTTGCCACAGCCATTGAGCAGAACGCGGCTATATAACTTGAATATTGCCAATATCGGTGTTATATTCAAACCGACTCACCCACTGAAATAAAAATAAGGGGATGTCACTTAAAACCGCTGTAACCAGGGCTCACCTTGTTGAGTGGAGAAAACCACTGCTTTTTCACATATATCCAAATGCCCCAGATAACAGTTCCCCCACAGACGACGGAAAGAGCAGCCCCGCGACGCCACCAGTCCCACTGGGCGTCAACACCAACCACAGACATCGTGAAATGATAGACTCTGAAACATTAGATAGGGGATAGGTCAAGATGTACCTTCACAGGTGTTGATCATACTATTTACAATACTGTCTTTTACTACAACAGATGTTTTCTTTTGTTTCTTGTGGTTGTTTTTTGTAATTTAAATTTTATTTCTGAATCCCTGTTACAGTCAAAACTAAGCAGCCAGGGGACAGGTCAGTCTGAAGATATACAGTAATTGAATGGGATACAAGACAATCCATTCACTCACCATTCGCACAAATACAAGATTATTTTTAATTATCAAACATATTAGGAATATAATTAATTCAGTCGTCTTTGAACAATCCATGATATAAGACCCATTTCGAATAAAATTAGCCGTTACAGCTTTGGTTAAAGAAAATAAATTTTTCAATGTTATATCTCAATTTCAACTCACTTCTGAACTGAACAATAGTTGGCAAAACAGAATTGAGCTTGCATTTGTTAAAGTAATATTTTCCCAATAATATGAACAAGTCAAAAACAGAGTCAGTACAATCAATTTTCTTACAGCCAAAATTTATCATTTCCATAGTTAGATTGAGATCATGGATGTGGTCACAACCTTCTGTTAACCATGATAAAAAATTTGACTTAAAGGTTTGCACAAATTCAAATTACAACAACAAGTGACAAGTAGATTCCTTTTCTTCATTACAGAATGAACATAAGTCAGAATCTTTTATTTTAATGTTTTTAAGAAATGTATTGGTAGGTAAAATTCTATGGAGTATTATGTACTGGAACCATCTCAATTTGGTGTCTTGTGTTGATTTAAACGATTTTAGGAAAGTACAGTTTCAGTCAAGACCACACTGAAAATCCTCTTGCCACTTTAACTGTGCTCTTGGTTTCATATTGGAGGAACAAAGGATATAGTAATAGGCTTTTGAGCCTTTATTAATTGAAAGTAACAGCTAAGTAGTAGTAGTAGTAGTTTATTTCGGTAAATCAGGCCACAGGCCCAGTTAACAATGAATGTATTGACAAAGATGTTGATGCGGCGCCACCAGTACATGTAGCAATGTTTGAGTTCAACAAGTTATATCTGGTACAATATACATGTGAATATAGAATATGTAGGTTATGTAATGGACAGTCGCTTGCTCCTCATTTTAAGAGCAAAGAAAGTAAACTTGGCAAGGTTATTAAGCATGAAAGTATTTTTGGTGGTAAATAAAAGTTTACATTTACACTCTGAAGGAAATTTGTAGTAATAACTTGGCAGGAAATTTCTTCTAAGGTCATTATAGATGGACCCACTAGACAGACATGGTGTTCTGTTTCTACATTTGGGATGATACAAAATGGACAAAGTCTTTCACTTTTAGGTATGCCTAATTTTCTACCCTGTGATATCATAAGATCAATACTGGATGTACGAAATTGTGAAAGAGTAACCCTAAATGCATCAATATTCACAGCATTTTAATAGTTTTCATATTCATTGGATAACTTTATTGTTTTATAAAAATACAGTGAAGATAGTTTGTCAAACGATTCAAAGAGAAACTGATTATCAATATCAGTGCACCGTGTTCTAAAAGCTGATAGAAATGATTGAATGCAGGAGACAGATTGCGGGTTCCAGATTTCACCAAATCCATAAGAACATAAAAGGTTTTTAACTTTAAGAGCCCAACAATCCAGACCCTTTTCAGGTCGGTTGTACTGATATACATAACTGTAATGTAGTATACTGTTTTCACTCTGGGATAATATACGTAACCAGTACTTAATTATTTTCAAATGTTGATGTACTTTTAATGAGTATCTCCCCAGTTCAGCTCTCGCAACTATGTAAGGGACATATCTTCTTAGCTTTAATATGAGTTTACAGAATGTATCATGAACATTCAAAATATCTTTAGAGGGATGGAATCCGCATATTTCTGAGCCATATATTAGCAAAGATATGAACTAACATGTTTATGAAAATTGTACACATTTGATTCTAACAAAAGTATTACTTTCCAAGCCTGTTGAGACAATACCTTTTGAGATTTATACCATGAACCAGAGCTAGAAAGATGTACTCCCATATATTTATAACTGGGAACAATATCAAGCGGGCTGCCATTAAGACACAACTTTTCGTACTTTTTAAGCCTGCCCGCTTTACGAAAAACAATAATTTTGCTCTTGGATGAATTTACCTTTAGTTGCCACTTGTTGCAGAAATCCGTCCGTTTATCTAATCTTTTTGGTAGACCAATAACAGTGCTATCGAATAAGATTATATCATCAGCAAATAAGAGTATGAAGAGATCCAGCAAGTCTAGATTAACACAATATTGCTTATCTACACTCAGAAACTCTGCTATATCATTTACAAAAAATGAAAATAAGAAAGGTGACAATTGGCATCCTTGTCGTACACCAAAGAGGCAGTCAAAGAAGGGACTACAGCCACTGTTGACCAACACATGTTTTCACATTTTCATACATATTCTTGATAAGTCTAAACATTTTCCCCTTTACATTACCAATCCACAGTTTGTAAAATAGGGATGGTCTATGAACAGAATTGAAAGCTGCTTTCAGATCTATGAAAGCGCAGTAAAGTCTACCTTTATAAAGTGTTAGGTACTTATTAATGAAGGTGTCAATTACAAAAACATTGTCAATCGTTTGAAAGCCTTTCCTAAAACCTGCCTGTTCAGGAATAATAATATTTTGATTATAAGCCCATTTCGAAAGTCTGTTGCATAAGATTTTAGAAAAGATTTTACCAGAAACCTCAATTAGAGTGATTGGCCTAAAATTTGCTGGATCATTACTCGGCCCCTTTTTGTGGATAGGAATAATGGCACCAAGTGTCTACTGAGAGGGGTAAACATCACTTGACAAAATCATGTTATAAAGTACTCTCAACATGTCCAGGCATTGTCTAGGAGCATACTTGAAAAATTCTATTGGGACGCCACTGTACCCAGGGACTTTCCCACAATGCATACTTGAGTTTGCGTCCTGAATTTCGGATACAGAGATGTCATGATCAAGACCATTATCAACATCAGTAGTTGCTTCAATGAGGTTGTCAGTTATTCCTGAGACGAAATCATTTACAGAAATATAGAACTCAAGTTCATCTAGATCATAGTTTGTACCATTAAACAGTTGTTCGAAGTGTGCAATCCACGCGAGTGATGTAATAGTTCCTGGCTGTGATTGTATCTTCGGTCTCAATAAGGGCCAGAAAGGTTTACTGTTATTACTCTGAAGCGATTGTTCCAGCTTGTTCACAAACACATCGGTCGAGACAGCCGATTTATGCAAGCAGAGTTCCTTATAGTGTTTCCGTGCCGAGATGTAGGTCAGTTGGTCGCATTCTTCGTTGCTTGCATGAAACGCACGCAGCAATTGACGAGCTGTCAAGCTCGCGTGTAAACAGTCATCGTCGAACCAATCACTGTGCTTGTGCACTGTTCTAGTTCTGTCCCAAGATTTTCTGGGTTTCCCAGAGCATTTTTCCAAACATTTTAATGCACTGTCAAAATCATTGCTGCTAATGTGGTTGTTAAAATCGTTCTTAATTGAATCCTCAAGATTATTCCATGAGTTTACATATTCACCACGAAAGTGATCGGACCAGACATACTTTAGGTGGTCAGTGAGATTTTCACGATGACAGTCAAATACACTGTTGAAAGCTGGGGCAGTGGGGTAGCCTAGTGGTTAAAGCGTTGGCTCGTCACACCGAGGATCCGGGTTCGATTCCCCACATGGGCACAATGTGTTAAGCCCATTTCTGGTATCCCCCGCCGTGATATTGCTGGAATATTGCTAAAAGCGGCGTAAAACTAAACTCAGTCAGTCAGTCAGTTGAAAGCTAACAAATAGATTATAGGTAAATGGGTACACTCTATTTTATCTGAAACATCAAATTTGGTAAATAGTTGGAAGAGGTTTAAATTACACAAAAAATAATCAACAACACTCTAACCTGAATTGGCAAAACAAGTCATTTTACCAACACTACTGTCTGAACACAATTGACCATTACAAATCCGGAGTCCTGTTGATTGACAAAAGTTTGACAAAGAGAGTCCACGCTTGATGACAACATTGCTTGTAATGTGCGTGGTAGGCTATCGTCTTGATAATAGTCCATGTCATTAGCGATGGGCAGATACATATCATCGTTTTCAATAAAATCAGGTAGTGTACCATCACCAGTACGAGCATTAAAGTCACCATGAATAACTATCTCACAGCTTGGGAAGTCTGATTTTAAACATAAGATGTCATTCTGTAAGATATCAAATAATCCCTCCTCAGAGTGCACACTAGACCCCTCAGGGGAGAAATACACAGTACAGATGAATAAAGGCGTTTGTCCTCCGTGATACGTTATCCACAGAATGTTGTTGGACGCTGATTTAAGTTGAGTGACTTGCGATGAGTTCCTTATTGCCCCTTTCAGTTTTGCTTCTCAACTGGCTGAATTGTTGATATCCAGGAAAACTGAACACATCATCGTGAATAGCTCATGTCTCCACAAGAAATATTATATCAAATCTATTAACAACCGAGAAATTGGTGTAATTCCTGTACATTGTCCGGTGTTTTCTTTCACAATTGGCAAGCCAGTAAAATCTTTTCTTATAGAGTTAATGACACCATAGTATTCTAAAAAAGATACATTCAATTGGTACCTTTCATTAAAATCAACCAGAGACAGATAACTGCCATTTTCATCAACGAGATCACAAATTTGAGAGATACCCCTTTGAAACCACCCTTCATAAAAAATAGTTTTCTTATCAATCACAATATTGCTATTATAAAATATATGATCAGACAAGAAATCTTCAAAATTATCAGGCTTAATTTTACTTGAAAAATCATAAAAAGCATTGAAACAATCAATCCAGAAGGGAATTATCAGAATTCAATGTTTTTCCAAAATTATTTGCCATGCTTATCAAATTCACTACATTTACAATAACTAGCATTTAAAATATATTTCCACTTGGGATCTTTAGTAACTAATTTTCTCATTCAAGTCACCTTCAAAGCTTTGACATTTTCAAACATATTAATCATACCCAATCCACCCTCCTTAACTGGTCTACATATTGTTTCTCTCTTTATTCTGTCAGGTTTCTTATTCCATACAAAATTAAATAACATTTTGTTAAGTTCCTTAAGAAAAACACCAGGAGGATTAGGTAGAGTTAGAAAAAAGATAATTAACTTTAGAAATAAGTAATGATTTGATCAAAGCAATCTTTCCAAGTGGGGTTAAGATTCTGTTTATCAACTTATTCCTCGGATGTTTTAATTCAAAAGGTTTTGAGCTAAATTTGACCTGAACAATACCTGAAATATTTGTGCTAAGAGTAACACCTAAAACCTTGAATCTTGAGGGGTTCCATTTGAATTTAAATGACTACAACAGATGTTGATCATACAGTAAATATATTGTCCATAACTACAACAGATGTTGATTATACCAGTAATAATATTGTCCATAACTACAACAGATGATGATTATACCAGTAATAATATTGTCCATAACTACAACAGATGATGATTATACCAGTAATTATATTGTCCATAACTACAACAGATGTTGATTATACCAGTAATTATGTTGTCAATAATTACAACAGATGCTGATTATACCAGTAATTATGTTGTCTATAACTACAACAGATGTTGATTATACCAGTAATTATATTGTCTATAACTACAACAGATGTTGATTATACCAGTAATTGTATGTCTATAACTACAACAGATGTTGATTATACCAGTAATTATATTGTCCATAACTACAACAGATGTTGATTATACCAGTAATTATGTTGTCTATAACTACAACAGATGTTGATTATACCAGTAATTATGTTGTCTATAACTACAACAGATGTTGATTATACCAGTAATTATGTTGTCCATAACTACAACAGATGTTGATTATACCAGTAATTATGTTGTCAATAACTACAACAGATGTTGATTATACCAGTAATTATGTTGTCAATAACTACAACAGATGTTGATTATACCAGTAATTATGTTGTCAATAACTACAACAGATGTTGATTATACCAGTAATTATGTTGTCAATAACTACAACAGATGTTGATTATACCAGTAATTATGTTGTCTATAACTACAACAGATGTTGATTATACCAGTAATTATGTTGTCAATAACTACAACAGATGTTGATTATACCAGTAATTATGTTGTCTATAACTACAACAGATGTTGATTATACCAGTAATTATGTTGTCAATAACTACAACAGATGTTGATTATACCAGTAATTATGTTGTCAATAACTACAACAGATGTTGATTATACCAGTAATTATGTTGTCAATAACTACAACAGATGTTGATTATACCAGTAGTTATGTTGTCTATAACTACAACAGATGTTGATTATACCAGTAATTATGTTGTCAATAACTACAACAGATGTTGATTATACCAGTAATTATGTTGTCTATACTTACAACAGATGTTGATTATACCAGTAATTATGTTGTCAATAACTATAACAGATGTTGATTATACCAGTAATTATGTTGTCAATAACTACAACAGATGTTGATTATACCAGTAATTATGTTGTCTATAACTACAACAGATGTTGATTATACCAGTAATTATGTTGTCAATAACTACAACAGATGTTGATTATACCAGTAATTATGTTGTCTATAACTACAACAGATGTTGATTATACCAGTATTTATGTTGTCAATAACTACAACAGATGTTGATTATACCAGTAATTATGTTGTCAATAACTACAACAGATGTTGATTATACCAGTAATTATGTTGTCAATAACTACAACAGATGTTGATTATACTAGTAATTATGTTGTCTATAACTAAAACAGATGTTGATTATACCAGTAATTATTTTGTCTATTTCTACAACAGATTATTTTTTCTATAACTGCAACAGATGTACCTCTCAGTGAATGTCATATGTTTGATAACGTCTGACGATAAGAGAAGTATGTCCACAGAATGAACTCTTGTGTCTTCTGTCAACACTCAATGGCGACATTCTTAAGATATTTTGTTACAGATGTAATTTGATGTAAACCTTATCAAAATAAAAATAATTCACACAATAAACATTCCTTACTCGTGCCTTCACTAGTCCATCATGTTTTGTGCAATATCATCCAGATTTTATAAAATGTTGCAGAAATGAGTGATGATTAACACAATTCTTGTTACCAAGAAATAGATTTGGTATACTTTCTTCTGACTCTGTTAAGGTGTGTAACAAATGAGAGAGGTTTACATGAAGTTTCCTATTCTACCTAAAGTGTACCTATGTCGAATGCATCTATATATGTCTAGGTCTGTAGATGTCTCTTGTGATGTACTAAACAGTTTGTAAATCACCATGTACTTCAGTGTTCATTGGTTCATATCCATATCAGTGTCACTGATGTTGAAATATAGGTGCACTACACACACAAAGCACAAACATACATACATACACGCACGCACGCACATACATACACACACACACACATACATACATACATACATACATACATACATACATACATACATACATACATACATACATACATACATACATACATACATACAAACATACATACATACATACATACATGCGCGCGTAAGGGCGTGCGTGCGTACGTACATGTGTACATACATACATACATACATACATACATACACACACACACACACACACACACACACATACATACATACATACATACATGCGCGCGTAAGGGCGTGCGTGCGTACGTACATGTGTACATACATACAATATAAAACATTATGTTTAAATACGATTGATTGATGCCGCTGCTTAAATGTAAATGTTGAAGCTGCAGTACATTCTCAATACCCATATTCAAAATGTTAGCTCACAAAACACACAAAATATTTTTTTTATTTCCCGTTTGCCAACAAACACCTGTTCCTACAGATATGACAGTCAAAGTATGATAACACGAATGCATGCCTGTGTGTGCTATCAGGAAATCATGACATGCATCATAAAATTTTAAATGCCTCAGGTTCATTTTGCCCTGCTTTCGGGATCTAAGTCTGGTATTCGTCATCTAAACGTAAATAATTTGTTGGAAGGTGTATTTACACGTTACATATGTAACATGTGTTATAACATGTTCACAACTTCGATCATCATTCAACTGAACATTCGCTTCAAATACTAATAATAGCCGCCATATAGCTGGAATATTGCTGAGTGCGGCGTAAAACTAAACTAAACTCGCTCAAATACTAATCCCAGTTCGCATACTCTCGGTTATGTTGTTAATATGCATGTTCCACAAGAAAAATGGATCTAAACCAAAACATATGCTCCATAATGCAGCGGGATAAAGTATGCCACCTTGTAGACCGACAAAACTGTTTAAACCTCACAGAGGCCTGTGCGTGGTTTGTTTGTCCTGAGTCTCATTACACGAATAATAAAATACATATCATTCGTGTTTGTGTGAAATACGATGTGTTACATAAAATCATTTCGAAAAAGAATGGTTTTATAAATGGAATCAGAGAGTATGACAACTAATCTACGATGACCTGAGCGCCATGTCAAATGCACAACGACATCACGACGACCATCGATCGTATCAGTTCACAAACTCAGCCGAGACTCACCTCGTTAACGCAACAATGTCTCCAACATCAACGCAGTCGTCCAGATCTGGGTCCTACTGAACGAGCTGTCAATTCACTGTGGCTTTTAACGTTTCGGTACACAGTAGATAGAATCAACTTTATTCTTAGAACCGAAACGGTACGTGGAAACTGACTGGATTTCCATGAAATGTACCCTGCTAAATATAGCATTGGATGTGAGTTCTACTTTCTGTTTCAAGATACAGGTTTCCATGAGTTACTTGTGTGTGTGTGTGTGTGTGTGTGTGTGTGTGTGTGTGTGTGTGTGGTGTGTGTGTGTGTATGTGTGGGGGCATCAAATTGTACATGTACTCCATGCTATACACACTCGCACGCACGAACGAACGCACGCACACACACCAGCCATAAATTCTTAACGGTCCCTTATGAAGGGTATCGTAGTCGGTTTGATTTCGGAATCAAGGGCTGGGGGGAATTTTTCAGTTTGATCTAAACGTACACCGTGAATCAACTCAAGGGCGAATGGACGCGGGGCTATATGGATGTTGTTTCGCGCAGCAATATTCCAGCATTGTTCGATCGGCATTCTAGAAGATGGTGATTCAATAATGAAGCATACAACTTTACAACTTTACAGCTTTTAACCAGTGATACACGCCCGTAAGTATGGTACAACAACGGATTTAGCTATATTCCAGCAATATCACGGCGCAAGACACCTATTTGAGCATAGTATTACAACGGGTTTAGCTATATTCCAGCAATATCACGGCGCAAGACACCTATTTGAGCATAGTATTACAACGGGCTTAGCTATATTCCAGCAATATCGTGGTGCAAGACACCTATTTGAGTATAGTATTACAACGGGCTTAGCTATAGTCCCGCAATATCACGGCGCAAGACACCTATTTGAGCATAGTATTACAACGGGTTTAGCTATATTCCAGCAATATCACGGCGCAAGACACCTATTTGAGCATAGTATTACAACGGGCTTAGCTATATTCCAGCAATATAAAGGCGGAGGACATCTGTTTGAGTATGGTGTTACAACAGTTTTAGCAATATTCCAGCAATATCACGGCTGGGGACACCTATTTAGAATGGTACAACACCATTTTTAGCAATATTCCAGCAAATGGCGCGGGACACCTGTTTACGTATGGTATTGCAACAGTTTTAGCAATATTCCAGCAATATCACGGCTGGGGACACCTATTTAGAATGGTACAACACCATTTTTAGCAATATTCCAGCAAATGGCGCAGGACACCTGTTTACGTATGGTACTGCAACAGTTTTAGCAATATTCCAGCAATATCACGGCTGGGGACACCTATTTAGAACACCAGTTTTAGTAATAATCCAGCAGGGGACACCAGGAATAGGATTAAATCATTGCACTCAAGAGGTATTCCACCCGAGGATCAGACCATCATACACTCATTCTCAGTAAAGAGAGACTTTTGATGTTGCACCTGATTGCACGGTTCAAAACTGATTAAAAAGTCAAATACAATGTCTCGTTTGGTATAGCTATTGTACACAACATTTTGAACTAGAAAAGTCATTGCTGCAGGTAGCGTTATGAAAATGCCAGCGGCTTAATGTTGCAAAACGCTGTGCACGTTACCTGTCGCCAGCAAACTATTCATTGTATGATGTCTGGCTGTGACCAAGGACTGCCCTGCAAGTTATTGGTTCTGATATATATCCAATCATAAACATTTCTTCTGATAATTAAATGCATCTTTATTACCATCAAACAAAATAAAGCAAGGCTTTCGTTCATCGTTTTTCGTACGTACGTTACCACAACAAGATTGGTCGTATTAATATACTCTCCCAAAAAAGAAACGCATATAGGAATTTCAACTGTATTTTTATGTTTATTTTGAAACATCTTGTAGGCTTTATGAGTCAATGAAATATAGCGAAATTGCACACTGGGAATGCAGACGTATCCGTCTTTGGCACCAACTCGAGGAAAGTCAGTTTGAGTGTCACATGGAGACGTGTGGTGGCGCTGAAGTCAATACCTCGTGTGACCACCGTGGGCATCCAGAACTGCACGGCATCGCCTCGGCATCGAACGAATAAGTCTCAGAAACTCGTGTTGCCCAATTGCAGCCCACTCTGCCTGTAGTGTCTGTGCGAGTTGCTGAAGTGTCTGGGGCAGAGGGTTACGGCGTTGCACCCGTCTGTCCAGGGCATCCCACAGATGTTCGATCGGGCTTAAGTCCGGTGATCTTGAGGGCCAGGGAAGCACATTGATGTTGTGGTTCTGGAGGAAGTCTCTAGTGAGACGTGCTGTGTGGGGCCTGGCATTGTCCTGTTGAAACAACTCCCTCTGGCGATCAATGATTGGAAGGAGGTGTGGGCGTAGGATTTCGTCACAGTACCGTTGAGCTGTCAGGTTGCCCTGGATCATCACCAAATCACTTCTCCTACGGCAGGTGTGATTCCCCCCCCCCCCCCCCCACACACACACACACATCATAACACTGTCCCGGCCGAATCTGTCCACCTGGGGAACGCAAGCGTCGGCGAAACGTTCACGTCGACGTCTGTACACCCGCATTCTTCCATCGCGTCGTTCCAATAGAAATCGTGATTCATCACTGAACCAGATTCTACGCCAATTCGGTAGGTTCCAGGCCTGAACGTTGGTGCACCATTGAACTCGATGTCGACGATGTTGTTGTCGAAGTACAGGGCCAAAATAAGGTCTTCTGGAACGTAAACCAGCCTCTCTCAACCTGTTCCTGACGGTCTGTGCAGAAAGCCTCCTCAATCCGGGTATTTGTCGAGCGGTACTGTTCTATGACGCAGGTGATGTACCCGGATGTAGCGATCCTGTGCCGCAGTGGTCGCTCGAGGTCGCCCACTACGAGGGGCATCTGCTACCGCATTCTGCCGGCAATATCTCTCCCAGAGCCGTGAAATGGTGCTTTGGTGAACATTCATGCGTCGGGCAACTGCACGTTGAGACTGGCCAGCTTCAAGCAAACCAATGGCGATATGACGGTTGCCTTCACTTAGACGTGGCATTTTGCGTTCGTCAACAATATTCCAAATACTGTGAATAATCGACAGACAGCGATCAACCTTTTATACCCATCAACGAGGCTATCTGATCCCCAACTTTCACGTGCATTGCATGTGAATTGTGTATTCTGTGACACTACACGCCGAAATTGACAATCATGCTGTTAAAATACGGGTATTTTACGGATGGTGCGTTTTGTTGTGATGTTTCAAACCATAAACACCATAGGGATCATAAACAGAGCAAAACCTTTTGTAAAATGAATCACGTTTTAATTCATTGCTACATGAAATTGCTATTTTCATGATGCGTTTCTTTTTTGGAGAGTATATATCTATTTTTTTGGGTCATGATTAGTAAAGCCGAGGAATAATGTATCTAATATGGAAATACATAATTATTTTGCCAAAATCAAAAATAGTACCATATTGGGCTGGTAACTTCCGACTAAAGAAGTCATGGGTCAAGCGTGATTGTTTTCTTGATTACAAACGTTACCACATGTACATTATCATACGGTTTAAGGTACAGTTTATCAGGCTTTATTATGAGAAACAGGGTCATATGTAAGTGAACGTCATCAATCACAAGACTTCATTGGAAGTCAACTAGAAGCCGGCGAAGATTGATGTGACACATACGTTACCGATACTCTTGTTACTCAAAATAAGAAACTGCAATGATATTCAGTCATAAATACGAAACTACGGCAGATATATGAATGAAGGATATGCCACGTGTCCCAGACACCGCCATTTGCTTCAAAGTTTCTTGAAAAAGAACTTCAAACAGCATTATCTCGTATCTTTCCAGTGGTGTATTGACGAGCGCTGAAAGTGCAGGTAAGTTGACTAGATGTGTCAGAATTTCATATTATTTATATGCATTGAGGTTATTTAGATATATCTAGAGTTACACGAGTGATGTATTTTGCTGTTTTAACACTTCAGTGCTTGTTTTTCTCAGTGATTCATACGGCACATGCGGTAATTATTGTAACGGTGGTCACCCTATATGATTAAAAAAAATAAAGCATATCTGAAAAGCATTGAATTTAGATGCTAGAACCTTAGCATAGTAAACCACGAATCAAAATAAGTCACAAAGTCTTTTACAAAAAGTGCTAATTTGACTAGGTGTTAGTAAATACTTACCATTCTGTAACCTTGTGACCTGTGCAGTTTCCAGTTACCATAGTATACCATGAAAAAAATGCAGATCCCAAGCATTATAGATGTATTGATATTTTAATTCAATAGTTTAACAAACAAACAATAGACTTTAATACTTACCTTTTAAAAGTTGTTTGGAGGTATTTAACATTAACCAGTGTTATACACATGGTAACGTATGTATCATACTTACGTTACTAAAGTTATTTCACGTTTACTAAGGAGTTATTTGAGAGAAGCAAAAATCCAAAGGTCCTCAATTTCTGGAAATGGTATCAAAGCTGTCAAGAACACTATGAAGCTACATGCTGTTGGTCCTGCAGAGACTCTTCCTTCCTGATGGTCAATGTTATAAGTTGTTACTGCGATAGCAGTCTCAACAGAGACTACTGTGACAACTGGACCAAGGTCAAGCTTCAGAGTGGAGGTTTAAAGAAGAACACCATGGATACACCTACTACAGGAGAACCAGTCGCCAGTGCGAGTAAGGATTTGTCTGATGTTGCCACAGCTGCAGGAGGATCTGTCACTGGTGGTGCAGACCCAGAGAGCAAGAAGGACCAGGAACCCACAGCTCAATTGGACATCGGAACCTTGGTCGCAGCTGTTTATGATGGAGTTTGGTATGTGGGTAGGATTGAAGCTAGTGATCCAGATGATGGGGGAGAGTTTGAGATCAACTTCCTCCAACGGGTAAAGTCTCTCTTCAGATGACCTTCTCGTGCTGACAGCCTGTGGATGACCAGAGGCCAGAGCATGTGTAAAGTTCGAACCCCTGTTGCGACTGGAAAATCTGATAGAATGCTAAAATTGGTCAAAGAAGATCTTGTGCACATTGATAATATTTATAAAATATTTATTGCTGACAAATAAGCTCATAATGTGTCCACAAAATGTGTTGACCTACCTTTACTTCGAAACCTTCGTTACGATACACACGTTACCTGTTACACACCGGTTTTACATAAGTATGTTAATGCTCAATGCATTTATGTGGGTCTCTGTAAAATATTATTTTGTTTTTTAGGTGTTAAATGCAATAGCAGACATTTTCTCATTTACTTTGACATTCAGGTCTGTTTGATGAAAGTATAACTATTTTCCTTCAAATAATTACATTCTTTGCACATTTTCAGCAAATGCTCCAATGTTTTCTGTCCGTTCCCAATATTTTTTAGTTAGATGTGTTTGACTTTTCACGCAATTCATTTAACATGTGTTATGAAACTAGAAAACTATTAAATAGAACCTGTCCCCGTTACACCCTCATATGATACGTTACGTTGTGCAGTGTGCACCCCATTTTACCCAAGTTACTGATTATATTGTGCATGAAGAATTTGTTAGTGAAAGTTTGCAATGTTACCGTTCAAATATTTATTTAAGCTTTTGAATAGAAATTATGGTTACCGTTCTGTTTTGTCTCATGGTCGATTTACTGTGTCAAAGAGTCTCTCATAACTGAGAGTGAGTGAATAATGCTTGAACAATGCATACGACGGCTTAACAAAATCTTAACTCCTTTTTCTTTGGAAGACTGCAACAACCATGCGCAGGTTTAAAACTTTAAACAATGCATTTCGTAAGAGAAAGACGGGATTCGTCAACATGAGAATATCCCTGACAGTTACTGCCTGAGGGGAACGTGATTCAAAGATAATTTCCTCTAAGAGTGTTCTCGGATAAGGTCATTCAAGTGCGGCAAACTATAACACAAGTGTGAGAATCTAAACCGAAACGCTGCTTAATGCGATTAACCAGAAGTTGTTATCGAAATAAAGTTCTATGTTTTCCAATTTACTCACCAACTTCGAGAATACCAATCACACAATACCTTCCCTCGTGAAGTTAAATGACAGTACGTACCAACATGTCTATGTTCTTTACAATAAGATGATATAGGCCTTTCTCCTCATCCCTTCAGACCAGTTAAATTAACATATAGGTCATTCTTTCAAAACAACGACTATTCCACGGTGATGGAGTGTGCAATGGTGCATGAATTGTTTGACAGGCACATCTTAGACATGGACGTACATATGCAATTACGCACGTGTTCTTTACATGAAATTTAACATTGGGTTGCTTTGGTTCCGCGCTGAGAGATACACTCGGCCGAATGTCTTATATCCTATATAAGCAGTTCTGAATATGTTCCAGCTCATAGCTTTTTGACTATCGTCAATTGTGTGTGTGTTCCAGCTGACTATTGAGGTATTCATATCACTGACGTCAGTGTGTTTGTGTGAAACACGCATTTGGTCGGGCGGTGTAATCACACACGCAGACACACTTCACTAAGTCATTAAATGGAGTTGGTCTTCGCCTCTTTTTCAGACATGCATCTTTAGAGTATCCATACCACAACAGACATGACTCAGTAACTGCTGTTACCTTGGTTGAACAATGGAATCACATACTTCATACACATGCTTGGGTTAACTGTGTCCACCTGGATTACCTGTGTCCTGGGATAGTTGTGTCCTCCGGGGTTAGCTGTGTCGTGGGTTAACTGTGTCCTCCTGGGTTAACTGTGTCCTCGGTTAGCTGTGTCCTCCTCGGCTAGCTGTGTCCTCCTGGGTTAGCTGTCTCGTGGGTTAGCTGTGTCCTCTTGGGTTAACTGTGTCCTCCTGGGATACCTGTGTCATGGGTTACCAATGTCCTCCTGGGTTAGCTGTGTCCTCCTTGGCTAGCTGTGTCGTCTTGGGTTAGCTGTGTCCTCCTTGGTTAACTGTGTCATCCTGGGTTAACTGTGTCCTCCCGGGTTAGCTGTGTCCTGGGTTAACTGTGTCCTCCTGGGTTAGCTGGGCCCCCCCCCCCCCCTCGATTAACTGTGTCCTGGGTTAACTTGTCCTCCTCGGTTAGCTGTGTCGTCCTGGGTTAGCTGTGTCCTCCTTGGTTAACTGTGTCCTCCTGGGTTAGCTGTGTCCTCCTGGGTGAGCTGTGTCCACCTGGATTACCTGTGTCCTGGGTTAACTTGTCCTCCTGGGTTAGCTGTGTCCTCCTGGGTTAACTGTGTCCTCCTCGGTTAGCTGTGTCTTCGTGGGTTAGCAGTGTCCTCCTGGGTTAGCTGTGTCCTCCTGGGTTAACTGTGTCCTCCTGGATTAACTGTGTCGCCCTGGGTTAACTGTGTCCTCCTGGGTTAGCTGTGTCCTCCTGGATTAACTGTGTCCTCGTGGGTTAGCTGTGTCTTCCTGGGTTAGCAGTGTCCTCCTGGGTTAGCTGTGTCCTCCTGGGTTAACTGTGTCCTCCTGGGTTAACTGTTTCCTCCTGGGTTAACTGTGTCCTCCTGGATTAACTGTGTCCTCCTGGGTTAACTTGTCCTCCTGGGTTAACCGTGTCCTCCTGGATTAACTGTGTCCTCCTGGGTTAACTTGTCCTCCTGGGTTAACCGTGTCCTCCTGGGTTAACTGTGCCCTCCTGGGTTAACTGTGTCCTCCTGGGTTAACTTGTCATCCTGGGTTAACTGTGTCCTCGTGGGTTAGCAGTGTCTTCCTGGGTTAGCAGTGTCTTCCTGGGTTAACTGTGTCCTCCTGGATTAACTGTGTCTTCCTGGGTTAGCAGTGTCTTCCTGGGTTAACTGTGTCCTCCTGGGTTATCTGTGTCCTCCTGGGTTAGCTGTGTCCTGGGTTAGCTGTGTCCTCCTGGGTTAACTGTGTCCTGGGTTAACTGTGTCCTCCTGGGTTAACTGTGTCCTGGGTTAACTGTGTCCTCGTGGGTTAGCTGTGTCAAGCTGGGTGAGCTGTGTCCTTCCTGGTTAGCTGTGTCCTCCTGGATTAGCCGTGTCCTCCTGGGTTAGCTGTGTCCTCCTGGATTAACAGTGTCTTCCTGGGTTAACTGTGTCCTCCTGGGTTAACTGTGTCCTCCTCGGTTAGCTGTGTCATGGGTTAGCTGTGTCCTCCTGGGTTAACTGTGTCCTCCTGGATTAACTGTGTCCTGGGTTAACTGCGTCCTCCTGGGTTAACTGTGTCCTGGGTTAACTGTGTCCTCTTGGGTTAACTGTGTCCTCCCTGGTTAACTGTTTCCTCCTGGGCTAGCAGTGTCCTCCTGGATTAACTGTGTCCTCCTGGGTTAGCTGTGTCCTCCTGGGTTAGCTGTGTCCTCCTGGATTAACAGTGTCTTCCTGAGTTAACTGTGTCCTCCTGGGTTAACTGTGTCCTCCTCGGTTAGCTGTGTCATGGGTTAGCTGTGTCCTCCTGGGTTAGCTGTTCCTGGGTTAACTGTGTCCTCCTGGGTTAACTGTGTCCTGGGTTAACTGTGTCCTCCTGGGTTAGCTGTGTCAAGCTGGGTGAGCTGTGTCCTCCTTAGTTAGCTGTGTCCTCCTGGATTAGCTGTGTCCTGGTTCTAACGGTGTCCTCCTGGGTTAACTGTGTCCTCCTTGGTTAGCTGTGTCCTGGGTTAACTGTGTCCTTCTGGGTTAGTTGTGTCCTCCTGGGTTAACTGTGTCGTGGGTTAACTGTGTCCTCCTGGGTTAGCTGTGTCCTCCTGGGTGCGCATCAGGCAACTCTCTCGAGCCTTTTTGTGACTTCGATGAGTCTGTAGACATTGGCGAGAGGAGTGGCTAGAGTTTAAATGGTGGTTGAAACCTTCGAGACTGTTGCTGGTCTCGTCAACCAGCCAAGTCGACACAACGTTGTCATTAAACTGCAGAAGGAACATCGGGACATGTGTTCGAGTCAGAGTCAGGCATCTCGCACATCCAGAATGATCAAGAGGAAGTGCATGTCGATTCCCCTCCTCTACTTTAGAGGGGGGTGGGGTGGGGTGGGTGGGGGAATGCACACTGTTGAGAAAGAGGGGGTGCACACTTCATTTTAACGAGAGTTTCAATGGTCAATTATTAAACTTGTAGGACAAAACGGGGGGTGCTCACCTCTGCGCCCCCACCCCTCCCACACACACACACACACACACAGTGACACACCCTACCCCAGGATCTGCCTATGTACCTGACACAATTTGGTGGTCAGGCTCACTGACCTGGTTGACACATATCACCGTATCCCAATTCCGTAGCCAGATGCTCCTGCTGTTGATCACTAGACTGTCTCGTCCAGACGCTGTTATATTTACAGACCGCCGCCATATAGCTGGAATATTGCTGAGTGCGGCGTTAAACAACAAATTAACAAATCAGGGTCATCATGCAGCTAATGCATGTCAGTTGACATATATGTTCACAACGTCTCAGACACTATTGACCTGTCGGGATCCGTAGCGGGTTCGAATCCATGATCAACTCCTTGGTTTGTCAGAACATATTTCGTGTTTTGGATGACGTACAGTCGGTGGTATATTTAAACTACACCATTGAGCCACACCCAAATGTCACCGTGTTACCATCCCCGATGAGTGTGAGTGCGCTGGGTTTTACGCTTTTAGCAATATTCCAGCGATATCACGGCGGACATCCCCGATGAAATTATCAGAAAACACAAAAAATCATAAAAGGATGGCATAACCTGTCATCAAACAGGCGTCATGGAGCCGCTCCACCACACCGAAGGTTTCTGAACTATATAGTACGAAATACTTGCGATAACTTATAATGGCCATGACAGCTATTTTCAAAACTTGTAACTGTAAATAAACGGAAAAGTTGCCTGTGTGTTTTGACGGATTCAATACTTACGAAGCCATTAAAAATTTATATAATACGGACAAAGCCGTTTCATTCAACTGTATATTTATCGGTTCGGCAAGTATGGGTTGCATTCACTATTACGCAAGGGTCCTTCACGAAGTGTGTCAAGTTTACGTTTACCATGTATTGATTTCCGACTTCATTATCTAGATACGGCGAAACATGTTGTGGTTGCGTGACAAAGTGTTAAGTTACAATGGCTAAATGTAACCTTTACAAGACCGTACATGTCATCAACGAACAGCTGACAATGACACAAAGCCACTGTTTACATGCAGCCGCGATAACACCAACAATAGGTACTCAGTTTCATTATCTGAACGGACTGTTTACCTATGAAACGGTGTCCTTCCATGAAAACGTTAGGAGTTTGCCGTTTACGTGGAAAGCGAAAGAGAAAGTGCAGCGTGCACCTTATATAGTGATGGTTACTTATGACAGTGTGTTAATGTGAACTTACACTTGCACAAGTCTCTAAGGCAATAATGATTAGATTAAAACCTAATATTAGATGGAAATGATAAGAACAGGGTCTCTCTCTCTCTCTCTCTCTCTCTCTCTCTCTCTCTCTCTCTCTCTCTCTCTCTCTCTCTCTCTCTCTCTCTCTCTCTCTCTCTCTCTCTCTCTCTCTCTCTCTCTCTCTCTCTCTCTCTCTCTCACACACTCACATCCATTGGGTTGATCGGCATTATTTCAGCCATATAGTGACGAGTACACCCCCCACATGGAAAATACAACTAAAAGTCTCGGGTGCACTTTCTTTATGTGCATAAACAACATGTATTTGTTGCAAACATTAGTATACAAAAAAGCTTATTTACTCCGTAAGATGTGAAACCTCGGGAAGTCCAGTCAGCGATACAATCCTAAATAAGGGATGACTGGTATTACTTGCATGTAATGCTGCGTCGGTTCGTTTTTTCGGAAATCCCAGGTAATCAATCCGACAGCCAGGTTCCGTTGAGATGGACGACAGCGATCTGCATTAAGCACGATTTAGCCTGCGTAACCTAATTTCGTTACACGCCTGATCGACGGCACGCGTCGGCTGTGCATAAACTCTACTGTAGTGCGTCTTCCATATTGCAATTGACACATGAATCGGTGTTGTGAGGGTCATACCCCACTTTGCCGGACAGCTGATGTGATGATAACGAATTAAGAGTAACGGTGCGCTAGTTTGCCGGCTATAGTCTGTTTTCAGTCAGAGCTCCAGATAAGATTTAGCTCATGTGGGTACTGTACCCACTGTATTTTTTGGGAGTGGGTATTATGAATGTTGAGTGGGTATTTCATTTTCTGTTACCCACTGCTTTCAAATATGTGCGTATTTCAGTCATTTTACTCACCTAAGTATTATGTCATTGAGTAAGATTACTAAACAGGTATGTTCTGCCTTATGTCATACCTAATCAAAACTAACTTAAATATAATGGAAATGATTTCACAAAAAAACCACTCATCCTATACTGACAGTACAACACTTGTCCTATACTTACAGTACAACTTGATAGCAATCGATGTCTTTTTCATTACGCAAGCGATTTTTATAAATATATTCCGTATACGCATTTGTTTTAAACTTTTTGCGTATCTAACATTTTAAATGCGTAATTGGCACGCAACAGTTATTTTTCAACGCGTAATTGGAAATTTTTCAATGCGTATTTTACTCGGATACGCAGCTTATCTGGGCCTCTGTTCAGTGATTACTTGTCACTGAGTTCGAAATCATTAATTACAAGGCACGAATTTGTTTTGAGTGAACTCGATTTCTAGAAACTGATTTTAGTTAAATCGAATTATATTAGCTGAATTGAGTGAAGCTTATTCCAATGATTATTTCTGAAGTTGTGCCTGTATATAAAGAATGTAGACGTGACATGCAAAATGGCAAACGCTCAAGTTAACATTCCAAATTCGAGGGGAGGTAGGTAGACACTGTATCTATCTAGGTCACAAGTTTAGGGGTAGAGCACAAAAAGGGACCGAGTTCATCTGAAATGTTGTCAGACAGGTTGTCCTGTAACGGCCAACACCGTCAGTGATGTTCTCAGCAGTTCCAGGAACACACACAACCACCATCAAGATCAAGTTCAGTTCAGAAAATATTTATGCATATTTATTTATGTCTTCAGTTACCAGTTTCTCGTTTTCTGAAAATGTACGAAATAGGTATTTATGAATTTTATCATGAAGATAAAATGTACCAAAAATGTTGAATTGGTGATATATGAAATATTGAGATGAAGCTCCAGTGTGTACTTTCTCAGGCCGAAACAGACTATAAGTTAATACCCTATTGTTTAAAGGATTATCGCGCATCAGTGAATTTTTATCTATAACAAAAGCGTCCGGCAAAACGGGAACCCCTCGTTGTGAGCCCTTTGCAGCTGGTCGATCCGACCATGTGCAGGAGTGCGCACCCCAACCCCTCCCTCCTTTTGTGCTGAACGTTTATTAAATGAATTAAATGAGCATTCAGAACTCTAAAACGGATGAAAATGAACTGTGCACTCCCACCACTCCCTTTCTCAAAAAGCTGTATCCACCCTTGCAAATTACATGCTCACCACTAGCTTATCTGTCACATGCGTCCCGAAACGAGATACGTTATCTGGGTACACGATGATGATGATGATGATGATGATGATGATGGTGATGATGAAGATAACCGCCCCCTTCCCACTTCTAAGTGGGTCTATTTCGACTTTGTAAAGGGTAAATTATTATCCTTTCATTGAGGTATTGCAGATTAACTGATGTTGCTAGGCAACACAATGGGGGATAATTAAGCTCATCGCGGTTCTATATAATACGCCTAATTAGTTGTAACATATCTGCTAATTGGATGTATCAGACAATCGGGTGTCAAACTTAGGTGAGGGAACAGATGACTGTGTCGGATAACAAAATGAACTACAATCAATACTAACGAGTCATAATGAGTAATTAAATCTTTGTCTATGGTTGGTCATGTCGCCCTTCCTCGCCATCGTAATACTTCACTCTCGTCATTCTTGGAAGCAACGGCAACAGGTCATGTTGAATTTGTTTCATCGACAAAAGGTCATCAAATGGACTTAACGCTTTTTTGAAAGTGTGACACTATTTATTGTGTTTTCCAACAGAACACAAACACGAGATACGTTGCTGCTTTTCCTGCGTGCGCAGGTCGTACGAAGCGTCTGTAAAAGCACATGTCGGAGATTACCGAAGTTTCCCGAATGAGAAATTACCTTGGATTCAAGATGGCGGAATAATGTTGTTTATCTGTCGTGGACAAAATATTACGCTATCTTACCGGTGACATGTTCGATATCTGACATCGGCATTTAGGTAAGTCTGTTCATTTTTCTGTTAAACGTAGGATTGTTTATCAGTAGACAATGGACATGTATTTGAATCTTCATGTGTGTTCCGAAAATAGGCAGAGTCGCTGTCACTATGTGTTTTCTACTGTCAATGGCTCCGTCTTATTTTATATCTACATTGTCATTTTCATTTTGATTATTTTCAAGCCATGTAGTTTTACTAAAATTACATCAGAAATATTACTATAATTATGGTAAGATTACAGAATACCGGATACCTTCCTAACTCCTAGGGTTAGGGTAAGGTTTAGGGTTGGTTAGGGCAAGGTTTAGGGGTAAGGTAAGGTTTAGGGTTCGGGTTAGGGTAAGGTTTAGGGTTAGGGATAGCGTTAGAGTTAGATAGACGTGACATTAACAATATGGTTGGTATGTATCCGGTATTCTGTAAGTGTACCTTTTGACCGGTGTCCTCCCATAAGAACTACATCCCACAAGAACTACAGCTTAAAACAACACATGTTAATGGTCCGGTGCATAGACTAACTATGTGCTGTTACCTGTGTCTGCTTAATGGATTTGCCCAACAGAAAACAAATAAAACATATAACATATTTGCTGAGGCAGTTCATGTCAACTTCCACAATTGGCTGGGGCGTTTGTAGCTGGGGCGATTTGACTGGCACCCCCATGGATGGATTGGTCTTATTCCAGTATTATTTAGTATACAATGCCGTCTGGTAATTCCGCGCACCTAAGCACGTCGATCGCAACAAGGCAACAAACGTCTCTTATTTTTTGTGGTTTACGTGACTAAACATGCTGGTATGCATCATATTTACCTAGAAATATAAGTTTTATTGACGACTTTAAGATTCTAACATTGCATTATGCCATACGATTGACCTCACCGGCGTTCTGACGACATTGCTTGCTGTCCGGTAATTCTGCGCAGCAACTGATGCGCATAACATCCAGCTGGAGATCCGAAGTATGGAAGCATATTAGGGCCAGATTATTTTCAAATATCACTTCATCGATGTAAGGAAGAGTGTTTCATATTAACTGTATGGGTTATATTGAATAGCCCGCAGCGTTATGTGCCAAAGTGTTTTGTGGTTCCTAGTAACATGTATTTATAAATTTCTGCAGATTTTAATCATGACTAGTTCATGGAGTAGAATCTTCTGGTGTTACCAGACAAACTCACTCAACTCAGACTTTGGTCCAGTGGCTCAAGTCCAAGACTGCTATCATGTTTTTCAAAATAATGTCATTTCTTTGGCCATTTATTTGATACCATTTGACTGTTTATAATAAGGTGTACATATGGATATTGATAGCATCTTCCCAATCATCGTCATTAGAAACTCTCTACCTAGCCATGTGATTCCAGTTAGGATCAGCAGGTTGCAATACGTGACCTGATTTTTAGTCATATCATTTACATTGATCATTGCACATTGTCTCTTGGTGTACCTGGACAGCTATTTGCAGACTCCCTGAATCATTTCCATTATATTTAAGTTGATTTTGATTAGGTATGACATAAGACAGAACATACCTGCTTAGTAAACTTACTCAATGACCTAATACTCAGGCGAGTAAAATGACTGAAATATGCACATATTTGAAAGAAGTGGGTAACGGAAAATGAAATACCTGTTCAACATTCATAATACCTACTCCAAAAAAATACAGTGGGTACAGTACCCACATGAGCTAAATCTATCTGGAGCTCTGACCTTGGCATTATTTTCAGGTGATATTAGACTTAATGTATGGACTAGAACAAGCTGATCTAACTAGACTGTAAGACAGTTTACTTGCCAACAAAATCCTGACTGTTTACTTGATAGAAGCAGGGCAGTGAGGTAGCCAAGTGGTTAAAGCGTTCACTCGTCATCGTCACGCTGAAGACCCAGGTTCAATTCCCCACATGGGTTCAATGTGTGAAGCCCGTTTCTGGTGTCCCCCACTGTGATATTGCTGGAATATTGCTAAAATTGGCGTAAAACCATACTCACTCACTCACTTGATAGAAGCTGTACGCCATTTCAACATTCACTCCCTGATTCCCTGTAATGCCTTTCTTTGCTTAATCTCACATTTCAGGAGGAGCGATGGAGCCAGATTATTACCAGGAGAGCAGCCGCCGGAATGGCTGGTCCCTCCCGCCGCACCCCCTGCAGGGTGTGGCCTGGCTGGTGGTTGTCTACTTCCTCATCATCTACTTCACCACCCTCGTCCCGTCCCCTCCCAGCGGAGTGGCAACCAGCTGGATATATATCAGTATCCTTTGTCCTGCAAAGAGATCCAAATGTTTTAACATCTTTAAGACATGACTAGACACTGCAGATCTAGATGTACTGGGTTTGTTTTGAGTGGTGATAGGGGCAGTGGCTAGCCTAGTGGTTAAAAGCGTTTGCTTGTCGCCGAAGACCGGGTTCGATTCCCCATATGAGTACAATGTGTGAAGCCCATTCCCGGTGTCCCTGGCGATATTGCTGGAATATTGCTCAAAGCGGCGTAAAATTAAACTCACAAACTAGTTTGAATGATGATAGCATTAGCAAGTATGTGCTCATTGTATTCATTGAGTGGTGTACACTCCAGATTTTATAAACATGACACCAGACTATACCAGTTTAATATTTTGTGTACTTGCAATGGTGCGGTAAGCAGGATGAAAGAATTGAAGTATTTTGGGAACATTGTTGAAGAAAAATGAAATAACTTACATTATTTACATGAATTAGTGGCAAGAGGGAAATATTTGGTTTCATGTGCACTTATAATTACATTGTCACTGACCCAGAAACAATAAATACCTTCAATTTCTGAGGAGTTATGTCCCCTGGAAATGTACTTTTGATATCGACAACTAGGTGGAGACACTTGTCCTAGAAGTATTCTTATGAGTCGGTCTCAGTTTATACAGATCCCTAGGATTTGATTTTATGTGTAAGAAGAAACTTAATTTGATTTAGTAATCATACCCAGATATTTGGTCTATTCCACCAAACCGTTAAAGGTCACATGCAACCAAAAAATCAAACATAATTAAAAACACAATTATCACTTATTCATGACATATAATATACATTGCTGGTTATGAAAAAACATATACAAAAACAAAATTATCAAAGTGCAATATTGTGTACTTGGGTTTACTTCCCAAGAAACGAAGCAGCCGGGATACCGAACCCAGTCAGAGCGGGTGGGTGTGCACTCAAGTGTAACGGCTGGTTCATTTGCAGATGCCCTCACGGCTCATTGTGTGTATATATATAGAGATGTTGGGTTTTGTAAATACATGCTCATGTTTTATGTATAACATTTTGCAATCAACAGACATCATAACATGTCATGTGTTCAAATATCACACCTGCCTGTCTGTGTAATTACATAATGTGACAGAGACCAAACTCGGGCCATAAATCAATGTGTTTTGTTTATGGTGTATAGCCTGATTGGTGTTAAGTTCAAATTGCATGTGGTCAGTGATCGCAGTTATTGTATTGAATATTGTCATTAGCAGACAGGCAGGCAGACACACAGGTGTCAATAAAACAAGACATTGATTTTTGTCTGTGACAGCGACATATCTACATCACAGTTAGAAATTCTGTCAACGCTAAATAATGACATTGCTTTTAAGTATCAAACTGAGAAAGTGACTCGGTAAGAAGAGCGTGTGGTGAAATAGACAAATGAAATTATATAAACAGTTTATTTACTGTCATAACATATAAAAGCTTCGTGACCTGTGAGATATCAACAAAACATTAGGAAAATAGCTCACACCAAAGCCTTCACCCGGTATTCACCGGACAGCCTGCTTCCAAGTTAATGCGAACCTATTTCACTGCGCATGTGCATGCTATGAGCGCAGCCAGCTGTTGAAACCAGTTTTCCCCGAAAAGTCGGGGAAAATTAGTGAATCGTTTGAACTCCGATTTAGCGCGTTTTTCATCGCGTTATTTTTAAACTTTATAAGTTGAATTTGCATTTTTGATGATTTGTTTCGGTAAGTCCATACCGAAGGTATCAAAATCTGCAAAGTTGTGTTTTCGTTGCATGTGACCTTTAAACATGGGAGGAAGATCAACCACTGACAGTAGTTTCAATGTTAACATGCCAGCATGAACATGGTGTAATAGCCTGACTAGTGTTGACTGTAGTATTTGACAGGCAACAAACAACATGTTTACAGAACAAAAATATTCAATTTTAAAGCATATTTATCAACTTTTAAAAAAATACAAAGTAAGAGTTAGAAACCATTCATACTTAATTATTTTATCATTCTTAACAAACAAAACATTGTTATTGACGAACCTAATAGTGTATCCACAATTCACCATTGGTAAAGTAGGCTCAACAGGCGACATCGCTTGTCCCTGGGTTCCAAAGAGTTTCCATTGACACATCAATGTTCTTAATGCAACGCAGGTCAGGGGTATTTGTGTCCCCTATATTATTTTTGCAAACCGGAACAGAGTAGTATCTCGGCATGTTTACACCACTGTCGAACTAACCTTGATAGATGACTTCCAGTTTCACGCTGTAACTTGTAATACACCTGCACCACCTAGCGAGAAAATTTGGGCGGTGTCTCCCATTGGTAAGTTTTTTAGTATTGACATGTATGTGAAGTTCATCAAGTTTTGCTCATCACCCTCTCCTCCAGTTCCTTGACGACCTCAGATCAATGGTCTGGCGTGTGTGGTGCATGTCTTCACACACTTTGTCGCCACCCTTATCAACCCTGCAGACGAAGCTGTCCTCAGAGCAAACTTTAAAGACAAGATGCCAACATTTGACCGAAAGAAGCGGAGACATGTTATTGAGAACCAGCACTGTTATTTGTGCCGTGTGAATGTGTAAGTCATGTGGTTGTCATGGCGAATGTGGAAGTATCTGTATCACTTGTTGAAGGAGATCATATGGTACTGCATATTGGTACATATTGGTACATGAAAGAAAAAGTGGATAGAGGGGTGGAAATAACTTTAAAATTGCTAGTGTACTCCGGTAGAGTGGCACATGTAAAATCACTTGCCCTGATAATTTTTCCACTATACCGGCCGTTTTCTTGTTGATTTTTCAAATAAACAACATTATTAATATTGGAAAGTCAACTGGACACCGGTACAGTGTGATATACAAATTTGCTTGCCTGACAGAAAAAAAACACTGGACTCAGGCATCGGGCAATGGGTTATTTCCACCCCTGAGATGTTAATGTTTGATGGATATTTCATTTTACATTCATAGTTTTGATAGAAGTTTCACAACAGTTTGGTGAACTGCTTGATTAAGTTATTTTAAGTAACTTGATACTTTAATATTTCCTTTACAAGTTAACAGCCCAATGTGGATCGGATGGTCAGGTTTGGTGATGTAGTGGAAGCATTGGTCATAGCTTGAACACTAGATCACTTGATTGTCTGGTCCAGAAGCATACATTCTTAAAAGCAAATGTTACTCTGACATGGATTTTTGTTTTCATTGGTAATATAGTGAAGCAATTTCAGGATGAATAGAGAACTTCAGAGAACGAATATCAAAACATTTGAAGAAATGCAACCAAGCAATTGTTATTCGAATTGCAGAAAATTTGCAACAACCTTGACAAATCTCAAGGCCAACAATGTTCATTTTTTAAGGCCAGATTATCAGATGCTTAACATTTCTACTCTTAAGAATGCAGAAGTCAGAAAAACACCTCTATTCATTGTTCTGGAATATGCTACAACACAGGGGAAATGATAGATCGAGAGCTATAGGTGTGATTCAGTGTGGTACCTGGCAGCATGGCACTGCTCGTCGATTCAACAACCATAGAAACACCTTCTGGCACTTAAAGGGAATGTTTTCAGCAAAATTGTCAAATTATAGTCTTTCCCCACAAAGGCCACCCACCAGTAACAACCCCACATTAAGACCGATGGATTCGAACCAAACTTCTCAGATGCAATGTGTGAAATAGCCACTGGCCCACTAGCCCGTGCCTAGTAAATATCCAGCTGGGTCAGTAAATCTACACAGTCACTGGCCCAAATGGCTAGCGAATTTTCATGGGGTCATTTTGTAAATATATCACTCTCTCTGACTTGTTAAGTTATAATACACTTTTGAATCATGCAAGATTAAAAATGTTCATCATACAAGCAGCTTAATGATGAAACATGAGTCATGCGGACAATATCTTATTCTCATCTTATTTTTGTAATCTTTTGCTTAGTTTCTACATTCAAATTTTGGACAAGTGAATTATTTTGTGGGCTAGTTACTTTCAGGCAAAATTTGGAAACTATTTCGCACACTGCTCTGATGCAGGTTCCATCCAGCAACTCTTACAGACTGTACCATTCCTGGCAGTAGAGGTATATCTGCAAGAACAGTTCAGTGATGTCTATCTGTTTCGGGGCTTTGGAGTAGCTTAGTGGTTAAAGTATTCGCTCATCACGTTGAAGACATGGGGTTTCATTCCCCATATTGGACACAAGGTGTAAAGCCTTTTTCTGGTGTCCCAGAAACCCAGCTCACTCACTCACTCACTCTATCTGTTTCAGCTTTGTCATGCCTATGCTGTTGAAAGTCCCCATGTGTTTGTGTTTCAGTGGGTCCAAGTCCAAACACTGCAGTGCCTGCAACAAGTGTGTGTCAGACTTTGACCACCACTGTAAGTGGCTCAACAACTGTGTCGGCGGCAGGAATTACAGGTCAGTTCAATGGAGAATAAGAGAATGTGTTCTGCCACGGTCAGCAATATTCCTGCTATGTCATGGCGGTTGTACATCAGCCAGCCAAGTGACTGGTGACCGAGAGCATGCTCCCCGACACAGGTACCACCAACCCATGTCATCACACCCATGAAGATCCGGGTTAGAATTGATCTTCAGCAACCCATGTCATTGGACCCGGGAAGATCCGGGTTAGAATTGATCTTCAGCAACCCATGTCATTGGACCCGGGAAGATCCGGGTTAGAATTGATCTTCAGCAACCCATGTCATTGGACCCGGGAAGATCCGGGTTAGAATTGGTCTTCAGCAACCCATGTCATTGGACCCGGGAAGATCCGGGTTAGAATTGGTCTTCAGCAACCCATGATTGTCGTAAGAGGCGACTAATAGGACCGGGTGGTCAGGCTCGCTGACTTGGTTGACACATGTCATCATATCCCAATGGCATAGATCTATGCTTGATTATATACAGAGCGCTGTCATCAACCATGTTATCAGCAATGTCATCAACCAAATCACTGCATCTCATGATCTGGGCCCTGTGTCACAAAGTGATTGTAGTGCTATGACCATCGTTACTCTTTTCCGATAACATAGATTTATGACCATCCTTGAGGTATCACTGCTTTGTAAAACAGGCCCCTGATCTTCTTTAAGCATTATTTCTTTGAAAGGATATGGTAGTATTATTGTATGGTGCAGCAATTTGCAGTGCAGAGCTGTGTTGCTTGGGCATCAGAAACCATGGTGACAGTTCTCACCACTTTGGTATATGTCTAAGACTTGCATCCCGTCAGCCTGTCCTCCCACATCAGGCTGACATGGCATGACGTGACTGGAATATTGGTCAAGACAGTTGTAAACCAGATTCATTGGTAGGATTGGTGTTGCTCAGCTGAGGTGTGTGTCAATGTAGCGTAATTTCATCATCTCAGTGTGTGAAGTAGGTGTCAGAAAGTAGTATCTGTATTGAAAGTAGGTGTCATTAAGGAGACTCATTATGTGAACGTGACATGAAGTGGTAATGGTATGTGAAGTAGGTGTCATGAAGTAGTATCTATGTGAAGTAGGTGTCATGAAGTAGTATCTGTATGTGAAGTAGGTGTCATGAAGTAGTTTCTGTATGTGAGGTGTCATGAAGTATTGGTAGGTGTCATAAAGTAGGTGTCATGAAGCGAATTGGTATGTGAAGTGTCATGAAGTAGTTTCTGTATGTGAAGTGTCATGAAGTAGTTTCTGTATGTGAAGTGTCATGAAGTAGTTTCTGTATGTGAAGTGTCATGAAGTAGTATCTGTAGGTGTCATAAAGTAGGTGTCATGAAGCAGAATGGGTATGTGAAGTGTCATGAAGTAGTTTCTGTATGTGAAGTGTCATAAAGTAGTATCTGTATGTACAGTAGGTGTCATGAAGCAGAATTGGTATGTGAAGTGTCATGAAGTAGTTTCTGTATGTGAAGTGTAATGAAGTAGTATCTGTAGGTGTCATGAAGTAGGTGTCATGAAGCAGAATTGGTATGTGAAGTATCATGAAGTAATTCTGTTTGTGAAGTATCATGAAGTAGTATCTGTATGTAAAGTAGGTGTCATGAAGCAGAATTGGTATGTGAAGTGTCATGAAGTAGTCACCAAGAAGTATTATATTATGTACAGATGGTTCCTCGCGACGCTGGTGAGTGGGGGAGTGGGATGTCTGCTAATTCTGTGCGTGTGTCTGGTACAGTTCATCGGATTCTTCACAGACGAAAAAGATGGCCGTCTCCTGCAGCCATATAGAGGTACACAGTAAAGTGCTATTATTAAACATGTTTAGCATGTTGATATTTCTTGGTAAATGACCCGTGAAGATGCGAGTTAGAATTGGTCTTCAGTAACCCATGCTTGTCATAAGAGGCGACTAACAGGATCAGGTGGTAAGGCTTGCTGACTTGGTTGACACATGTCATCGTATCAATACGTAGATCAATGCTTATGCTGTTGATCACTGGATTGCCTGGTCCAGACTCGAATATTTACACACCGCCGCCATATATGTTGAGTGTTGCGTAAAACTAAATTCACTGACACACACTCACACTAAACAAGGTGCTGATGTTATATAAACTTGTTTGTTGACATGCAATTGTTGAATCCATCGTAGCTTTGAAAAAAACAAATAATGATTCTGTTTATTTTATTTCCAGGCAACCATTCTATAGCAGGTATGTCATCATCCACAAAAGTTTGAAACATTATCAGAGAAGTAATGTGATGTTATTGGAAACAATGATACCTAAATGACATTTAGCAAAGCAAGAAATGTTTGTACCATAGTGTAGGAATGAATGGATTTAAGGGATATATTGTGATTTAAACACTATATGTTCCTTCTTTGAGTGGCATTTCTAGAAGTTGGAGAGTCAGATAAGGACAGACTTTATGGATGAGCAACTTCTTTATTCGGGTGATGCGACGTTTCGATACAGATCCTAGTATCACTGTCAACCAGGATGTAAATTTCGAATCCCCCAACTAAAGAAGTTGTTCAACCGTAAAGTTTGTCCTTATCTGACAATATACAATACACATCAGTAGAAGTGACCCCTTCTCTTAGTCGTGTTTTCCTGTTGTTATACTTCCACCAAATAATATAGTCCCTATAATCTTACTTATATCTTCTTTGTTGTAGAGAAAAAATGCTTTGAAACACGAAAAAATTATCCTAATATATATTACGTATGCTTAAGACAGTCCAAGTCACATGACGGATGGTTTGACTGCCCAATTTAGTCAGGCAGCAGTTACCTCCCATTAATGACTCGCTTCCCCAGTCACTTCTATGCGAGACGGTTCGCGCAGTTTCAAAGAATGTAAGCAAGTTTCAATAACAAACAGGTGTGCGTTCATGTGCATCATAAACTGCATATATATTTTCAATTTATGACGAATGACCTGTCAGAAAATGCTAAATGTAAGTTTCTGAAAAATATGCAGATAGGTGAAATTCGTTGTTAAATATCCTCCAATTTTGCTTAAATTTTGCACATTTTTGTCATTCAATAACTTGAACAACTATCAATGACTGTAGCAAATTTTGTTAAGTTAGTCTCATAAATAGCACTTTTAGACGCTTTTTGTGTGACATGCATAATTTCCCTGTCTGTGATCAGACAGTCACATGAATGAGTGACCCCTCTCAGGCAGTCACTTGTACATGTAACGGGGGACTGTCACGCATATACATTACGTCCTCTACTGATACATGTTAATACATCTCATATGGTAACTGAGAAAGGGTAATATTTTTTTACCCCTGACCTCTTATATAGTTACACCAAGGAATTCTGGCTAGCCGCCGAAGACAATTTGGTTCAAGCTATAGCTTGAAAGGTTAGAGTCTTGCTCACAGTGTTTGGCTTGTTTCTGTTCTGTTTGATAAAATCTTCAAAACAATAGAAACCCAAATACGGTCTATTATTTGTAATGTCATGATTTTATATTTTTAATACGAATGTTTCACTACAGAGTTCCAGATTCTGTACCAGACAGTGGACAAGGAAGGTTGGCTTGCTCTTGTGGGGATCACCGGCGTCCTGGCTCTCATTGCTGTTGCCCTGCTCGCTCATCTGTTCAGTTTCCATGTCTACCTCAGTAAGTGTCCAGTCACTACACCACTTGTGTAGATCGATGCTCATCATGTTGATCCAGCAGGTACCAGCAACCCATGTCATCAGACCCGTGAAGATCCGGGTTAGAATTGATCATCGGCAACCCATGCTTGTCGTAAGAGGCGACTAACAGGATCAGGTGGTCAGACTCGCTGACTTTGTTGACACATGTCATCGTATCCCAATTTCGTAGATTGATGCTCATGCTGATGAACACTGGATTGTCTGGTCCAGACTTGATTGTTTACAGACGGCCGCCATATAGCTGGAATATTGCTGAGTGCGGTGTTAAACGACAAACCAACCAGCCAGTCACTATAACATGGTGTCTGTATTTACTGCTTCAGTCTCACTGTCCGACCACATCTGCTGGTTTAATGGCTGTTACACTCAGTGTTTCTGTTTCCGGGATATTTACAAGATTTTGCCCAGGACCAAAATACCCAAAGTATTTTTGTGTCCTACTTAAAATGTTACCGAAATTAAAATAAAATCGCTATTATAATCCTCTAATAATAGCATTGGCCACATAAGATTTTCGTGTGAGATAAGGTTTCCTTCTAAATTCATCATGCTACGTGCAGTGTGATTGGTCAGTTTGACAGTCATTCGGAAATGATCGATGTATTTAAAATTTTGTACCTGGAAATGTTACTATAATTGCTGTTATCACGGGAAATCACGGAAAATAACAATGTTGTCCGATTGTTTTAATACCATGTGTTTGTTGAAATGGCAAGTGGAAAGCAGACGACACTCTCCAACTTGTTTTGAGGTGAGGGGCAAAATATATTTTGTGACCGGCAGATTTTGTGCAGGACCAGTAAATTAGGAGGTTGTCTGACACAGTAACCAGCAGTTAAAAACCCAGCGGAAACATTGTTACACCCCTGGTATAGTAACACTGTTACACCCCTGGTATAGTAACACTGTTACACCCCTGGTATAGTAACACTGTTACACCCCTGGTATAGTAACACTGTTACACCCCTGGTATAGTAACACTGTTACACCCCTGGTATACTAACACTGTTACATGCCTGGTATAGTAACACTGTTACTATACCAGGGGTGTAACATGTTGCAGTGTGCAAGGACTACATGCATGTTTTCACTGTGTGTGGCAGTGTGCAAGGGTCTGAGTACGTACGACTACATGCATGTTTTCACTGTGTGTTGCAGTGTGCAAGGGTCTGAGTACGTACGACTACATCGTGATGCAGCGGGAGGACCTGAAGGATGTGGAGGAGTACCAGGAGTACACCAGCAACAAGCGGCTGCAGCAGCAGCAGGCCGGCAAGACAGCCAAGAAGGTAGCACCTGCTGATGGGTTCATATAGACTCCGGGGTTGATACTGACCTCAGACGGGTTGATATAGACCATCTGACGGGTTGATACTGACCGTCTGATGGGTTGATACTGACCGTCTGATGGGTCGATACTGACCGTCAGACGGGTTGATATAGACCATCAGACGGGTTGATACCGACCGTCTGATGGGTTGATACTGACCGTCTGATGGGTTGATACCGACCGTCTGATGGGTCGATACTGACCGTCAGACGGGTTGATATAGACCATCTGACGGGTTGATACTGACCGTCTGATGGGTTGATACTGACCGTCTGATGGGTTGATACTGACCGTCAGACGGGTTGATATAGACCGTCTGATGGGTTGATATGGACCATCTGATGGGTTGATATAGACCGACTCCTGGGTTGCTATAGACTGACTCCTGGGTTCATATAGACTGTCTGACAGGTTGATATACACCAACTCCTGGGTTGATATAGACCGACTCCTGGGTTCATATAGACTGTCTGACAGGTTGATATACACCAACTCATATGTTGATATAGACCGACTCCTGGGTTGATATAGACCGACTCCTGGGTTGATATAGACTGTCTGACAGTTTGATATGCACCAACTCATGGGTTAATATAGACCGACTCCTGGGTTAATATAGACCGACTCCTGGGTTGATATAGACCGACTCCTGGGTTCATATAGACCGTCGGACAGGTTGATATACACCAATTCCTGGGTTTTTATAGACCGACTCCTGGGTTAATATAGACCGACTCCTGGTTTAATATAGACCGACTCCTGGGTACATATAGACCGACTCCTGGGTTGATATAGACTGTCTGACAGGTTGATATGCACCAACTCCTGGGTTGATATAGACCGACTCCTGGGTTCATATAGACCGCCTGACAGGTTGATATACACCAACTCCTGGGTTGATATAGACTGCCAGACAGATTGATATACACCAACTCCTGGGTTGATATAGACCGACTCCTGGGTTGATATAGACTGACTCCTGGGTTCATATAGACTGTCTGACAGGTTGATATACACCAACTCATGGGTTCATATAGACCGACTCCTTGGTTCATATAATTTGTCTGACAGGTTGATATAGATGGACTCCTGGGTTCATATAGACCGACTCCTTGGTTGATATAGACCGACTCCTTGGTTCATATAATTCGTCTGACAGGTTGATATAGACCGACTCCTGGGTTGATATAGGCCGACTCCTTGGTTCATATAATCCGTCTGACAGGTTGACCGTCTATTGGGTTGGTATAGACCGACTCCAGGGTTGATATAGACCGTCTATTGGGTTGGTATAAACCGACTCCTTGGTTGATATAAACCGATTCCTTGGTTCATATAATTCGTCTGACAGGTTGATATAGACCGACTCCTGGGTTAATATAGACCGACTCCTGGGTTGATATAGACCGACTCCTTGGTTCATGTAATTCGTCTGACAGGTTGATATAGACCGACTCCTGGGTTGATATAGACCGACTCCTGGGTTGATATAGACTGTCTGACAGGTTGATATAGACCGACTCCTGGGTTGATATAGACCGACTCCTGGGTTGATATAGACTGTCTGACAGGTTGATATAGACAGACTCCTGGGTTAATGTAGACCGACTCCTTGGTTCATATAATCCGTCTGACAGGTTGATATAGACCGACTCCTGGGTTGATATAGACTGTCTGACAGGTTGATATGCACCAACTCATGGGTTAATGTAGACCGACTCCTGGGTTAATATAGACTGTCTGACAGGTTGATATAGACAGACTCCTGGGTTGATATAGACCGACTCCTGGGTTGATATAGACTGTCTGACAGGTTGATATAGACAGACTCCTGTGTTAATGTAGACCGACTCCTTGGTTCATATAATCCGTCTGACAGGTTGATATAGGCCAACTCCTGGGTTGATATAGACCGTCTATTGGGTTGGTATAGACCAACTTATGAGTGGAAATGGACTCCTGGGTTGATATAGGCCGACTCATAGGTTCATATGATATAGTTCTGTGATGGTTGTACAGTCTACAGAAAGTTGCTTCCCCAAACTGAGATCCCAGTTTCACCTAAGTTCAGGTGTTAATGGTTCTTTGTGTGCATGCTTGACTACAGAATTATCCAGACACAGCATGAAGTAGTTGAAAAACTTAGTAACTTAAAGGAGGCATTTATTCCAACATTCTAAATTATGGTTGCATACAAGAGAGGAGGATTGTAATGACATCCTTTGTGTGCATGGCCAAGGGAGGTAATAAGATGTATGTACATGTGCTTGGATAGATTGACATTGACTGTTGTTTGTGTGCAGAGTAATCGAGTGACGCCAACAAAGCCGAAGCCAGTGACAACAATAGACACTGTTGATGGCCGCCTTCACAAACAACACAGGTATGTCTTCAGGGCCAGTTGTCTCAGGCACCAAATTTTCTTGTGTAGAGTTATCCCCCTTAGGCATGCCAAGATCCTGTGATCATCATGATATTTTTGTAAATCCCAGATTTTCTTTCCCATTACATCCTCGATAATCTCCAGGGTATACGTTACGATCACTCTCAACTATACCCTGGATGCATCCACGGCTTGTGGGGCGATGATTTTATTACCTCCCTTGGCTGGCTCCGCATTCTCACTGTAGCCAATCAGCTAAGCTGCCGTTACAACCGAGCTTGCCAGTGTCAACTCAGATAGCGGTCGCAGTCGCAAAGGTTTGATCGCAGTGCCACTCAGATTTGTGGGGAAATAATAAAGACAAATTCACAGATCTGAAACTTTAAAAAGAATATATGAAAGAACTCCTTCTACTTCTGTGAGAGTACCTCTGCATCAATTATGTTGCCAAGTTTAAACGGTTAGATAATTTAAGACGCGAAAGTGAGTAGTGATTGGTACGCTCAACTTCCCAGCGTAGGCACCTGACTGGATAAAAAGCCAGCCAAGGGAGGTAATAAAATCATTGCCCCAAGCCGTGGATGCATCCAGGGTATATTGGAGAGTGATCGTGACGTATACCCTGGAGATTATCGAGGATGTTCCCATCATTGAGGCAGAGATATTATCATATGCAAAATGTTGCTCTAAGTAGAAATGCATGGTTAGAATGGAAGTGTATGTGTGACATACAACTGGCATTCTTGTTCCAGTAAGAAGTATCTTCAAAGATTAAAGTGATTATGCCATATTGACATCACCATCTACTGTAGGATTAAGGCATCTGAGTGTGTGCTTGATGGTTTATTGTTACGCCGCACTCAGCAATATTCCAGCTACATGGCGGCGGTCTGTAAATAATCGAGTCTGGACCAGACAATCCAGTTATCAACAGCATGAGCATCGATCTACGCAAGTGAGATACGATGACATGTGTCGAACAAGTCAGCCAGCCTGACCACCCGATCCCATTAGTCGCCTCTTACGACAAGCATGGGTTGCTGGAGACCAATTCTAACCCGGATCTTCATGGGTCTCTGAGTTGTGCGCGGCGTAATACCAAACTCACTCACTCACTCTGAGTGTGTGCATTGACATGACATCAGTAACATTCTTGGTAATCAGCATGCTACATGTGGGGAGCATTATAGTGGTAGATGCTTAAGTCCTGATTGATCTTCAGCAACCCATGCTTGTCGTAAGAGGCGACTAACGGGATCGGGTGGTCAGGCTCGCTGACTTGGCTGACACATATCATCGGTTCCCAGTATCGCTGATCGATGCTCATGCTGTTGATCACTGGATTGTCTTGTCCAGACTCAATTATTTACAGACCGCTGTCATATAACTGGAAATTAATATTGCTGAGTGCGGCGTAAAACTAAACTCACTCACTCACTCACTCACTCACTTAAGTCCTGCATCATAGGTTCTTACTACAGATTCATGTATCCATGAACACGATGTGTGTAGCATCTGCTTGTATTTCCTACAGGAAACTGTCGTATGACAAGGCTTTGAGGAACCACCATGACGAGGAAGGGGAGACTCCACCCCCTACAGCCAGTCCAATACACAAGCATGACGACCATCACATTAAAGTATGTACTCTGTGTGGAGCACCTGAAGTCTCCCCATCTTCCCCTTTGCTTTAGTAAGACCTCAGGATTGTAGTTGGTTGGTTGGTTGGTTGGTTGGTTTGACGGACATCGGTCATACTGATAGAGAAAGTCGACATAATGGTCGCAAGCTTGTTTGAATAAATAATTACACATTGATAAATGTGTTATTAGTTTGTACTTTACTTCTAAAAAAATGTTTCAGAAAAAAATCATACCTACCTACCTACCCTAAATTTTAAAGGGGTGTAATCAGAACCACATTTTTTTTATTTCGATTCCCCACATGGGTACAATGTTTGAAGCTCATTTCTACTGTCCCGCACCGTCATGTTGCTGAGTATTGCTAAAAGGGGCTTAAGACTTAATTTATTCCGTCTGGTTTAGGGGAGGAAGGGAGATAACAGAAGTGAAGAATATTGGCCTGGGACCCGTTTCGCAAAGCTACCGTAGTCCTACGACTGTTGTACTTCCTATACTGTAACATACACTTACAACAGTCGTAGCAGTACTAAGCTTTCTAAATATCAAAATCTGAATTTCAAAGTGATATTGTTCACATATATAAATATGGTTGAACATCATATCTTTTGAAACATTGTGTCAGGAATCATCTTTGGAAATCTTGCTACTGGATATGAGCAGAACTTTCTTTGGGGAAAGTGCTTGTTCACTCAAGATTTCATTAATTTAAATTTAAGAATGAACTGTACTATTTGTCCATCATTGTTTTTGATTGTGACCAATGCCTTACTTGTGTTACAGTGGCATGATGTCTAATTTTGTGGTTCTTCTTTCAGAAAAACGTCCGACCAGATGACAGTATGACTCCCGTTAAAAAGATGAAAAAGAAGAAAAAGAAAGTTCTAAAGCCGGGTATAAGCACTGTTGGTATGTTCCCATTGTTACTTGTTAACCGGGTATAAGCACTGTTGGTATGTTCCCATTGTTACTTGTTGACCGGGTATAAGCACTGTTGGTATGTTCCCATTGTTACTTGTTAACCAGGTATAAGCACTGTTGGTATGTTCCCATTGTTACTTGTTAACCAGGTATAAGCACTGTTGGTATGTTTCCATTGTTACTTGTTGACCGGGTATAAGCACTGTTGGTATGTTCCCATTGTTACTTGTTGACCGGGTATAAGCACTGTTGGTATGTTCCCATTGTTACTTGTTGACCGGGTATAGGCACTGTTGGTATGTTCCCACTGTTACTTGTTGACCGGGTATAAGCACTGTTGGTATGTTTCCATTGTTACTTGTTGACCGGGTACAAGCACTGTTGGTATGTTCCCACTGTTACTTGTTAACCAGGTATAAGCACTGTTGGTATGTTTCCATTGTTACTTGTTAACCAGGTATAAGCACTGTTGGTATGTTCCCATTGTTACTTGTTGACCGGGTATAAGCACTGTTGGTATGTTCCCATTGTTACTCGTTGACCGTGTTAAGCACTGTTGGTATGTTCCCATTGTTACTTGTTAACCCGGAATAAGCACTGTTGGTATGTTCCCATTGTTACTTGTTAACCCGGAATAAGCACTGTTGGTATGTTCCCATTGTTACTTGTTAACCCGGAATAAGCACTGTTGTTATGTTCCCATGGTTACTTGTTAACCGGGTATAAGCACTGTTGGTATGTTCCCATTGTTACTCGTTGACCGTGTTAAGCACTGTTGGTATGTTCCCATTGTTACTTGTTAACCCGGAATAAGCACTGTTGGTATGTTCCCATTGTTACTTGTTAACCCGGAATAAGCACTGTTGGTATGTTCCCATTGTTACTTGTTAACCCGGAATAAGCACTGTTGGTATGTTCCCATTGTTACTTGTTAACCCGGAATAAGCACTGTTGGTATGTTCCCATTGTTACTTGTTAACCCGGAATAAGCACTGTTGGTATGTTCCCATTGTTACTTGTTAACCCGGAATAAGCACTGTTGTTATGTTCCCATGGTTACTTGTTAACCGGGTATAAGCACTGTTGGTATGTTCCCATGGTTACTTGACATCCATACATTTTCACTCCTTCATACCATGATGCTGCTGAGATGAAAGTGATGTAAAACCCAACACTCACTACTCTGCCCCTACTCTGCCCGGGATTCCAATTAGAATATTTCGCTGGTTCCCTAAGCTTGTTAAATGTGATGATGAAATGAATCTTTGACAGCAAAGATCATTCTCATATCATTCACTGGTTTGTGTGTTCACAATACTTACAGCCAGTTTCTTATAAATGGAAATAAATATTGAAGTTGAAATAAATTATGATGATATTCATGCTTAGCAAACAAATCTTGTGTTCCAGACAACCCTGACTTATATAGCTCAAGTCGGACAAGGCACTCAGATTACCACTCCGATTCTGGAGAGTCCTTAAAAGAAGTCCAGCACAGGCACCCAGATGCCGAGTCCTACGACAGCGCCGTGCTGATGAACTATGACCAGCACTCCTCGCAGGCGAGTCTGTTGTCAGGGAGCTCACACCGGCGCCATGAACCCAGGAAACGCAAGACAAAAGTCATCGGCGTCAACTCAGAAGAGGGCAGTGATGACCTCAATACAACTCACATGTTTTCTATCAACGAAAATGCCAAGTTTAGGAAGGATGGTAGCTTAGATTATTCCAATGGTGGTGCCTCCCTCCCCCTCACCCCCGTGATGTTGCGGAAGAAGCAGGATGTGCCGCCACTAGATTTGACCATGCTGAGGTCAAGCGCTGAAAGCACAGCGTCCGCGACATTCAGGCCATATAGTGGAACTGTCCGTTCTACAGACACATATGGTTTAACAGACAGACCCCTGCCCAGACTGAAGGCGGTTCCAGAAGGAGGCTTGGATACCGAAGTTTGATCATCTGGGGTCGAGACCTAATCCACAGGCCCTTGTGTCTTGGTGAAGATTAAAGATTTAAAAGGGTTCTTTTTAGATGACCCCCAAGTCAAAATGCTTCACAGTACAATACATCATGACAAGGCCGGACACTTCGGTGCACCCCAACCGCCTGCTTTGCCGATCGCTACGCTACCATCACATGCAGTCGATTAAAACTTTATGTAAACATAATCACGGATGATTGGCCTATTGAACACCATTCATGACACCTACCAATTCTTTATTGCTATTTCTGCAAGTCGATTCAAAGCCGATTTTGACCCTCAACTAAATGATCTAGGCAGGTGGGGTACACCGAAGTGTCTGGCCTTGTCGTGATGTATTGTACTGTGAAGCATTTTGAGTCGGGGGTCATCTCAAAACAAATTGTTTTTAATCCTTAATCCTCGCAAAGACACAAGGGTCTGTTGATCTAAGCGGGCAGGTACAAGGGCCCATCATCATTTGTTGAACATCGCCAACATGCTTCCTTTAAAGGTGAAGCAGACACATTTTGATGTTTGTTGAGAAGAATATATTTTGTTGTATACTTGTCCAGGAAGTTGAAAATTGCTCAGTCAAATAGTGTACATTGTGTTCCCAGTTTTGTAACACACTTCTCTGATGTGAGATGTCAAGACATGCCAGTAGCTGATGTTGAATGTGTGAAATATGCTTTCAGTAGTTACTCAGGAACATAGTTGTAGCATCTGTTCCAACATATCAGTGTGACTATACTAGAAAAGAAACCAGAGTAAATACTAGTATTCATCGTTCCATTCGAATTACAGAGTAATTAGTAGATGTGATATTATGATTGATATAATTGATGAACACCTAATTATAGTCCTAATCTATGTAAATATTATTTATTGACATATTTATCAGAGCAACAGTTATGTTGTGGCATGTTAAATTAATAATGTTTGTTTTTTGGTTATTTATGATAATTTATCTTACTTGTCCAATCCGATCCAGCGCTGTTTTAACTGTTACTAGTCATGATACTGTGATAATAATAACACAAGAAATTGTTACTTGTAGAGTCTCTCTCTTGATGAACATGCACTCAAAGCTTGTTAATCTGAAAACCATCCTTGTGTCATCCTCGCCCGTCCAGGGAATTATGTCTCCTCTCTGTTGTATTAGATGCCTTGAACCTTTTCACCTCCATAGCTGGAGTCCAGTTCAACATACATGCTCTACATATAACAGTCTAATCACTTTAGTCTTTTCAACTAAGAGCTCAATTATAACCGTTATAAGAGTCTTGCATGTTTGAGATTGGGATTTTGTGGGAGGGATGGATTAGCATCATTTTAAATGAAGTTATGGTGGCAAATAGATCTTAATAGAATGGGCGATATGTATGAGGATTACTTTGTATATGTTTAGATGTCCCTATGTTCAGAAAGGACTGATAGGGTTTCACTACACCCATATAACGAGGGCTTATAGGGGTTTCACTATTCACAGAGTTTCACCACTCGCAGTTGATACGGGTTTCATATCACTGCGCACATAACAATGGTTTCACTACACACATAGCAATTGTATCATAAGGGTATCACGACACACATAAGGGTTGCACCACACACATAATGCCTTCACTACACACATTATGGTTTCACCATCCACATAACAAGAGTTTCACCATCCACATAACAAGGGTTTCACCATCCACAAGGGTTTCACGACGTACACAAGGGTTTCACCATCCACATAACAAGGGTTTCACCATCCACATAACAAGGGTTTCACCATCCACAAGGGTTTCACCATCCACAAGGGTTTCGCCATCCACATAACAATGGTTTCACCACACACATAATAAGGGTTTCCCCATCCACATAATGCTTTCACTACACACATGGTTTCACCATCCACAAGGGTTTCACCATCCACATAACAATGGTTTCACCACACACATAATAAGGGTTTCACCATCCACATAATGCTTTCACTACACACATGGTTTCACCATCCACAAGGGTTTCACCACACATAATAAGGGTTTCACCATCCACATAATGCTTTCACTACACATAATGCTTTCACTACACATAATGGTTTCACTACACACATAGTAAGGGTTTCACTACATGCACATATGCTGTAGTTTAATATGAAGAAACACTCTCTTCTTGGAATATACATATATTTTACATTTTATATGATAATTTGTTCTGAATATATTGTAGTTAATCATGTTAAATATTCTATATTAAACACCGTATATCTCAAACAACAGTGAATGCATTATTAAATTTGATAAAATGTTACATGATATGTTTCTGAGTGTGGAATGATATTTAAGGATTTATTAGGCTGGAAACAGCTGGTCCTCAGCCCCTCTTGTTGCTGTGACAGCCTTGTTGTGTGTTGGGCTGTGTATGGTGACATTTCCATTTGTTTGGTCAAAGCAGATATATATTACTGCTGGTTTGTTACAGATGAACAAGTATTATTTCCATGAAGCTTGATTGTGTAAATAGACCTGTGATAGAGTATAATCATCCTTGACTGATAATTGCGCTCGTTGTTGTGTATATACATACATCCCTGTCTTTGTACCGTGTCTGTTACTGATGCTGTTACTGTAGGTGTCTGTTACCTTTAGTGGTACATCGTTGTTGTGTATATACTTACATCCCTGTTACTGTACGTGTCTGTTACGGTTAGTTGTACATCGTCGTTGTGTATATACTTACGTCCCTGTTACTGTACCGTGTCTGTTACTGTTGCTGTTACTGTACGTGTCTGTTACGGTTAGTGGTACATCGTTGTTGCTGTACAGAAAACTTGTGATACCAAGAACACTGTGACTTACATGACCGAGTTACAATCTCAATATGCACACATTACCATTGTTACCTGTATTGCCAGAGTTGGGTATGGGTGATAGACAACTGTGTCATAGATCTACGTGGTTCTCATTGTTCAAGGGACAGCTGTTATCCAAGCTGCTGGTAGTGGCTGCCAGTAGTAGCTGTGCAGAGTTACCTCCCCTGGGCCTGCTGTACAGTGCTGACCCTAGGTTTAAATCTTGGTGTGTCTGAATTAAGCTGCTTTGTCAGCATTATGCCTGTGCTTGTGGGTTCGACCAAAGTGGTCACGGTATAAGACCTGCTTTTCTCCCACATCATGCTGTCAGGTCTTTCAATAATCAATCTCTCAGGTTGTAAATTGCTGACATATTGTTCAAAGTAGTCAAACCAAACTCATCGTCTTCTTTTGAGACATACGTGGAGAGTTGGTAAGCCATGTTGGTAAGGAGTTTATGATAGTGTCCAGATTGGTTCAAAAATATAATAAATGAATATTGATTTCTCATGAATATGAAAATAAAAAAACATGCGTTCAGAGCATTCATTGTCTAGGTGCTACATGTCCCCCTGAAATGCTATATGGAGATACAGTAAATGCCCACACACACCTTTCTGAGAAGAATGTGAGATTATCCTGAAGTCTTGGCTGTTGATGAAGATATAATATTCTGACAGTCCCAGCGTTAGAGGTTAAGGCGTTCGCTCGTCACGCCGAAAACCCGGGTTCGATTCCCGACATGGGTACAATGTGTGAAGTCCATTTCTGGTGCCCCCGCCGTGATATTGCTGGAATATTGCTAAAAGCGGCGTAAAACGAAACTCGCTCGCTCGCCCAGCGTTAGAACTACATACATGGTGATAGCTTTCCTGTTCCTGAACAAGACTACTTCTCTCCTTCAAGACCATGCTAGCTGTCCCAGATTGACCACTGTCTGTTTCCATAACTTATATCTTGTCATTTGGCCATCTTTATTTAATATCCGTACAAATAAGTGTGTATCGACTCTGATATTTGACATGTTTGAGTTAGATGGTTTTTTTTATAATATTTGTGTTTGTTGGCATGGCTACCATTGTATGTCAGAGCACCATAGGTTTTAACCAAGTATGTTCATCGACTCCAGATTACCAATTTAAAGGATAAAATGTGAAGTGCCTGTACTCTAAGACAGGGCACCAAGCAACATGGCACTATGTTGATTCCCATAAGCTGATGCGCATTAAGATTGTCTCATGTAGTCATTTCACGCTGCTCCTTACATAGCAGACTATCAAGAGTGACACTGCTGAGGAGTGTGGGTTAAAACTATCATGGCATGAAATTGGTTCCTAGAACCAGTGGCCATATCAGTGCCCCTTAGGTTGTTTCTAGTACATCAGCACTAGGCTACAGTGACAGAATGTGCTGTAATATACAATAACATGTATTGATCTCTAGGTTTACGCTGATATATTGTTTTACCAGCTTCTATTGAGATGCAAGATATCAGGTTGTGTTTGAGATGCATTAGATGAGAGGGTGCATACATAATATAATCTAGATACTGGTATACGGATATTGAATATGCGCAGCACTTTAGCTTGAGGACTTGACTTGATTGTATTTTGATACATGCTGTGTGTATTTTTATTAAAATCCTACAGTTGTATGATACAGCCAAGGCCCACCACCCTCCCTCAGATTATGGTATTGTCCACAGAGGGGGATGAGCTGCATTACGTTTCTCTGCTGTATGATACAGCCGAGGCCCACCACCCTCCCTCAGATCATGGTATTGTCCACAGAGGGGGATGAGCTGCATCACGTTTCTCTGCTGTATGATACAGCCAAGGCCCACCACCCTCCCTCAGATCATGGTATTGTCCACAGAGGGGGATGAGCTGCATCACATTTCTGCTGTATGATACAGCCGAGGCCCCCACCACCCTCCCTCAGATCATGGTATTATCCACAGAGGGGGATGAGCTGCATCACGTTTCTCTGCTGTATGATACAGCCAAGGCCAACCACCCTCCCTCAGATCATGGTATTGTCCACAGAGGGGGATGAGCTGTATCACGTTTCTCTGCTGTATTATACAGCCAAGGCCCACCACCCTCCCTCAGATCATGGTATTATCCACAGAGGGGGATGAGCTGCATCACGTTTCTCTGCTGTATGATACAGCCAAGGCCCACCACCCTCCCTCAGATCATGGTATTGTCCACAGAGGGGGATGAGCTGTATCACGTTTCTCTGCTGTATTATACAGCCAAGGCCCACCACCCTCCCTCAGATCATGGTATTATCCACAGAGGGGGATGAGCTGCATCACGTTTCTCTGCTGTATGATACAGCCAAGGCCCACCACCCTCCCTCAGATCATGGTATTGTCCACAGAGGGGGATGAGCTGTATCACGTTTCTCTGCTGTATGATACAGCCAAGGCCCACCACCCTCCCTCAGATTATGGTATTGTCCACAGAGGGGGATGAGCTGCTTCACATTTCTGCTGTATGATACAGCCGAGGCCCACCACCCTCCCTCAGATCATGGTATTGTCCACAGAGGGGAATGAGCTGCATCACGTGTCTCTGCTGTATGATACAGCCAAGGCCCACCACCCTCCCTCAGATCATGGTATTGTCCACAGAGGGGGATGAGCTGCATCACATTTCTGCTGTATGATACAGCCGAGGCCCACCACCCTCCCTCAGATCATGGTATTATCCACAGAGGGGAATGAGCTGCATCACGTTTCTCTGCTGTATGATACAGCCAAGGCCAACCACCCTCCCTCAGATCATGGTATTGTCCACAGAGGGGGATGAGCTGTATCACGTTTCTCTGCTGTATTATACAGCCAAGGCCCACCACCCTCCCTCAGATCATGGTATTATCCACAGAGGGGGATGAGCTGCATCACGTTTCTCTGCTGTATGATACAGCCAAGGCCCACCACCCTCCCTCAGATCATGGTATTGTCCACAGAGGGGGATGAGCTGTATCACGTTTCTCTGCTGTATGATACAGCCGAGGCCCACCACCCTCCCTCAGATCATGGTATTGTCCACAGAGGGGGATGAGCTGCTTCACATTTCTCCCACATTAGGCTGACATGTGGTGATATAACTGAAATACTGTTCAAACCTGCATTGAACCAACCACTTCCATCTTGTCCCAGTTTTCAAGTGCTGTAAATAAGCTACAGAGTAACATGCCTTTGGGATGCCAGAAACAAATTATTCTGTGTTCGAATCTCAGTTTGTCCCGATTGTGTTGTTAGGTATGTTAGTAATCTACCCTTGCTACCGGGTTAAAACAAAGTCGTAAATATCAAAAACTGCATCACTTAAGAATTGTCTCCCCAAACAGCTGACAAGTAAAGTCAGAGCTGTCAAGTTGGTGTTACAACCAACATTCTTCTATCTGGGGTCATTGGAGATGAAAAAGTCTGCCTTGTTTCACAAAGTGATGGTATCGCTATGAATCTAATGGACCCAAATACCTCAGCATTGACTAAGGTAGAGCTCTCCCTGTGTGCCAGACTATCATGTGTCCAGGTCAATGTTGAAGCCTTGATGAAGCAACAGCTGTTCAGGTATTAGGTACTAACCAGGGCATTAGGCCACTTTGAGGAACAAACTTGGTTATGTGTATATCCGCTGATGATGCAAAAATCTCTTCCTGAAAATGATAAAATTCAAGTCTGTAGTAAAAAGTATCATTGTACGCCCTCGAAATCTGCTTGCTAGTCAGTATTTATTGTATGAAAAACACTCCTTACCTTCCTGATTTCATTTGAAATGGTCATGTTGCTCAAAACAGTGATATCTTTTAAGGCCTTATTGTAATTGGAAAATTGTTGTTCAATGGAATCAGCTTGATTCATGGTAAATTGACTGCTATATTCATGTACAAATACATGTATGCATAGAGAGATGTGATCGGTGAACTCAGATCTGATCTACATTTTGTTGCCATAGAAACTTAATGATTTCACAGTATATATTTCCTATCAGTCTAATTCTTACACCTTTTTGCTTATTTAACATTCCACACAGCTTGTAAGTATGATAATTTACATATTTTTCAAAGAGTGTAAGGGTTTGTGTGCGGTAATGAAAAGGAGGTCTACAAGGACCATCTTCATGATTGGGTAACATCACCAGACCAATCGGTAAACTGTCAGGATTGCCACATGCTCATCACTGAAGGTGAAGGTCACTGCGTCTGGCTAAGGGGAGCTAACTGTTGCTGAAGAGTCTGCTCTATCACACTATTGAATGTTTGTGATGACAGTTCTGTAAAGGTATGAATGGTGTATGTCACCCAAGGACATTTTAAAGATTTTCTTGTGACTTCAGTCCAGCTTTTTGAGCAATACGATGCAAGGTATTCCAACAGGGTTTGACCACTGTGCCCCAACGTTGTATACATTCCACCATTGTAGTATGTACATGTGTTATACAGCATGTCCACCATATGCAGCAGCGACATTCAGGAAACTCTACCCACAGCGGTCGGTACAATCCTTCTATGTATTGATGTGGAGTAGCGTCTGGATGTTGATGTAGATGAGGTATATACACCAGGCTCCAGTTGTATACTGAGCGGTCTGTACAATCCTTCTATGTATTGATGTATAGTAGTGTCTGGATGATGAGGCAGTAGTGTCTGGATGGCGATGCAGTAGTGTCTTGGATGCATATACCAAGTTTTTTCTTCTGTTATTTGAGCAGAATATGCATGGTTGGTTGGTTTAACACACAATGGATGCAGAATACTGTAAGCCTTATATGAAATGTTCACTATGCTATATGTGAAAATTGGACAATTAAATGGCCAATTTTACATTTTGTTCTTGGATGTGCCTAGTCATGATATGCCAAGATGCATTATTGACAATAAATGCAAGTCAGCTGATTTAAGATAAATTTGACATTTAGAAAATCACTTGATAAAAAAGTTAAAAGAAACAAATATAGCAAATCTGGAAATTGCTGGTCTTGCATGAATAATATGTGTGAGGTTTAACTTAGAATGTTGCTAGGCGAGGAAACAGGTATTCCAGGAGGATGTGGTCAGTTTGGGAAAAGAAGATCCTCCACTGATGATGCTTGTATAACAAACGCTCACTAAATCTACTGTATAGTGAGGACTAGTTCTATTGTATAGTGAGGACTAGTTCTGTTATATAGTGAGGACTAGTTCTGTGATATAGGGAGGATTAGTTCTGTTATATAGTGAGGACTAGTTCTGTTATATAGGGAGGATTAGTTCTGTTATATAGTGAGGACTAGTTCTGTTATATAGGGAGGATTAGTTCTATTGTATAATGAGGACTTGTTCTATTTTATGGTTAGGATCTCTTTTACATAGCGTGGACTAGTTGTCATTGTTTTGTTGATAGATAGGGATGTGTATGTTGCCAGTCTGATTTATGTCTGTGATAGTCGAATAATTGTATCACCCATCTGGGATGAATTTATAAACAACCTATTTTCTACATCTGTTGTCTGTTATCATTTCAAGGACAGCTAATGTCACATGTAAGCTGCATAATCAACTGGAACCTGACCTGGCTGGGGACATTGCAGCCTAAGTAACCTATTAGACTTTAATGTGCCAAGTGATCATGCCAGTGATCAATGGTTTTGAAGCCGGTTTCACCCAGACTGTGTGTCTTGGTTTGCTTGTATCATGTCTCTGCTTGTGGGTTTCACCACAGTGGTCAACTTCTAAGACATGGGATATTTTTGCACATCAAGTTGACATGCTATGACTTAACACATTGTTCAAATCTGCAATGTACTCCAGAGATTTATCACTTCCTCACTGACGGTATCTGCCCAAATTATTCAGAAAGTGTATATTAATATTGTTTTAACCCTCTCAACAATGTTGTAACTTAATCGGTGTTGGCAGTAATACCTCGTGGCTGCCAGCAGTAACCCATACTGAGTGTTTGACTGCATGACCCAAACACTAATCAGGCAGTTGGTTGACTGCATGACCCAAACACCAATCAGGCAGTTGCTTGCCTGCATTGTCCAAACACTAATCAGGCAGTTACTTGACTGCATGGCCCAAACACTAATCAGGCACTTAGTTGACTGCATGACCCAAACACCAACCAGGCAGTTGGTTGACTGCATGACCCAAACACCAATCAGGCAGTTGGTTGACTTCATGATCCAAGCACCAATCAGGCAGTTAGTTGACTGCATGATCCAAACACCAATCAGGCAGTTGCTTGACTGCATGATCCAAGCACCAATCAGGCAGTTTGTTTACTGCGTGACCCAAGCACCAATCAGGCAGTTGCTTGACTGCATGATCCAAACACCAGTTAGGCAGTTGATTGACTGCGTGACCCAAGCACCAATCAGGCAGTTGCTTGACTGCATGACCCAAACACCAATCAGACAGTTAGTTGACTGCATGACCCAAGCACCAATCAATCAGTTACTTGACTGCATGACCCAAGCACCAATCAGGCAGTTGCTTGACTGCATGACCCAAACACCAATCAGGCAGTTGGTTGACTGCATGATCCAAACACCAATCAGGCAGTTGCTTGACTGTATGACCCAAGCACCAATCAGTCAGTTTGTTGACTGGTGTTTGCGTCTGGTGTATGTTATCAACGCTGAGGAGCTAAGGATCTCTAGTGTATGGTTTCCACGCTGAGGAGCTAAGGATCTCTAGTGTATGTTATCAACGCTGAGGAGCTAAGGATCTCTAGTGTATGCTAAGGATCTCTAGTGTATGTTGTCCACGCTGAGGAGCTAAGGATCTCTAGTGTATGCTAAGGATCTCTAGTGTATGTTGTCCACGCTGAGGAGCTAAGGATCTCTAGTGTATGTTGTCCACCCTGAGAAGCTAGGGATCTCTAGTGTATGTTGTCCACGCTGAGAAGCTAGGGATCTCTAGTGTATGGTATCCACACTCAGGAGCTAGGGATCTCTAGTGTATGTTGTCCACGCTGAGGAGCTAAGGATCTCTAGTGTATGTTATCCACGCTGAGGAGCTAAGGATCTCTAGTGTATGCTAAGGATCTCTAGTGTATGTTATCCACGCTGAGGAGCTAAGGATCTCTAGTGTATGTTGTCCACGCTGAGGAGCTAAGGTTCTCTAGTGTATGTTGTCCACGCTGAGGAGCTAAGGATCTCTAGTGTATGTTATCCACGCTGAGGAAGTAATGATCTCGAGTGTATGTTGTCCACGCTGAGGAGCTAAGGATCTCTAGTGTATGTTATCCACGCTGAGGAGCTAGGGATCTCTAGTGTATGTTGTCCACGCTGGGAAGCTAGGGATCTCTAGTGTATGTTGTCCACGCTGAGGAGCTAAGGATCTCTAGTGTATGCTAAGGATCTCTAGTGTATGTTATCCGCGCTGAGAAGCTAGGGATCTTTAGTGTATGCTAGGGATCTCTAGTGTATGTTGTCCACGCTGAGGAGCTAAGGATCTCTAGTGTATGTTGTCCACGGTGAGAAGCTAGGGATCTCTAGTGTATGGTATCCACGCTGAGGAGCTAAGGATCTCTAGTGTATGTTGTCCACGCTGAGAAGCTAGGGAACTCTAGTGTATGTTGTCCACGCTGAGAAGCTAAGGATCTCTAGTGTATGTTATCCACGCTGAGAAGCTAGGGATCTCTAGTGTATGTTGTCCACGCTGAGAAGCTAGGGATCTCTAGTGTATGTTATCCACGCTGAGAAGCTAAGGATCTCTAGTGTATGTTGTCCCCGCTGAGGAGCTAAGGATCTCGAGTGTATGTTGTCCACGCTGAGAAGCTAAGGATCTCTAATGTATGTTATCCACACTCAGGAGCTAAGGATCTCTAGTGTATGTTATCCACGCTGAGGAAGTAATGATCTCGAGTGTATGTTGTCCACGCTGAGGAGCTAAGGATCTCTAGTGTATGTTATCCACGCTGAGGAGCTAAGGATCTCTAGTGTATGTTATCCACGCTGAGAAGCTAAGGATCTCTAGTGTATGTTATCCACGCTGAGAAGCTAAGGATCTCTAGTGTATGTTGTCCACGCTGAGGAGCTAATGATCTCTAGTGTATGTTGTCCACGCTGAGAAGCTAAGGATCACTAATGTATGTTATCCACACCCAGGAGCTAAGGATCTCTAGTGTATGTTATCCACGCTGAGGAAGTAAGGATCTCTAGTGTATGTTGTCCACGCTGAGGAGCTAAGGATCTCTAGTGTATGTTATCCACGCTGAGGAGCTAAGGATCTCTAGTGTATGCTAGGGATCTCTAGTGTATGTTGTCCACGCTGAGGAGCTAAGGATCTCTAGTGTATGTTATGCACGCTGAGGAGCTAAGGATCTCTAGTGTATGTTATCCACGCTGAGGAGGTAAGGATCTCTAATGTATGTTATCCACACTCAGGAGCTAAGGATCTCTAGTGTATGTTATCCACGCTGAGGAAGTAAGGATCTCGAGTGTATGTTGTCCACGCTGAGGAGCTAAGGATCTCTAGTGTATGTTATCCACGCTGAGGAGGTAAGGATCTCTAGTGTATGTTATCCACGCTGAGAAGCTAGGGATCTCTTGTGTATGTTATCCACGCTGAGGAGCTAAGGATCTCTAGTGTATGTTATCCACACTCAGGAGCTAAGGATCTCTAGTGTATGTTATCCACGCTGAGGAAGTAAGGATCTCGAGTGTATGTTGTCCACGCTGAGGAGCTAGGGATCTCTAGTGTATGTTATCCACGCTGAGGAGCTAAGGATCTCTAGTGTATGCTAGGGATCTCTAGTGTATGTTATCCATGCTGAGGAAGTAAGGATCTCGAGTGTATGTTATCCGCACTCAGGAGCTAAGGATCTCTAGTGTATGTTATCCACGCTGAGGAAGTAAGGTTCTCTAGTGTATGTTGTCCACGCTGAGGAGCTAAGGATCTCTAGTGTATGTTATCCACGCTGAGGAGCTAAGGATCTCTAATGTATGTTATCCACACTCAGGAGCTAAGGATCTCTAGTGTATGTTATCCACGCTGAGGAAGTAAGGATCTCGAGTGTATGTTGTCCACGCTGAGGAGCTAAGGATCTCTAGTGTATGTTATCCACGCTGAGGAGGTAAGGATCTCTAGTGTATGTTATCCACGCTGAGAAGCTAGGGATCTCGTGTGTATGTTGTCCACGCTGAGAAGCTAGGGATCTCTAGTGTATGTTATCCACACTCAGGAGCTAAGGATCTCTAGTTTATGTTATCCACACTCAGGAGCTAAGGATCTCTAGTGTATGTTGTCCACGCTGAAGAGCTAAGGATCTCTAGTGTATGTTGTCCACGCTGAGGAGCTAAGGATCTCTAGTGTATGTTGTCCACGCTGAGGAGCTAAGGATCTCTAGTGTATGCTAGGGATCTCTAGTGTATGTTGTCCACGCTGAGGAGCTAAGGATCTCTAGTGTATGCTAGGGATCTCTAGTGTATGTTGTCCACGCTGAGGAGCTAAGGATCTCTAGTGTATGTTATCCACGCTGAGAAGGTAAGGATCTCGAGTGTATGTTGTCCACGCTGAAGAGCTAAGGATCTCTAGTGTATGTTGTCCACGCTGAGGAGCTAAGGATCTCTAGTGTATGCTAGGGATCTCTAGTGTATGTTGTCCACGCTGCGGAGCTAAGGATCTCTAGTGTATGTTGTCTACCCTGAGAAGCTAAGGATCTCTAGTGTATGTTGTCCACGCTGAGGAGCTAAGGATCTCTAGTGTATGCTAGGGATCTCTAGTGTATGTTGTCCACCCTGAGATGCTTAGGATCTCTAGTGTATGGTATCCACGCTGAGGAGCTAAGGATCTCTAGTGTATGTTGTCCACCCTGAGAAGCTAAGGATCTCTAGTGTATGTTATCCACGCTGAGAAGCTAAGGATCTCTAGTGTATGCTGTCCACGCTGAGGAGCTAAGGATCTCTAGTGTATGCTGTCCACCCTGAGAAGCTAAGGATCTCTAGTGTATGTTGTCCACGCTGAGGAGCTAAGCATCTCTAGTGTATGTTAGGGATCTCTAGTGTATGTTGTCCACGCTGAGGACCTAAGGATCTCTAGTGTATGTTGTCCACCCTGAGAAGCTAAGGATCTCTAGTGTATGTTGTCCACGCTGAGAAGCTAAGGATCTCTAGTGTATGTTGTCCACGCTGAGGAGCTAGGGATCTCTAGTGTATGGTATCCACGCTGAGGAGCTAAGGATCTCTAGTGTATGTTGTCCACGCTGAGAAGCTAAGGATCTCTAGTGTATGTTGTCCATGCTGAGAAGCTAAGGATCTCTAGTGTATGTTGTCCACGCTGAGAAGCTAGGGATCTCTAGTGTATGTTGTCCACGCTGAGGAGCTAAGGATCTCTAGTGTATGTTATCCACACTCAGGAGCTAAGGATCTCTAGTGTATGTTGTCCACGCTGAGGAGCTAAGGATCTCTAGTGTATGGTATCCACGCTGAGAAGCTAGGGATCTCTAGTGTATGCTAGGGATCTCTAGTGTATGTTGTCCACGCTGAGGAGCTAAGGATCTCTAGTGTATGGTATCCACGCTGAGAAGCTAGGGATCTCTAGTGTATGCTAGGGATCTCTAGTGTATGTTGTCCACGCTGAGGAGCTAAGGATCTCTAGTGTATGTTGTCCACGCTGAGAAGCTAGGGATCTCTAGTGTATGTTGTCCACGCTGAGAAGCTAGGGATCTCTAGTGTATGCTAGGGATCTCTAGTGTATGTTATCCACGCTGAGAAGCTATGGATCTCCAGTGTATGCTAAGGATCTCTAGTGTATCTTGTCCACGCTGAGAAGCTAAGGATCTCTAGTGTATGTTGTCCACGCTGAGAAGCTAGGGATCTCTAGTGTATGGTATCCACGCTGAGGAGCTAAGGATCTCTAGTGTATGTTGTCCACGCTGAGAAGCTAAGGATCTCTAGTGTATGTTGTCCACGCTGAGAAGCTAAGGATCTCTAGTGTATGTTGTCCACGCTGAGGAGCTAGGGATCTCTAGTGTATGGTATCCACGCTGAGGAGCTAAGGATCTCTAGTGTATGTTGTCCACGCTGAGAAGCTAAGGATCTCTAGTGTATGTGTTGTCCATGCTGAGAAGCTAAGGATCTCTAGTGTATGTTGTCCACGCTGAGAAGCTAGGGATCTCTAGTGTATGTTGTCCACGCTGAGGAGCTAAGGATCTCTAGTGTATGTTATCCACACTCAGGAGCTAAGGATCTCTAGTGTATGTTGTCCACGCTGAGGAGCTAAGGATCTCTAGTGTATGGTATCCACGCTGAGAAGCTAGGGATCTCTAGTGTATGCTAGGGATCTCTAGTGTATGTTGTCCACGCTGAGGAGCTAAGGATCTCTAGTGTATGTTGTCCACGCTGAGAAGCTAGGGATCTCTAGTGTATGTTGTCCACGCTGAGAAGCTAGGGATCTCTAGTGTATGCTAGGGATCTCTAGTGTATGTTATCCACGCTGAGAAGCTATGGATCTCCAGTGTATGCTAAGGATCTCTAGTGTATCTTGTCCACGCTGAGAAGCTAAGGATCTCTAGTGTATGTTGTCCACGCTGAGAAGCTAGGGATCTCTAGTGTATGGTATCCACGCTGAGGAGCTAAGGATCTCTAGTGTATGTTGTCCACGCTGAGAAGCTAAGGATCTCTAGTGTATGTTGTCCACGCTGAGAAGCTAAGGATCTCTAGTGTATGTTGTCCACGCTGAGAAGCTAGGGATCTCTAGTGTATGTTGTCCACGGTGAGAAGCTAAGGATCTCTAGTGTATGTTGTCCACGCTGAGAAGCTAATGATCTCTAGTGTATGTTGTCCACGCTGAGGAGCTTAGGATCTCTAGTGTATGTTGTCCACCCTGAGAAGCTAAGGATCTCTAGTGTATGTTGTCCACGCTGAGAAGCTAAGGATCTCTAGTGTATGTTGTCCACGCTGAGGAGCTAGGGATCTCTAGTGTATGGTATCCACGCTGAGGAGCTAAGGATCTCTAGTGTATGTTGTCCACGCTGAGAAGCTAAGGATCTCTAGTGTATGTTGTCCATGCTGAGAAGCTAAGGATCTCTAGTGTATGTTGTCCACGCTGAGAAGCTAGGGATCTCTAGTGTATGTTGTCCACGCTGAGGAGCTAAGGATGTCTAGTGTATGTTATCCACGCTGAGGAGCTAAGGATCTCTAGTGTATGTTGTCCACGCTGAGGAGGTAAGGATCTCTAGTGTATGTTATCCGCGCTGAGAAGCTAGGATCTTTAGTGTATGCTAGGGATCTCTAGTGTATGTTGTCCACGCTGAGGAGCTAAGGATCTCTAGTGTATGCTGTCTACGCTGAGAAGCTAGGGATCTCTAGTGTATGTTGTCCACGCTGAGAAGCTAGGGATCTCTAGTGTATGCTAGGGATCTCTAGTGTATGTTATCCACGCTGAGAAGCTAGGGATCTCTAGTGTATGCTAAGGATCTCTAGTGTATGTTGTCCACGCTGAGAAGCTAAGGATCTCTAGTGTATGTTGTCCACGCTGAGAAGCTAGGGATCTCTAGTGTATGGTATCCACGCTGAGGAGCTAAGGATCTCTAGTGTATGTTGTCCACGCTGAGAAGCTAAGGATCTCTAGTGTATGTTGTCCATGCTGAGAAGCTAAGGATGTCTAGTGTATGTTGTCCACGCTGAGAAGCTAGGGATCTCTAGTGTATGTTGTCCACGCTGAGGAGCTAAGGATCTCTAGTGTATGTTATCCACACTCAGGAGCTAAGGATCTCTAGTGTATGTTGTCCACGCTGAGGAGCTAAGGATCTCTAGTGTATGGTATCCACGCTGAGAAGCTAGGGATCTCTAGTGTATGCTAGGGATCTCTAGTGTATGTTGTCCACGCTGAGGAGCTAAGGATCTCTAGTGTATGTTGTCCACGCTGAGAAGCTAGGGATCTCTAGTGTATGTTGTCCACGGTGAGAAGCTAAGGATCTCTAGTGTATGTTGTCCACGCTGAGAAGCTAAGGATCTCTAGTGTATGTTGTCCACGCTGAGGAGCTAAGGATCTCTAGTGTATGTTGTCCACCCTGAGAAGCTAAGGATCTCTAGTGTATGTTGTCCACGCTGAGAAGCTAAGGATCTCTAGTGTATGTTGTCCACGCTGAGGAGCTAGGGATCTCTAGTGTATGGTATCACGCTGAGGAGCTAAGGATCTCTAGTGTATGTTGTCCACGCTGAGAAGCTAAGGATCTCTAGTGTATGTTGTCCATGCTGAGAAGCTAAGGATCTCTAGTGTATGTTGTCCACGCTGAGAAGCTAGGGATCTCTAGTGTATGTTGTCCACGCTGAGGAGCTAAGGATGTCTAGTGTATGTTATCCACGCTGAGGAGCTAAGGATCTCTAGTGTATGTTGTCCACGCTGAGGAGGTAAGGATCTCTAGTGTATGTTATCCGCGCTGAGAAGCTAGGGATCTTTAGTGTATGCTAGGGATCTCTAGTGTATGTTGTCCACGCTGAGGAGCTAAGGATCTCTAGTGTATGCTGTCTACGCTGAGAAGCTAGGGATCTCTAGTGTATGTTGTCCACGCTGAGAAGCTAGGGATCTCTAGTGTATGCTAGGGATCTCTAGTGTATGTTATCCACGCTGAGAAGCTAGGGATCTCTAGTGTATGCTAAGGATCTCTAGTGTATGTTGTCCACGCTGAGAAGCTAAGGATCTCTAGTGTATGTTGTCCACGCTGAGAAGCTAGGGATCTCTAGTGTATGGTATCCACGCTGAGGAGCTGAGGATCTCTAGTGTATGTTGTCCACGCTGAGAAGCTAAGGATCTCTAGTGTATGTTGTCCATGCTGAGAAGCTAAGGATCTCTAGTGTATGTTGTCCACGCTGAGAAGCTAGGGATCTCTAGTGTATGTTGTCCACGCTGAGGAGCTAAGGATCTCTAGTGTATGTTATCCACACTCAGGAGCTAAGGATCTCTAGTGTATGTTGTCCACGCTGAGGAGCTAAGGATCTCTAGTGTATGGTATCCACGCTGAGAAGCTAGGGATCTCTAGTGTATGCTAGGGATCTCTAGTGTATGTTGTCCACGCTGAGGAGCTAAGGATCTCTAGTGTATGTTGTCCACGCTGAGAAGCTAGGGATCTCTAGTGTATGTTGTCCACGCTGAGAAGCTAGGGATCTCTAGTGTATGCTAGGGATCTCTAGTGTATGTTATCCACGCTGAGAAGCTATGGATCTCCAGTGTATGCTAAGGATCTCTAGTGTATCTTGTCCACGCTGAGAAGCTAAGGATCTCTAGTGTATGTTGTCCACGCTGAGAAGCTAGGGATCTCTAGTGTATGGTATCCACGCTGAGGAGCTAAGGATCTCTAGTGTATGTTGTCCACGCTGAGAAGCTAAGGATCTCTAGTGTATGTTGTCCACGCTGAGAAGCTAAGGATCTCTAGTGTATGTTGTCCACGCTGAGAAGCTAGGGATCTCTAGTGTATGTTGTCCACGGTGAGAAACTAAGGATCTCTAGTGTATGTTGTCCACGCTGAGAAGCTAATGATCTCTAGTGTATGTTGTCCACGCTGAGGAGCTAAGGATCTCTAGTGTATGTTGTCCACCCTGAGAAGCTAAGGATCTCTAGTGTATGTTGTCCACGCTGAGAAGCTAAGGATCTCTAGTGTATGTTGTCCACGCTGAGGAGCTAGGGATCTCTAGTGTATGGTATCCACGCTGAGGAGCTAAGGATCTCTAGTGTATGTTGTCCACGCTGAGAAGCTAAGGATCTCTAGTGTATGTTGTCCATGCTGAGAAGCTAAGGATCTCTAGTGTATGTTGTCCACGCTGAGAAGCTAGGGATCTCTAGTGTATGTTGTCCACGCTGAGGAGCTAAGGATGTCTAGTGTATGTTATCCACGCTGAGGAGCTAAGGATCTCTAGTGTATGTTGTCCACGCTGAGGAGGTAAGGATCTCTAGTGTATGTTATCCGCGCGCTGAGAAGCTAGGGATCTTTAGTGTATGCTAGGGATCTCTAGTGTATGTTGTCCACGCTGAGGAGCTAAGGATCTCTAGTGTATGCTGTCTACGCTGAGAAGCTAGGGATCTCTAGTGTATGTTGTCCACGCTGAGAAGCTGGGGATCTCTAGTGTATGCTAGGGATCTCTAGTGTATGTTATCCACGCTGAGAAGCTAGGGATCTCTAGTGTATGCTAAGGATCTCTAGTGTATGTTGTCCACGCTGAGAAGCTAAGGATCTCTAGTGTATGTTGTCCACGCTGAGAAGCTAGGGATCTCTAGTGTATGGTATCCACGCTGAGGAGCTGAGGATCTCTAGTGTATGTTGTCCACGCTGAGAAGCTAAGGATCTCTAGTGTATGTTGTCCATGCTGAGAAGCTAAGGATCTCTAGTGTATGTTGTCCACGCTGAGAAGCTAGGGATCTCTAGTGTATGTTGTCCACGCTGAGGAGCTAAGGATCTCTAGTGTATGTTATCCACACTCAGGAGCTAAGGATCTCTAGTGTATGTTGTCCACGCTGAGGAGCTAGGATCTCTAGTGTATGGTATCCACGCTGAGAAGCTAGGGATCTCTAGTGTATGCTAGGGATCTCTAGTGTATGTTGTCCACGCTGAGGAGCTAAGGATCTCTAGTGTATGTTGTCCACGCTGAGAAGCTAGGGATCTCTAGTGTATGTTGTCCACGCTGAGAAGCTAGGGATCTCTAGTGTATGCTAGGGATCTCTAGTGTATGTTATCCACGCTGAGAAGCTATGGATCTCCAGTGTATGCTAAGGATCTCTAGTGTATCTTGTCCACGCTGAGAAGCTAAGGATCTCTAGTGTATGTTGTCCACGCTGAGAAGCTAGGGATCTCTAGTGTATGGTATCCACGCTGAGGAGCTAAGGATCTCTAGTGTATGTTGTCCACGCTGAGAAGCTAAGGATCTCTAGTGTATGTTGTCCACGCTGAGAAGCTAAGGATCTCTAGTGTATGTTGTCCACGCTGAGAAGCTAGGGATCTCTAGTGTATGTTGTCCACGGTGAGAAGCTAAGGATCTCTAGTGTATGTTGTCCACCCTGAGAAGCTAATGATCTCTAGTGTATGTTGTCCACGCTGAGGAGCTAAGGATCTCTAGTGTATGTTGTCCACCCTGAGAAGCTAAGGATCTCTAGTGTATGTTGTCCACGCTGAGAAGCTAAGGATCTCTAGTGTATGTTGTCCACGCTGAGGAGCTAGGGATCTCTAGTGTATGGTATCCACGCTGAGGAGCTAAGGATCTCTAGTGTATGTTGTCCACGCTGAGAAGCTAAGGATCTCTAGTGTATGTTGTCCATGCTGAGAAGCTAAGGATCTCTAGTGTATGTTGTCCACGCTGAGAAGCTAGGGATCTCTAGTGTATGTTGTCCACGCTGAGGAGCTAAGGATGTCTAGTGTATGTTATCCACGCTGAGGAGCTAAGGATCTCTAGTGTATGTTGTCCACGTTGAGGAGGTAAGGATCTCTAGTGTATGTTATCCGCGCTGAGAAGCTAGGGATCTTTAGTGTATGCTAGGGATCTCTAGTGTATGTTGTCCACGCTGAGGAGCTAAGGATCTCTAGTGTATGCTGTCTACGCTGAGAAGCTAGGGATCTCTAGTGTATGTTGTCCACGCTGAGAAGCTAGGGATCTCTAGTGTATGCTAGGGATCTCTAGTGTATGTTATCCACGCTGAGAAGCTAGGGATCTCTAGTGTATGCTAAGGATCTCTAGTGTATGTTGTCCACGCTGAGAAGCTAAGGATCTCTAGTGTATGTTGTCCACGCTGAGAAGCTAGGGATCTCTAGTGTATGGTATCCACGCTGAGGAGCTAAGGATCTCTAGTGTATGTTGTCCACGCTGAGAAGCTAAGGATCTCTAGTGTATGTTGTCCACGCTGAGAAGCTAAGGATCTCTAGTGTATGTTGTCCACGCTGAGAAGCTAGGGATCTCTAGTGTATGTTGTCCACGGTGAGAAGCTAAGGATCTCTAGTGTATGTTGTCCACGCTGAGAAGCTAATGATCTCTAGTGTATGTTATCCACGGTGAGAAGCTAAGGATCTCTAGTGTATGTTATCCACGCTGAGGAGCTCAGGATCTCTAGTGTATGTTGTCCACGCTGAGGAGCTAAGGATCTCTAGTGTATGTTATCCACGCTGAGGAGCTAAGGATCTCTAGTGTATGTTGTCCACGCTGAGGAGCTCAGGATCTCTAGTGTATGTTATGCACGCTGAGAAGCTAGGGATCTCTAGTGTATGCTAGGGATCTCTAGTGTATGTTGTCCACGCTGAGGAGCTAAGGATCTCTAGTGTATGTTGTCCACGCTGAGAAGCTAGGGATCTCTAGTGTATGCTAGGGATCTCTAGTGTATGTTGTCCACGCTGAGGAGCTAAGGATCTCTAGTGTATGTTGTCCACCCTGAGAAGCTAAGGATCTCTAGTGTATGTTGTCCACGGTGAGAAGCTAAGGATCTCTAGTGTATGTTATCCACGCTGAGGAGCTCAGGATCTCTAGTGTATGGTATCCACGCTGAGGAGGTAAGGATCTCTAGTGTATGTTGTCCACGCTGAGGAGGTAAGGATCTCTAGTGTATGTTGTCCACCCTGAGAAGCTAAGGATCTCTAGTGTATGTTGTCCACGGTGAGAAGCTAAGGATCTCTAGTGTATGTTATCCACGCTTAGGAGCTCAGGACCTCTAGTGTATGGTATCCACGCTGAGGAGCTAAGGATCTCTAGTGTATGTTGTCCACGCTGAGGAGGTAAGGATCTCTAGTGTATGTTGTCCACCCTGAGAAGCTAAGGATCTCTAGTGTATGTTGTCCACGCTGAGGAGCTAAGGATCTCTAGTGTATGTTGTCCACGCTGAGGAGCTAAGGATCTCTAGTGTATGTTGTCCACGCTGAGGAGGTAAGGATCTCTAGTGTATGTTGTCCACCCTGAGAAGCTAAGGATCTCTAGTGTATGTTGTCCACGCTGAGGAGCTAAGGATCTCTAGTGTATGTTGTCCACCCTGAGAAGCTAAGGATCTCTAGTGTCTGTTGTCCACGCTGAGGAGCTATGGATCTCTAGTGTATGTTGTCCACGCTGAGAAGGTAAGGATCTCTAGTGTATGTTGTCCACCCTGAGAAGCTAAGGATCTCTAGTGTATGTTGTCCACGCTGAGGAGCTAAGGATCTCTAGTGTATGTTGTCCACGCTGAGGAGCTAAGGATCTCTAGTGTATGTTGTCCACGCTGAGGAGCTAAGGATCTCTAGTGTATGTTGTCCACCCTGAGAAGCTAAGGATCTCTAGTGTATGTTGTCCACGGTGAGAAGCTAAGGATCTCTAGTGTATGTTGTCCACCCTGAGAAGCTAAGGATCTCTAGTGTATGTTGTCCACGGTGAGAAGCTAAGGATCTCTAGTGTATGTTGTCCACCCTGAGAAGCTAAGGATCTCTAGTGTATGTTGTCCACGCTGAGGAGCTAAGGATCTCTAGTGTATGTTGTCCACGCTGAGAAGGTAAGGATCTCTAGTGTATGTTGTCCACCCTGAGAAGCTAAGGATCTCTAGTGTATGTTGTCCACGCTGAGGAGCTAAGGATCTCTAGTGTATGTTGTCCACCCTGAGAAGCTAAGGATCTCTAGTGTATGTTGTCCACGCTGAGAAGCTAAGGATCTCTAGTGTATGTTGTCCACGCTGAGGAGCTAAGGATCTCTAGTGTATGTTGTCCACCCTGAGAAGCTAAGGATCTCTAGTGTATGTTGTCCACGGTGAGAAGCTAAGGATCTCTAGTGTATGTTATCCACGCTGAGGAGCTAAGGATCTCTAGTGTATGGTATCCACGCTGAGGACCTAAGGATCTCTAGTGTATGTTGTCCACCCTGAGAAGCTAAGGATCTCTAGTGTATGTTATCCACGGTGAGAAGCTAAGGATCTCTAGTGTATGTTGTCCACGCTGAGGAGCTCAGGATCTCTAGTGTATGGTATCCACGCTGAGGAGGTAAGGATCTCTAGTGTATGTTGTCCACGCTGAGGAGCTCAGGATCTCTAGTGTATGTTATCTATATCGATAGATCGATGTTCGCGCGATCGAACATCACTTTTCCTGATCACGTCAATAGTCAAAGCATATGGCACTGCCAAAAGACCACTAACATATTATTTCTTTGCTCATATTTGTCTCATAAAAGGACAGACATGTTTTCCGTCGGAACGTGTTTATTCAGTAATTTAAGAATAGTTTTATTGACAAGCACACCAAAGAACCTCTGTGTATCAGTGGGAATAACAGGCAGTTTGAAAAAGTGAAATAGTTGAAAAAATGTAAAGCGAAAATATACATTTTAATAGTACCAAACACAAACAAATTGCAATATATACATACAAATACGTGTCGATAATCAACAAAACAATGTACAAATTGATAATTGATATAATATATAATGATTTTATTGAGTGGGTTTGCCATGTAATAAACTATCCTTGGTCTCAGTGACATTACGTCCTAAATATGTTCATGTACATGTTTCCGAAGGCTGTGAAATATTTGTGCGTGTCGGTCTCTCATCAAACAATGTAATTGACGCAATTTATTTGTGTTTATTGTCATATCGCTTGTCATGAACATGAAACGGGTACATTACATCATCGCCGGTTAAAGCATAAAAGTAAACGGAAAATATTCTCTTTGCCCAAAGAGATTACAACTCATTTGCAGAATAAATATTTCAAACGTTTATCACACCGTAAAATTAGCCTACTGGGTAACCATCTTTCAACGTACCCAAACAATTCAGCAAGGCATTAGCCAGGAAAGATTGTCAGTGATTTAACCAGGAACCATATGTGCATGTTGACATGTCTTTGAATGGAGAGAGGGGTGTTTGTAACTAAGATAAATATCTGAAAGAAAAACGTGCTATAAAGTCTGCCACAAATTGTGATGATAAACACTACCAGCAGTGATACTGTATATCAACAATCAGACCCAATACAAAATATATTTATTATTAATTATTTGAAATGAGTCCCAGATTCCTATTGACGTTTCAACTCTCAATGGAAGCTGCGGTGCTCTCCTTCGAAAACGGACCACGTAAACTCCAAACCAGCGCGTGACACATTTGTACAGAGATCTGTTAATGGGCTCTCGCTGCAAAGAGCTTACGGGCAGCGAGCACGTCCTTGACCACCAGCGTTGGACAAGCCCAGTCTCTGTGCTCAGGCTCTACATTGGGTTGTCGAGAGAAATCTGGCTCCCAGTATCGTCATCCTCGCTCTTACTTTCTTCATCCTTTTCTTCCTTCATACAGGCGATAAATTCTGCGTGGGAGAAAATCAGTTACGATTCAATACCAGTACAACATCAATACCCGCCAAGTCTCACCCATTTGACTTGAGATTCTCTCTTTAATTCCTCATGTCACGCTCTCACAACAAAACTGATAAATCTCACGTCAAACTGGGTTCATGTAAAAACATATATCCGTTACAAATCACACAAATAGGTCTGAATACATTTTTTTCAGTGATGTTTCTGAGATGAGAATTTATAACTTTGCGTATGCTTCAGGACCCAGCCGGCCCTTGGAGCCCGGTATAGAACTAACGCTTAGTCTCTGAATATATATAACTTTGAGTGTAACAAATAAACCCATTTAAATTTAAAAGGAGCCCCAGTCAGATGGGAAATTCAGAATCTTAGGCAATCTAGACTTGCTGTAATTACACCTTAGCATTTATAGGCAGCAGGGAAAATCACGTGGTTAAGGGACTGTGGTAAGTCCTTGAGTGTGAGAAGCTTTTTCTCTCTCTTGGGACGAGAAGCTCTGAATATCCAACATACTCTAAAAAATATAATCCTATTAGAGTTTACAGCATGTTCAATAAGGTGTCTTATCCTGATTAATTCTCACCTTCAAAATCGATCCTTCCATCACCATCGATATCGACCTCTGCAATCATCTCGTCAACTGAAAGAAGGGTACATACGGTAACCAACACATGCTCGTCGTAAGTGGCGGCTAACAGAAGCGGGTGGCCAGGCTCACTGACTTGGTTGACATCCAAATTGCGTAGATCGATATGCTGTTGATCACTGGATTGTTTGGTGCAGACTCGATTATTGCAGAGTGCGGCGTTAAACAACAAACCAACCAACATATCGCCGTCACATGGCAGTAATGCTGTGCGGCATGAAGCAACTTCTGTGAATGGCGGGTGCTATCGTTGGAGGACATGCTTACTCTTCTCGGGAACACCCGGCGTCATTACTGAGGTGGTCAGTGGTCCATTCGCACAATTTTCACTTCTTGTTAGTTCGCCAAATAGAAAATGACTGAAGATTCGTTAACATCTTGGACAGCTGTATACTGATTGACCCACGTACTCTAGCATATTGCTTTAGATCAGCTGACCTCGAGTCTAGTTGGCATGAACAAGGAGGTACATTAGGAAGCTGCTCTGTTCCATCCTCGACAATCTAGTGTTTCTTAACCTCATTCCCTTGTACTGTATGCTTGCATTGAATGGACCCTCTACCTCTGTTATTGCCAACTCACCACAATTCTTCCACTAATAATTATAAATATGAAATCAACGACCGGTCACAAAGCGTCTTCTTTACGCAAGTTCGGCATGGATTCTCATCCCAAACCTCGGCAATGTACACGCGAACCCTCGATAAATTCAATAGAAGAAGAAGACTACACACGATTTTGGATTGGTTGTTTTTAAATGACGCACTCAGCAATATTTCAGCTATATGGCGACGGTCTGTGAAAATACGAGTCTGGACCAGACATTCCAGAGATCGACAGCATGAGCATCGTTCTACGCAACTGGGATACGATGACATATGTCAGCCAAGTCAGCGAGCCTGACCACCCGATCCCGCTAGTCGCTTCTTACGACAAGCAGGGGTTACTGAAGATCAATTCTAACCCGGATCTTCACGGGTTGTCTACACATGAACACTCGTGGTTGGTAATGTGTTCAAGACGGTTTAGGTCGGTGATGAACGCCATTGTTCTGCAAGATGTTGCCCGATGTATTTGAGACGACAGACAACAAAGCTACTCAGGTACTGTTGACAGTGTTTCTCTATCATGAAATTTGATTGGACCGCTGTTTTAAACGTCGTGGCCTCCAAACCCGACGCCGTGGAGGTGAATGAATTAAGGTGGGATGACATAAAATTTACATATCCCAGAAATAAATACAAAGTAATAAAAATACTAAAGGAGCCCAGAAAAGGAGCAGTCATACAGCAGACTTAAATTTGACTTATTTCTTAATTCATTCTTATTTCAAATATATATCTACGAAAACAAACATAACTCCAAAAAGAGAATGGAAGCATTTCTGCTGGGGCAGTCGAGACTTACCCAGCCATTCTAGATCTGAGACAGACTCCTGTTTAATTTTATTCTCCGTCGTGTCTCGGAGGCAGAGAAGGTGGGCTACTGGTATTTACCATAACAGAATGGATTATGATACACCTGATAATCGGGGTTTATGTTGAGGAATCTAACTATGGCAAATGCGGAGTTTGGTTGTTAGCCGCGCCCAGCATTATTCCTGCCGTGTGACGTCAGTTTGTAAATAATGGAGTCTGCACCAGACAGACCGGGTAATAAAACCCAATCCAGCCACTAGTCTCTCCATTAGACTTCCGCAATCGCAAAAAGAATCAGATCTTAGTTCTCACTACCGATAAACAAAGGTCAGAAGTCATTCCTTTACCGTGCACGTCAGAACGAGACTTAATCCAACCAATCGGAGAGTCTCTTTCAAGATCGGGAAGTGGATTGTGCTTTCTTATCATTTAATCTTGGATAAGTAATACGAGGTAAGCCGAAGGACAGTTACGGGCCGTAAGACATCTCTCGCTTGGGACAAACATTTGAAACGGAAGTCACTTTCCACACCCAGCAAGAGGCAGTGCCATACAAATGCGACCATCAACAGACATTCTCGAATTATCTTTTGTTTCATTTTCAAAGTTTGAAGGGACAGTTTTTTTCAAAGCGTCGTCTGGAATTGAACTCGCCAGTTTTGGAACTAGTGTCTTAAAGTACGAGAACACTGATTCCTATTGTCTTATGCCACGTCTTTGCTAGCCATGTATTTGGTAGGTCGTTCTGACGTACCCGTAATGGCGATGTCTTCAGATCTTTTTTTAGAGGTAGCGAGAAATATGATCTGATCTTAATATGATTGAGACTGTCATAGACGTAATGTAATCTCCACGGACTAGACAAGTGCTGTTTGCAACACAATGAAGCCTCTCGAGGTCCATTTCTCGACGAGCTAACATGATTCTTATATGATTCCGTAAGTATCTGACTTCAAGTCATTACTGTGCTTGTATCCAAATACATACAAGTCAAACATATTCCAGAGCCGAGGTGTCAATGTGTATGGTTTTGGCAAGAAACCTCATTTGACAGTAAACTGAGAGGCGTGTGGATGAATGTTCTAGGCACCATTAAGCGAGGATGGTTGATGTGGAGATTCAGCGTGATTTAACCAATGTTTGTTTTCGTGTTTCTTCAACAAATCTACGTACTCTCTTCCTCTGTGAGATCCTCGCCCATACACTGTAGCACTGCTCTCAGGTCAGACGCTGTGATGTACCCACAACCAGACTTGTCAAATACCTGTAACACACGGCATGACACAAATAAACGAGCGAGTGAGTATGGTTTTACGCCCCTCTTAGCCATATTTGCCCAGCGGAACACCAAAACAGGTTTCCAAAATTGCACCCTTTTGAAAACTGAACGTGGGACCTTCGCAGCCACAGAGAGACGAACATATTATATATGTCATCGATCACATGGCGTAATCAGTTTTACATCAAGCTTGCGGGACAGCCATGCTGAACCAGTCGTACTCCGCCTTTAAAGTGCGTCGTGTTTCCAGGAAACCATGTCAGATATGTAATAACTGATGGGAACACTTGCTTTGAAGGTTTCTTGATCAGCTATAGATGCCTACACAACAAACGTTAAAGAGCATGTCATCAGATTTTGAAAGAATGGTCCCAAATTGTTTAACTCGCACAGAGAACTAGACTAACGCTTAGTCTTTGGAATACATTTAATTTTGATTGTAATAAATAAACCCATTTAAATTTAAAGGAGCACCAGTCAGATGTGAAATTCAGAACCTGAGGGAATCTAGACTTGCTCCATTTAGAGACTTAAATAGCATTGCAGGGAGGGCAAGGCAGTAGGGGAAAATAATGTGGTTCAGGGACTGTGAGACAGACTAACATAGAACCACCCCACCATGCTGTGAATAGGAGGGCTCCTTACAGTGAAGGCTTGCCGGAGTTCCTCTTCCTCATCCTCCTCCGACTGCTCGCTGCTGATGCCGCCCATGTTCGCCATCACCTGCACAAACTCCTCGAACGTGAACGTGCCATCGCCTGTCATAACGAAAGAGTGAGCGCTTTAAAATCCCAAACAGTAAGATTATCGAAGAGTTCACTTACATGGGAACCCTGATACAGCAACACATTTAGCATAATAAACAGAGCACACTGTCACAGACAACATAAACAGAACATACATACACAGAGCATACACACCATACACAAACATACAAAGAACATACATTCTTACAATATACATACGAAAACACACACAACAGATATTCACACACGGCAGATATAACACACATACACACCGTGCTAGTACACAATTCATGCACACACGCATACCTATACACAAAACATACACCTACATTATACATACATCATTAAACATGCATGCATGTATGCACACACGTACATAATACATATATACTTGAAAATGAACACACATCATTACATGAACACATTCACACGCAAGTACGCGTACATACACTCTGCACACACCTGCATAAAACATACACAATTACACGCACATACAGTGGGAGAGGAGAGAGAGAGAGAGAGAGAGAGGGAGAGAGAGAGAGAGAGAGAGAGAGAGAGAGAGAGAGAGAGAGAGAGAGAGAGAGAGAGAGAGAGAGAGAGAGAGAGAGAGAGAGAGAGAGAGAGAGAGAGAGAGAGCTGCAGCATACATTCACACCCACGCAGTTTCACTAAGTGCCTGCTTGCACTTATCATATTCACACTAAACTAAGTAGTTTACCCTGATAAAAAAATGTCTGCAACAGTTTCATTTCACTAATAATTAATTCCTGGCGATTTGCTAGATCCACTAGAAAGTTTAGTTTCTAAATACTTTACCAAAAACATTATGAAAATATGCAATGTGAAATGTTGGTTGCAGTTGGATGTGTAGTGGTCAGAACGTGAATCGTTGATGTGAATATATATGAAGGATTAACCTGATGGATTACTGCGGCCCTTTATACCCACGTTCCCAGTAACTGATATACGGAGTGTTGGAACATGACGTAAACAAATCCATCATCAGCTTATATCAACTCATTTCCTTACAACGACACGGCTGGTGCTGTAACTCGACACATACATCCTTCTACTGTATTACATTGTCAAGCCACACTGATACGTACAGAAGTAATCGTGTCATCTACAGTCACATAGAAATGTATTATCATTAACCCATGACATATACAAGCTCATAACAAATAACATATTCCTCGTTAGTTTCGGAATATCAGCTTTATGGATGACCGTTAGAGTATATATTTCATATAATATCTTCATCCAGCGTCTTCCCCGTGAACCTCATCTGGGGAACAAAAGCGTAACATGAGTAAATCATCAAGGGAAATGTTCTGAGCTCGGCGTCAGGTGTAGGTTTACGAGGAACGTGGTGTGGACTGTAAACATGTCTCCGATTCAGGGTATCTTCAGTAAGCGATTTGCTTTTATTTACATTCTACATTTCCAATGTGAATCATTCTACATACATCATTTCTTGCCAATGTGATTCTTTCTCAAATCATTTTATGTTACCATTCATACATCTACCAGTGTTGTCATAGTGATCGATTCTTACATCTTTCGTGTTGCCAAAATGGTTTGTCCTTACACCTTCCTCTGTTGTCATAGTGATCGATTCTCATATCTTACATGTTGCCAAAATGGTTCATGATTACACCTTACTGTGTTGTCATAGTGATTCATTCTTACACCGTGCTATGATGCCATATTGGTTCATTCCTACATCTTCCTCTGTTCTATAATGGTTCATTCCTACACCTTCCCTCAGTTGGTATGATGGTTCATTCCTACACCTTCCTCTGGTGCCATGATGGTTTATTCCTACACCTTCCTTACACTTGCAGTATGATGGTTCATTCCTACACCTTCCTAGCGGATTGGTATGATGGTTCGATTCCCTACACCTTTCTTAGTTGTCATAGTGATTCATTCCTACACCTTCCTCTGGTGCCATAATGGTTCATTCTTACACCTTCCTCTGGTGCCACGATGGTTCATTCCTACACCTTTCTTAGTTGTCATAGTGATTCATTCCTACAACTTCCTCTGGTGCCATAATGGTTCATTCTTACACCTTCCTCTGGTGCCATGATGGTTCATTCCTACACCTTTCTTAGTTGTCATAGTGATTCATTCCTACACCTTCCTCTGGTGCCATAATGGTTCATTCTTACACCTTCCTCTGGTGCCATGATGGTTCATTCCTACACCTTCCTTAGTTGTCATAGTGATTCATTCCTACACCTTCCTCTGAATTGCCATAATGGTTCATTCTTACACCTTCCTCTGATGCCATGATGGTTTATTCCTACACCTTCCTTAGGTGGTGACCGGGATGGTTCATTCCTACATTTTCCTCTGTTCCTATAATGGTTCATTCCTACACACCTCCTTAGTTGGTATAATGGTTCATTCCCACACCTTCCTTAGGTGGTATGATGTAGTTCATTCCTACACCTACCTTAGTTGTCATAGTGATTCATTCCTACACCCTCCTGGTGCCATAATGGTTCATTTCTACACCTTCCTCTGGTGCCATGATGGTTCATTCCTACACCTTCCTCTGGTGCCATAATGGTTCATTCCTACACCTTCCTCTGGTGCCATGATGGTTCATTCCTACCACACCTTCCTCTGGTGCCATAATGGTTCATTCCCTACACCTTCCTCTGGTGCCATGATGGTTCATTCCTACACCTTCCTTGGGTGGTATGATGGTTCATTCCCTACATTTTCCTCTGTTCCTATAATGGTTCATTCCTACACCTTCCTTAGTTGTCATAGTGATTCATTCCTACACCTTTCTCTGGTGCCATAATGGTTCATTCCTACACCTTCTTCCTCTGGTGCACATCATAGTTCATTCTACACACCTTCCTCTGGTGCCATAATGGTTCATTCCTACACCTTCCTCTGGTGCCATAATGGTTCATTTCTACAACTTTCTCTCTGGTGCCATGATGGTTCATTCTACACACCTTCCTCTGGTGCCATATTGGTTCATT